>NC_092858.1:111962436-112110096 GCF_032062135.1 Pyxicephalus adspersus
ATAGGAAAAGTTAGTGCCCTACAAAGCAATGTCTCCAACAGCTACAGCTTCTACATTGTCAATATAGGTGATGGCCTTATATTGTAATGCCCTCCTTGCTCCATCTCAGGGCCCACCCCCTCCTCCTCCCAGTTCCCAGCTCTAGATGCCAGACTAGACTCCAGCTCAGCAGGATCTTCTTTCCCCGCTGATTCCTCCAAGCCCAATCCCTTTCATGTGGTTTTGCTACATAGTAGGTAGGGACAGATTGGAATCTTGCTCATCAATTCATGTCTCCAATAGCTACAGCTTCTACATTGTCCAAATAGTTGATGGCCTCATATTGTAATGCCCTCCTTGCTCCGTCTCAGGGCCCACCGCCTCCTCCTCCCAGTACCCAGCTCTAGAAGCCAGACTAGACTTCAGCTCACCAAGGTCTTCTTGCCCCGCTGATTCCTCCAAGCCCAATCCCTTTCATAATAGTAGGGACAGATTGGAATCTCGCTCACCCATTCATGTCTCCAATAGCTACAGCTTCTACACTGTTCAAATAGGTGATAGCCTCAAGCACTAATGCCATCCTTGCTCTGTCTCATGGCCCACCGCCTCCTCCACCGGCTTTCACTGATGCTGCCACCTGCCCAGTACCCTACTCTACATGCCAGTTACTTATACCGTCCACACTTTGTTCCAGAGCCCACCACCTCTTCCTCCTGCTGTTACTGCTGCCACCTGCCCAGTACCCAGCTGTAGATGCCAGTTAACAAGGCTGGCCATTCCGCATTTTAGAAAGTTACAGCTAGAAGATACAGCTAGGAAAAGGCAGTGCCCTACACAGCAATGTCTCCAGTAGCTAAAGCTTCTACACTGTTCGTATAGGTGATGGCCTCAAGCTCAATAGGATTTTCTTTCCCCACTGATTCCGCCAAGCCCCGTTACCTTTCATGTGCTTTCACTCGATAGCAGGCCCTGGGTTGGAGTGTGGAAGGCATTAGTAACTGGCATCTAGAGCTGGGTGTAGTCCATCTTTAATGACACCCCGAAGTGTGAAATCTGAAATTTGTGATTGAATGTAGGCCATATCTTCTGCTTCATCCATCGGTACCATGCTTATCGGACTGAATTTCTGTGTATGTCACCCCGGAACTGGGATGTGGGACAGCAGTCCCTCTGTATATGTTGGGGGGATGAGGTGGGAATCACTGGTATATTTAATCGGAACCGAGAGGTCCTGGATGACCACATTGAGCCATGAAGTTATTGAGCTCAGCAGACGTCCGGAGACTTCTCCCTAACAAGTATGTGGCCATCCAGGGAGACTCCATTCAAAGATCCTTCAACAAGGATTTTGTGAAAATACTGCAAAATGATGACTTTCGGACTGAGAAGCAGCTGAAAGGGAAGGGTGACATGTCATTTGCAAACGACACGTTGGGGGATCTCAGGCTGAAATGCACAATGCCATAATTTACCGCATATTTACTTAAATAATTTTTATTTAAGTGCATCATTACAGAACTGGCCACCAACTTGTATGGTTCTATTTCCTGACCCGTGTTTCTTCGAAATTCATAGAGAGTGTGCTGGCCAACTTCCAACATGGACCTCAGCCCGACGTTGTCATCATCAACTCGTGTATATAGGATGTTAGCAGGTATCATGAGCAATCACTGCAAATGTACAAAACCAACCTGGACCTTCTGTCCCTACTGAGATTGGAATCTCGTTCATCCATTTATGTCTCCAAAAGCTACAGCTTCGACACTGTCCATATAGGTGATGGCCTCAACCAGTAATGCCATCCTTACTCCTTCTCGGGGGCCCACCGCCTCCTCCTCATGCTGTAACTGATGCCGCCTGCCCAGTACCCAACTCTGGATGCCAGTTACCAATGTGGTCCCCGCTCTGTCTCAGTGCCCACTGCCTCCTCCTCCTGCTGCTGCTGCTGCCACCTGTGAAGCTGGCTAATTTTTGGACTGAAAGACCCCCCTCAGAGACCTCTGCCTGTACTCTGAAGCCTGTGTATGGCTTGTAACGGAGCGGTGAAACCTGGTGGCTAATTTTTGGACCAGAGGAACACCCTCATGTCCCTCTCTGCCTCTACTCAGAGGCCGTGTAAAATCTGGAATGTTCCCTTGGCCGCCCCATAAAATGGCCTTGCCAGCAACAGTGGTACAGTGTTGTGCAGAGCTGGGGGAGTCTTGACATGTCTTTTTAAATGTATTTATAGGCTGTGGAAGCTCTCCACCATCCCGAATAACAACACAAATTTTTCCCCCATTGACTTTAATGGAGTTCGAATTCGATGTTCGATCACCCAAATAATTATGCATTATTCGACCGAATAGCGGTCGAATCGAATAGTGAGCTATTAGACCAACACTACTCACTTGCTTGCGCAGTGACAGCCGAATTGTCACCATTCGTCAGAGGGATGACTTCTGGCTTTCCCCCTTGTTGGACCCTCGCTACCGGTCCAAAATGCAGGCCTTTTTTACACCCGCTGAGAGGGCGGACAAGATGAACTACTACAGAGACATCCTTTCTAGTCAGTTGGCCGGTGCCTATCTGCGCCATCGTCCATCCTCTCACAGGTCTGACCGGGGGGGCCCTCTGCCCTCACGTTCCACTGCCATGGCTGCTGTGGAGCGGTGGGGTGGCAGGAGCAGTACCAGCTCCATCAGCAGCAGCCTGAGTCTAGAGTCGCTGATGAGCAGCTTTCTGCACCCGCATAGTGAAAAAAATACTCACCAGCAGCTAGACATAGAGCAGAACCTGAACCAGCAGGTGGTGGCATACTTGGAGTGCACCCTCCCAGCCGTCATTGAAGATCCGATGGACTACTGGGCAGCCAAACTGGATTTGTGGCCGCAACTGGCCGAGTTTGCCCTGGAAAGCTGTCCTGCCCGGCCAGTAGTGTGGCATCAGAGCGGGTGTTTAGTGCGCTCCAGACTCTGTCATTGTGCCATTCTGGTCTCCGCCTGATGCTGCTGCTGCCACCACCCACAGACTCTGTAATTGTGCCACTCTGTGGCCTCCTGATGCTGCTGCCACCTCCACACTGTCATTGTGCCACTCTGTGGTCTCCTGATGCTGTTGCCACCTCCAGACTCTGTCATTGTGCCACTCTTTAGCCTCCTGCTGCTGCTGCCCCCTCAAGAATCTGTCATTGTGCCACTCTGTGGCCTCCTGATGCTGCTGCCACCTCCATACTCTGTCATTGTGCCACTCTGTGGTCTCCTGACGCTGTCACCACCTCCATACTCTGTCATTGTGCCACTCTGTGGCCCACTCATGCTGCCACCACCTCCATACTCTGTCATTGTGCCACTATGTGTCCAACTCATGCTGCTGCCACCTCCACACTCTGTCGTTTTGCCACTCTGTAGCCTCCTGATGCTGTCCCCAACTCCAGACTCTGTCATTGTGCCACTCTGTGATCTCGGAGAGAGTCGCACCCGGGGCACGCTGGGTGCTTGGAGCCAGAAGTGAGAGCCCCTCAGAGTCAAGTTCCCGCCTGATGCCACATATCAGATGGCAAGTGCTCCTTCTTTCACCCACGTTCGTCTACTGGTATTGCCACCCACCGCCCCCCTCTGTGGCCTACTCATGCTGCCACCACCTCCAGACTCTGTCATTGTGCCACTCTGTGGCTGACTTATGCTACTGCCACCTCCACACTCTGGCATTGTGCCACTCTGTGGCCAACTCATGCTGCTGCCACCTCCACACTCTGTCGTTGTTCCACTCTGTAGCCTCCTGATGCTGTCACCAACTCCAGACTCTGTCATTGTGCCACTCTGTGGTCTCAGAGCGGGTCGCACCCTGTGCACGCTGGGTGCTTGCAGCCAAAAGTGAGAGCCCCTCGGAGTCAAGTCCCCGCCTGATGCCACACATCAGATGCCAAGTGCTCCTTCTTTCACCCACCTTCGTCTACTGGTATTGCCACCCACCGCCCCACTCTGTCACCGGGTCACTTTGTGGTCTCCTGATGCTGATGCTGCTGCCATCTCCACACTATGTCACCTTGACACTCTCGGGTATCCTCCTGATGCTGCTGCTGCCATCTCCACACTATGTCACTTTGTCACCTTGCCACTCTGTGGTATCCTCCTAATGCTCCTGCCACCTCCTCCTGTCATTGTGCCACTCTGTAGCCTCCTGATGCTGCTGCCACCTCCACACTGTTATTGTGCCATTCTGTGGCCTCCTGAAGCTGCCGCCACCTCCAAACTTTGTCATTGGGCCACTCTGTGGTTTCCTCATGCTGCTTCCACCTCACCACTATGTCATTGTGCCACTCTGTGGATTTCTTAAGCTGTTCTCCCACCCTCCCCACTCCATGACTGGGCCAATATTTTGCCTTTTTGTCCTGGATGACATCACTATTTATTTGACCCTTCTTCTGATCTGTCAGAAGGAAGGAAAAAAGAGACGCACAATGGATCCTGTCTGTGTAGCAGCTGTAAGGCCTGTATGGTCCCATCAGAATTGGCTTATGATTTGGTGGCCAAAAGCAGGAGTGGGTACAAAACACAGAAAACATGCAAATATTCCAATCACGTGTCATCTCTGTTTTGGATCCACTCCTGTTTTTTTTTGGACTTAGCAATATTGATGGATTATTGAGCAAATGCTGACCGAGTGAAGGCAGATGCTCCACAGACAGGATCCGTTTTTTGTGGGTTATTGTTTTGATGGATTAGAGGAAGGGCAAAATAATCAGTGACATCAACACAAACTTAGTGCTGACACCCTCTCCACTCTGTCGGGGGGGCTCTACTTGTATAAGCGGTTAATAGAACAGGTTCTGTAGACATCTTTGTAGAATCAGCTGACAAGGGTGTAAAAGGAGTGTGCTTCTTCTTGACGCTAACATGGACCTGTAAGGCTGAGTTTCTACTTGAGTTATTTGGTCAGTTTTGGCCCCTATGACTGCCCAAATAAGTGAAGTGTGCAATGATTCCAATAGCGACGCCTGTCATCTGCATGTCATACTGACTCACAGTATTATTTCACTACCACAGCAGACTCCCTATGCGTGTTACTGCAAGGCACAGTGTTCTACACCACTATCAAGGCTCTCTGCAGGCTGGAAATAGAAGTTTTTTAACGCGATTCGCTGCAAATAAATTTGTATCAAACCAAATCTTTTCAAAATATTCGGCTAACCGGCCAAATCTAATTTTTGAGAAATTTGCTCATCTCTAGTGACATTGTCCCATACTCTCACTTCAAAAAGTTGCCTCTGTAATATGCTACACCATTGTTTTCATTTAAACTCATGGTTTTGCAATGTCTATCTAATTTCACAAATAAAGTTTAAAAAAAAAGTGTATCAAAATCCCTGTTAGTCTTGAATGCTCCATATACTCATTCTGTAAAACTCATGTGACTGAGACAGGAAATATCTAGGGTTCTTCTCACCCTTCCACATTGTAGGAGCATTGGAGCAGAAAGTGCTCCATGGTCTCTTCTGATTCTCTACATTCTGGTCTCAAGCACATAGGGAGTAAAGTTTACCATGAAAGGCGAGCCAATTTAGGTCCCTAAACTTAATGGGAAACCATTCCATAATAATTATTCTCCACCTCTTCCTAAAAACGGGACCTAGGCAATCCCTTAAGGCCACTGACCCATCAAACCTAGAAAGGTTTTTAATGTCCTCCACTGTGATCTGACATTTATTCAGTGTTTTTAGGCTCAGGGTAACATAAGCTGGAAGTCTGTCCTGCTGGATCTTCCGAATCATGCAAAAAAGGCTTGAACCAGGATTAAAAAATCCCCACCCATTCAGGAGGGTTCCCTGCAAGCATATTACTAAAATTAAACTTCATTAACAGCAGAGAAAAGAATAACTCTCCCTTCTAAATAGGTAGGTCACATTCCTCTTCACCAGATTCATCCTGTTTCCCCAGAGCATCTGGAAGAAACTTCTATATAGCCTGGAATACGTGACAGCTGGCAAAAGACAGACAAAGCTGACATATAGGAACAATGGAACCAGGTATGTTTTGATCAGATCAACATTTTCCCTGTATGACATTCTTCAATTCTTCCACTTTACAGTTTTGGCATTTGCAATCTCCAGGATACTCTCCTAATTTAACAGATTATAAATCACCTGGCACAAAAAAAAATTTCCCAAATTTTAACTTCTTCCTGAGGAAGGTATCCTGGAGGTCAAAGCTCTCACCTTCCCTATCCATTCAAAAAACTTCACAACTGTCATGATTGTTGATGGTTGTCATGATGGTTGATCCTAGAACCCAGGTCTCCGCATATTGTCACACTGCTGAGTTCACTTTAAATGATTTACCAGTCCAGCCATTCACAAGTGGAGAGCTTTCTGCCCCCATAGAGGACTTTTAGCCAATCAAAAAATTTAGATTGCAAGCTATATCTGCCAAGCAGCAACTAGAGATATTCAGGATTCACCAGATCAAAAGCGTTCACCTTATCCAATGCCAGCAGATATTTCCTCCAACCAGCAGTCCTGTATCTCTCCAAGGCCTCCTGGATAACTAAAACCTCTGAGAATGTAATTCTACCTTGAATCCAGCAGTGCTGATTGCTGGACAAAAGATTGCCTCTGTGTGACAAACCTACA
Source organism: Pyxicephalus adspersus (assembly GCF_032062135.1). Lineage (NCBI taxonomy): Eukaryota > Metazoa > Chordata > Amphibia > Anura > Pyxicephalidae > Pyxicephalus > Pyxicephalus adspersus. The sequence goes on from NC_092858.1 coordinate 111,969,026, forward strand.
GTTAGGTTTATATATATTTGGACAGAGACAACTTTTTTCTAATTTTGGTTCTGTACATTACCACAATTAGATTTAAATGAAACAACTCAGATGCAGTTGAACTGCACAGTCTTTTAGCTTTAATTTAGGGGTTGAACAAATCGATTGCATAAAAATGCGGGGAACTAAAGCCTTTTTTTACACAATCACTTCATTTCAGGGGTTCAAAAGTAATTGGACAAATTAAAAAGCTGAAAATAAAATGTTAATTTCTTGTACTTGGTTGAAAACCCTTTGCTGGCAATGACAGCCTTTAGTCTTAAACTCATGGACATCACCAGATGCTGAGTTTCCTCCTTTTTAATGCTCTGCCAGGCCTTTACTGCAGCGGCTTTCAGTTTCTGTTTGTTTATGGGCCTTTCTGTCCGAAGTTTAGTCTTCAACAAGTGAAATGCATGCTCAATTGGGTTCAGATCAGGTGACTGACCAATCAAGAATATTCCACTTCTGTGCTTTAACAAACTCCTGGGTTGCTTTGGGTGTATGTTTTGGGTCATTGTCCACCTGTATTAAACGCTTCCCAATCAATTTGACCGCATTTAGCTGGATATGAGCAGACAGTATGTCTCTGAACACCTCAGAATTAGATTGGCTGCTTCTGTCCTGTGTCACATTATCGATAAACACTAGTGTCCCAGTGCCACTGGCAACCATGCACGCCCAAGCCATCACACTGCCTCCGCCATGTTTTACATATGATCCGGTATGCTTTGGATCATGAGCTGTTCCATTCCTTCTCCATACTTTTTTCTTGCCATCATTCTGGTAAAGGTCGATCTTGGTTTCATCTGTCCAAAGAATGTTTTTCCAGAACTGTGCTGGCTTTTTTAGATGTTTTTGAGCAAAGTCCAATCTAGCCTATTTTTGAGGCTTATGAGTGGCATGCAGTCTTCTCTGTATGGTAGAGTTGATCTGTATGCCTACCTCCAGGAGAGTGTTATTCGCTTTGTTGGCTTTTGTGAAGGGGTTTCTCTTCACCATGGAAACCATTCTGCGATCATCCACCACTGTTGTCTTCCATAGACGTCCAGGTCTTTTGGCTTTAATGAATTCACCAGTGCTTTGTTTCTTTCTCATGATGTACCAAACTGTAGATTTTGCCACTTCTAATGTTATAGAAATTTCGGGGATTTTTTTTTTTGTAGCTTAAGGATGGCCTGTTTGACCTGCATGGAGAGCTGACCACATGATGTCAAAGCAAAATCTTGCACATACAAGCACCCCTCCCCCTCAAATCAACTCCAGGCCTTTTATCTGCTTAATTGATAATGATATAACAAAAGGAATTGCCCACTTCAGCCCATGAAATAACCTTTGAGTCAATTGTCCAATTACTTTTGAGCCCCTGAAATGAAGTGTGTAAAAAAAAGGCTTTAGTTCCTCACATTTTTCCCCACTGAATAAAATCTGAAAGTCTGCAGTTCAACGGCATCTGAGTTGTTTCATTTAAAATTAATTGTGGTATTGTACAGAACCAAAATTAGAAAAAAATTGTCTCTGTCCAAATATTTATGGACCTACATGTATGTCTAAATGAATCTTATTGCACATGCTCAGTTTGCACCGCACTTCGCACATGCTCAGTGAAGGCTCCCTGATTTCCTTCCAGTGAGGATTGATCGTGACATCTTCCTGATTCCCAGTTCCTGCTCCTGTTTCCTGCTCCTCATGCAACCTCCGCTCTCCATCTGATCATCCATGTATGACCTCAGAGGTTTGTCTGCAAGCTATTATACATTTATCACCACCGTTTATCTGCAAAGTCATTGGACATTTACCACACCTGTTATCTGCAAAGTCAATGAACATTTACCACCACTGTTTATCTGCAGTTATTGGACATTTATTACTACTGTTTGTCTGCAAAGTCATTGGACATTTGCTACCACTTTTTATCTGCAAAGTCATTGGACATTTATCACTGCTGTTTATCTGCAAAGTCTCTGGACATTTATCACTGTCTCTTTGCAAATAAAACCAAGGGACATTCACCCCTGATAACCAATACATGTGTGTGTGATCTCCTGGTCAATCAGCATCGAAGTTCCCTCAAACAGAGCTCCCCCTTCTGAAGGCTTACACTGCCTCTGACAACAAGCGCCAGAAGAAATTTTTTGCCAAAATCTTTACATCAACATTGAGGCTAATTTGACACCAGTTCTCAAATTTCTCAATGAATCTTTCCCTTTTGACAGGATAAATAAAGCAGATTGCCTCATGGAGGCAGGGAGCGAACCCTATTCCGGACAGCCAATAAAAACCTCTGCTAATCAAGGGGCCGGGCTGGATTTAAAAACTTGGCTGTCCATCTGGCTAAGATGATTTCTTGGTTGTCAGCTTATTTATAGCATAACACACCTCAACCGCTGTGATTGGTACTGTCAAATCCATAGCAGAATGTGAACCATTTCCCAAAACCTTACATGGATCTTAAAAAACACTCCATCTTGTCACAATCAAGAGTTTTACTTCCCAGGAGATTTGCATATTATGTTCTGACGATCATCCAGGATACCTGCCCTGGACTTAACCAGGGAACCTGTATTGTCAATCAGACCCTCCACAGCTTAACTGCTAAGCCCCGTTTGCAATTTTGGTAAGTGTCAGGCGAGTGGTATTTCCCATAATCCCTTTCCAGAACCAAAGGGCCTGATGGTTTTCTCTTAAAAGGAGCTTTACCTCTGCGATCTCTTCTGGGTTGCCTTTCTGACAAGCTGGTAAAGCCTTCTGTGCAATTTCTGATAGTTTACATATTTATCACATTGTTTTTTGTACCATGGGATCTAAAAAAGCCTGTGCCTGAAGAATCGGCACTGCCATCAGAATGAATGGAGTAGCTGTTTCTTGGACTTGCTCCTACTCAAACTACATGAAGAACAATTTAAATATGGACCCCCTGATTCCTCCATCACCCTTGGGACAATGCCCCATATTTTTTTGTGCTACCTCCCCCTCCCCCAACTTCAGACTCCTACCCCTTTTTACCTGACAATTCCCTGTTCTCCACCTCCCACTTTCTAGCCTTCACCACCTGCCCCAACCTCTTACCTGACCTATGGGGTGGAGGGATTGGTTTTCTAAAATTTTCTTCACATTTTTGCGTTCCAAGCATAACAGACACAGAAGGTGAGAGAGAAACAGAAGGGGTTGCATCAACAGACACAGAAGGAGAAACAATCTTATTCACACTCCCCTCAACAGAAATGTCTTTAGACATTTGAGCCTCATTTACTGCACCACTTATATCCTCTTCCATGTCCATACGCATCAAATCATCCACTACCTCAAGGGCCAAGTTGTGCAGAGCTGGCAGTTAGCATAAAGAGGTTGCATTGCTTTATGTTACAGTCCTTTGTGGGATGTCCTAGCCCCCGGCATAAAGAACACTTCCTCACCACATATGATGCTGCAAAGTGCCCCCTTTCTCCACATCTGGGGCACAGACTAGGCTGCTCTGGGTAAAAAGCCACAATGTATTCTCACTTTATGAATGCAGAGAAGACATGCTGCACCACGTTCTCTAGCACTCTCAATCTCACATTCACCTTCCACGCTCCTGTCCAGATGCCAAACTCATCATGCACTCTCCTTAATGGGGTCACAATCTCTCCATACCTTCCCAACCACACTGAAAAATCTGCTGAGGGGATAGAATAATTCCTAACCAGAATGGTTATAAGTTTTATTAAATTTTGCCTGCGATCACTGTGCGGACCAGGACATTCCAGCTGGAATCATCTTTAAAAATAGGCTTCATAGCGTTCCCAAAAGGCATCAAGGCTTAGTGGCCTAAAAAAAGACAAATCATATTCCCCAATGGATATTGGGGATATAAACACAAAAATGTCAGAGGCAACAAAACCCATTTTCAAAATCAAACTGATGACAGAGTTTCTGCCAGGGGGCTACCTTCATTTGTCCATTTTAATTGTACCAGATTTCTTCTCTTACAGTTCTTTCGTTATATGTAATATTTGTAGCTTTCCTTCCCCCAAGCATAAGAATTTGCAGGTTTTTAATCATTAAATATGGGCTCAGCAATCATGTTATCTGCCTCAGACATATCCAATGGGTCCCCATCACTAGAGAGTCCAGCATTTTCCTCATTAGCACCTTCCATAGGCTTTCCAAAAACTGCAGATATTCCTGCTTCAGCCACCAAACCTTGCACACTCTTGCTTCAGCCACCAAACCTTGCACAGTGTTAGGATGACCGCTGAATGTCAGGCACCCCAGTCCTGCCATCTGCCACCAAGCTCCCAGCACTAGGAAGCCCATCAACCTTGGTGTCACCTTCAGACAGATCCTGCACATGTGTGCTGATGGGGAAATCAGCAGACCATGGCTGAAAGCATGCTAGGACTACAGTCGTCATTGCAGGGCTAGGCACAGTGTAATTGTCTTCATCTGGTTCATCAGCTTGAAATACAAAGCAGTCACAGATTCGGTTACAAGCAGACAGATCCTTTCCTCCTAGAGAAAGGAAAGGCTTCCTTCTGGCTCCATCTTGACCCCAGCAGTTTACCTCCATTTCCTCCAGATCACTGGCTGCACTTGTCTGCCCTTGCTGCACTTGGAAGCACCTTTCATTAATGAACTTTTCCTTAAAGGGACCACTTGTTTGTTTTACGTCTCTAAGTAAAGTTTTGTGAATCTTTAAATCTTGATCCAATTGTAGCAATTCATATTTAAACTGTTATTATTCATGTTCATTTGCTGCTGTGAGCATGGTTACAGGCTTCCCTACTCTCATCATATAAACTCTGCACAGCTGCAAGTCTTTTCTCCTCAGACTTTATCCATGACAGTTTGTCTACTACCTGGCTGGTTGTTTCCTCCACTGTCTCCTCCTTGGATTGAGAGAAATCCTTTATGAGGAATGAATCTCCTCTAGATTCCCCAGCAGGGGATTTAGGTCCCAGGTCTTCCCTGGGAATGGACATGTTTACTGGTCTGCAGAGGAACACAGGCCAGAGTGTTGTGGAAGTGTAGGAGCTCCCAGCACACAGAGTTGGCCACAGCCACCACAGAGATTTTAGGCTCTTCTGGGTGGGGTCATCTCCTACTCCTGTGTCACTGTCTGTATCTATCTGTCATTTGCAACCCCTATTTAATGTACAGCACTGCATATATATGTTGGCATAATAACATACCTCTATCAAACACCTCACTTTATAGTATGTACACAAGCAGTATATGTATGTGTGTGTGTGTGTGTGTGTGTGTGTGTGTGTGTGTGTGTGTGTGTTAACTCATTAATGACCAGTTTACAGTAAATGTACATTACACCACAAGTAAATGTGGGGGTAAGTAAACACATACTGAGGAATTATAGAAGCTGCTGAATACATTCTGAAGAATGGTAATTGCCTGGACGTAAAGCTTATTGTTTGGCTTCAGTAGGTTTAATATGTGTCAAATTTACAACCAATATTGTCCCCAATTCCACTGACTACTACACATACTACTCTTCTTTTATTTCTGGTCCCCCTACCACCTTCACGGTGTGCAGGGCAGCTCAGTGAAGGTGTGTCAGTTGTTGTATGGACTAAAATACTGAGCTCAAATTCCTATTTTGGATGTCAGTAGCAAAGAAAGTCATGTTGGCATGTTCATCTCCAACTTCTACAGAGGGCTGATATCAATCTAGCCCTCTATAAAACATGGTGCAATGCTAACCAAGACACAACTTTCTGGTATTGCAAGTCTAGGAACATATAGGATTAAATAAAGGGAGGGGGGAAGCAGACACTGCCAAAGCACTCTAGCCCACAAAGCTAAAGCCAAGTAGATCCCCAGGGATATGCCAATGTCAATACACAGAGTAATAAGTTGGGAACTCTCTTGAAGACAGACTTCCTCTTGACCAGGGGAACCAACCAAAATGCCATAGGACCTCTCCACTAGTGTGAGGGCAAGCCTCAAAAAACCTACACTCAAAGTGCACAGTGAATAAATAAACAAGTGTCTTGTGGGTAATGCAGAGTGCAGCCCCTTCAAACTAGAAAAAAATGATCTAAAGTTGACCATATGGTCTTTTCTAAAGAGGTATAGCATTGACCTTCCTAGCAGTTCATTTCTTTACGGTTTTATATGTCTAAAAGCGGTTCATTGTTTTTCATGAAAATTTATTTTACAGAATAATATAATAGTATGAGTATAATAACATTTTAACACAAAATCATGTAAAAATAATAAATTGAAGAAATTAAAAAATCTTTATATTTTTTTTTTTTTTTAATTTTTTAATTTTTTTTAAATTTAAAAAAAAAAAAAACATATTATACTTATACTATTATATATACTGTAAAATAAATGTTCTTGAAAACAATCTACTGCTTTTACACATATAAATACAATGTATTGCATTTAATACAGTTATTTTGGCAATGTACACACGCACCAACGTCACCAGGAACTCTCCCGGTTACTCATCAGGTGCAGAAGCCGGCTGGAGGAAGAAGGAAGAGGACAGAGATCGCAGCGATGGACGACACGGGACGCCGGCAGATCAGGTAAGGCTGTATTTACTATACTTTCTATAGGTTTACCTACCCTGAGTGACTCGGGGTTACCGCTTTCAGCAACTTTTTTCTACCCCGAGTCACACTCAGGGTTACCGCTAGGGAAGCTAAGTGCTACGACCCGTAAATCAGAAATCAAAGGGGATCCCAAACCCAAAAGAATTTTCTAGTGCTCCTGAAATGTTATCCTCAGGTGAGGCAGACACAATTGCCCTGATTTATCAAGGCTGGAGAGAATACACTTTCATCTGTGAAGCTGGGTGATCCAGCAAACCTGGAATAGATCTGGCCCAGGACTGAAAACACTTGCTAACAAAAAGCTAACAAATAGCTTGATTTTAGGAAATTCATTTCAGGTTTGCTCAATTACTCAGCTTCACTGATTAAAGTGTATTTTTTCCAGCCTTGGAGAACTTTAATAAATCAGGGCCAATGGGTTTAACCCTTTTCAGCCGCTGGTCAGACCCAGTGGACCAGTCCTTCTGGAGAACCCCTTTATGGAGAGATCGTCCCCAATCATATAAGGGGGCACACTGCAGCCAGCATACATTGCTGCAGAAAGGATAGCGGTGCTGTCCCCTCCTAAAAATTGATAAGAACAGATACTACACTTGATCTTAGCTAAAAAGCTGGTCTCAGCTATCCTCTGGAATGCCAGCTGAACAGTCTAAAAAACAAGCTACTGGTGGTACAATTACTACTGTACAATTTGTTGGAAGCAATCTTTTATAAACAACATATAGAGTGTGCTCAGCCTTTGCTTGTTTTTGCAAACTAAGCCATCCCTGCACTCTACAAACATATAAAGTGTAATGTGTTCATTTCCTTGAAATTTGCACAGTGTAGCCAGGTTCATGCAATGGTAGATACATGGAGCACTGGCTATTGGCAAAGATAGTACATGCCTTTCACGGCCCAATGGGTAAATGACTGGGTGAAAATGTCACACTGCTGAGTTGCTTCCCACTATCAAAAAACAAATTGTGCACTGTTCTCCCCCTACCACCAAATCAGCAATGTGGTCACTGGCAACAGGACCAATATTGTGGCTGTGCTGTACCAGGGCAAACTCACACTCCCTCCTTTTACCATGTGCTGAATCTGACAGTGAACAACATTCTGAAGAGTTACTCTGATTTTCAAAATGCCTTCAAAATCTGCACCCACTTTGGCACACAATCATCTCCAATTTATCAAAATAGGCTATGACAGGTTCACCCACTGGAATTCAGTGTTGCATTTGCTGAACTGCTTGTACAGTATCGTGGAGGTATTATTTTTTGGGGAGTTTCAACTTTAGCATGAGGTAGAGAGGTTTACTACATGAAGAAGATGAGGAGAAAGTGTCTGGTATAATGCCTGGAGGTGACCCAGGTCATCAGTCTAGAAAATATCTATGGAGTCATGTTGAGTATGAGGATGAAGCCCTACAGTGTGGTCTAGAGCAGGGGTGTCAAACTCAAATACACAGAGGGCCGAAATTAAAAACTTAGACCAAGTCAGGGGCCAAACTTCAAATTTATTGAAAAATTTGAGGAAATTTACCACTTCATCCATAACAAAAACAAACCCCCAAACCTCTACACACATTTTAGGGTTGAAAAGACTAATTTCTATCTATCTTTGCAGCCTGTCTGTTGTTCATCCTCTCACATCACAAGTTTGTCTGACACTAAATATTACACTATGCAGTCTCTAATAGATTGAAAAAACACAATGCCCCTAGTAGTCAGGCACCATGTGATCATTACCTAGGCTTTGTGTCACATGATGGGTGTACAGGTATAATGTTTATGTATTGCATGTATTGAAAATAATGATGTGAGGTAGTATTATAGAGATTCATGTGGATCCTGCCATGTGTATGGAAATGAATGGAGATTCTCTGTGCATGTTCTAGCACACTATAATAGATCCTCAGACTAATACTGACTGTATGTCCTCCCAGCTATGTACTAAAATCATAGAAATACAGTTGGGACGATTTAACCCATTGTTTTCCTGCTGCTGGTACTGCCTGATATAGAAGATTCAAATTACCCGCTGTGCCGCTTCTATCATTTGCATGCAGAACTACTGTTACAATGTAATACTGTAGGCACCTGTGATATGTGGGACGTAGATGGGGAGGGGCAGAGATATCTCACCTCGTATTCCATAGACGAATCTGGTTCCTCTGGACCAGGGGTGTCAAACTCTGTCCTGCAAGGTCCTTTTTTTGGCCCCCCAAAGAATTCTGAAAATGAATTACATCTTGCCCGCCTGCCCGCCCGCTACTACGTATTGCAGCAAGTAATGCAGAGACTACAATTCCCTGCATTGCTTGCGTCTATAGAACAGTCAATAGAACAGAATAACAATGCGGGACCAGGCATAGGCCACTGGTCTATAGACGCGAGTGATGCCGGGAATTGTAGTAGCGGCAATACGTAGTAGCGGGCGGGCAAGATATAATTCATTTTTAGAATTCTTTTAGAATTCATCAGCTATGTGATGATGCTTCAGGATGGGAGCTGTGAGCAATCAAATGTCACAAGGGAGGGTTGGGATTGTTGGCAGTTTGGAAGTATTGGCACTCAATCAGGAAACAGTGTTCAGAGCAGGGCTTGTTTTTTTCACGGTGTCCTGTTGAACATGTAGAAGTGGCAGCATGATTGAGATTCCCCTCACTGATGACGCCATGCCTGGAGAACAGGGCATTGTAGCCCATAAGGGTGAAGCTGCTACATATTCAGCATGGAAGACTTGTTCTGGGTAAGTAGGAACTTGCCATCTCCAATCATCAAAAGGAACACACATGTCAAGCAGGACAGACACTGGGACACAGTTTCAGATGCTGCCTGCTTGGAAAAGGGATCACAAGCAACAAATATTAGTAAGGCCCAGGGACAAATCAGTGATGCTCAAGGTAATTCTAAGGTAATTCTAAGGACAATAATTCTGATATGGGGGTTGAAGGGGTGACTCAAGGGGATTTGCAGTGTTGCTCCTTTGCATGTATCGTTAGGTGCATCAACATACCAAGGGCAGTTGCCTTAGTGTTTTGGCCCATCTGTATACCAATGACACAAAAAAGAAAGGTTCAAGCTCTTATGGAATCGGAAGTTACCTCTCTACAGTCTATTACCAGTGATAGTCACATTGGTGAGATGTAAATTATATTTGTTGTGGCCTGATGAGGAGGGTTCTGATTGGACATATGCTTGTTGGTTAAAATACTAAGAAGAGTTGTGGGTCTTTAGAATATATGAAAGGTTCATCTTAAGTGGCCGTAAGTGAGAAGTGTGACCCAATATTTTTATTGTTAACTGTCGATTTGGGAGAATTTGTGGGATACACAATTTGGGTGCACAAGAATATGGTTATTTTTAATGTCAGTACTAGAAATGTAATATGTATAATTCTTTTTTAAACAGCATAGAATATTACTGACCGGTTATAAAAATTCTACATTTATTATCTTGGGCAGGGTGGAGAGGAGGGAACTTTGAGGTCTACCTGCCTGGTGTTTTTTTCAGGCCATTTGAAACTAACTGAAAAGGTATGACATTTTAGACTGTTGAGTTAGGGTACAATTTTGAAGATGTATGGAAGTTCTTTTCTATTAGGGTCAGGTTCACAAGGGACAATAATGGTCAGATGAAATTTATAGTGTACCCAAAGTCCATACACGAGCTGGTGTGTCAGAGGGCATTAAGCCTTTGTCTTGTTTTCTTTTTTTATACAATACATTTTTATTAGAGTTTTTCATGCTTTTAAACAACAAAATAGACATTCAAAAGAAATTAAAAAATAAACCATGAAACTACAATAGGAAATTACAGGTGACACAGAAGACCAGGGAGACAAAAGTTAAAAGAAAAGACAAGTAACCACCCTGATATAGACAATCAGCTACCAAACCAGCTGTGATTGTAGAGATAACACCAAAAAAGGAATAACAAATTGTGGAAACAGTTTGTCCTGGAAAAGGGAGGGGGGAACCAAGAACAAGGTAAAATATGAGGGAATATTGGGTAGGAACCCCATGGTCTACTAGTTTCAAACTATCAGAACTCCTGTGGATCTGCCCAATTTTATCACAAATGTAGAAATCTAGCATTAATATCGGGTGAGCTATGATGATATAGCGAGGGAGACCAGACTTTACAAAAGTAAGGAATCTCCTGTAATTGCAGTCATCCTTTCTAGAACCATGTTATCAATAACTCTATTTATTACCACTGCAAAATTTAAAAAGGGCTTCTTTAAGGCAGCTGCTAAGGTTGTCTTGTGGCAATAAAACAAAAGATACCTATTTAATGGAGTGTTTACGTAGTGAGGAAACAGACCTTTGCAGTAGGGCTTCGCCCGGGCTCTTCTGCAGTGGAAACCATCCTCATGTGATTGTATACCCTAAATCAAAAGCATTTAACAATTGGGTGCCCTCAGCTGAAACATTTGGGGGAACCCACTGGAACAAATTTAGCTATTCTTGCTGGAGTCATGTACCAGTGAAGCAACAATTTTTATGCGTTCTCCTGTGTCAAGGTGTTGGAAGAGCATTCTGCCACCACCATTCATATCTCTCCCCATTCCTCTGGAGTCAGGGTATATCCTAGATTGGCTTCCCATTTCAGCAAGTAAGGGAGTTTTTGAGTACCAGCGGAGGTTAGGGTTGCATAGGGCATCGATACTAAGCAGACTGATGTCGGATTGCAGAGGCAGCAATATTCAAAGGCAGTAAGGGGAAGGGGACATCCCAGGAGTAGTGTTGATCGAATAGCTCACTATTTGATTCGACCGCTATTCGGTCGAATAATGCATAATTATTCGGGTGATCGAACATCGAATTCGAACTCCATTAAAGTCAAGGGGGAAAAATTTGTGTTGTTATTCGGGTTGGTGGAGAGCTCCCACAGCTTATAAATACATTTAAAAAGACATGTCAAGACTCTGCACAACGCTGTACAAGTAAAAAAAAAATAAGGAAGTCTTTTTTCTGTTGCTGGCAAGTAGTTTTGGTCGAATAGCTCATGCCATTGTATGGGTGTCGGCCAAGGGAACATGCCGGATTTTACACGGTCTCCGAGTACAGCCAGAGAGGGACATGAGGGGGTTTCTCATGTCCCTCTGTCTCATGTCCCTCTGTCCCACAGCTATGCCTCAACAACCACGGACCGCCACCACGAGCACCAGCTCCAGAGCACCATTCGGGCCAGTTAGATGTTCGCCAGTGTGGGCATTTTTTAATGTCCATAGTGATGACAACACTATGGTCATCTGCAAACTGTGTGCTCAACACTTGAAACGAGGCAAAAACACAAACAAACTTGGAACAAGTTGCATGAACACTCATTTAAAAAGCCAACACCTGGTAACCTGGCGGGAAAACCTGGTCAATCACATCCAATTGATGCAAATGTGCCAGTGTGGCCCTGTAGAAATTCCCTTCTATGATGTCCCAGCGCTCATTAGGAATGGGGTAGTCTAGCACTTCACCAGCTTTGAATCCAACAGACATGAACATGTTGCATATCACCAGACATTTGGGGCTCAGCACTTCGGTGAGCCGAATAAACAGGTAGTCCAGGTTGGTTTTTCAAACTGGCTCCAAAAGGCCGCTGCTTCCTTGTACTGTATTGGTGCAGTTCTGAAATCTACTGTACTCAGTTTGAGTGTTTCACTGTTAGATAGATAGATAGATAGATAGATAGATAGATAGATAGATAGATAGATAGATAGTCAGTGTGTTACATACACGCAGCCAGAGTCAGGATACCCTCCCTGAATTCATGCACAGTATAACACTTGTACTGAGAGACAGACACACAGACGCAGTGTATACTGCAGTATATAGTTTGTATACTGTGCTGCATATTACAAGCGTCACCACTGAAGGAAAGTGCTGCATACAACACACACAGCGCACTTGCATTTTTGGTGTCAACACCCCCAATAAAAAAAATCCACTTACTATACATATGTACACTTTGTGAAGCATATTAGCTACAAGGTAAAAAAAAGGTAATGCTCGGCTACATGCCCCACTCAAATTGATGGCAGCAGCACGGGTAACTTTGGTGGCAGAAGGAGGAAAGGCAGCGGAGGAACATCAAGCACTTTGAGCTTGCTTCTTGGGAGGAGGTAGTCGCACAGAGCTCTGTGCATTCACCAGATGTTCCCGCCAGGTTACCGGGTGGTGGCTTTTTAAATGAGTGCTCACGCAACTTGTTCCAAGTTTGTTTGTGTTTTTGCCTCGTTTGAAGTGTTGAGCACACAGTTTGCAGATGACCATAGTGTTGTCATCACTATGGACATTAAAAAATGCCCAAACGGGCGAACATCTAACTGGGCCGAAAGGTGCTCTGGAGCTGGTGGTAATGGTGGCGGTCGCGGTTGTTGGGAAATAGCTGTGGTGGCAGCTTCCGACGATGGATGACTATGACTTGCCTCACTGGTACGTGAAGAATGCAGAGTGATATTTTGCAGGGTGTCAAGCAAAGCAGTTTGAGTTTGTTTTTAGCTGCAGACCCAAGAACAAGAAGCAGTGCTGTTGGTGGTGGGCATCCATTATTACTACACCATGAACAAGAGGTAGTGGAGTACATGACCCAGCCTGGGTCACGTGATTGTACCCCCTCTTCATTTCAGTCCTAGACACAGGCCTTACAGGTGTCCCAAACAGTCTATGATACACCTGTTTCTCCTAGTTCTTCATCAGTAAAGTCTCAGGTATAGCAGTATGTAGAGGAGTCTCACCGAGGTGTTGGAGAGGAGGAGCTACAAGCATTCCTTCAAGATGCTCAGTTGTTTCACCCATCTGATGAAGAGAGTCAGTTCACAGGCTTTCCCCCCACTTACTTTTCACCAGAACACTCTGAGCCAGACCAGCCAATTCAAACTGGCGCCAAAAGGCCGCTGGTTCTTTTCGGCACATACAGGGAAACTGTCTCTTCTGATGATGATGATGATGATGATGTCCTTGATCCGACATGGGGCGAGCAAGGAGATCATAATAGGCAGGAAGAAGAGTAGGAGGAGGAGGAGGTTGTAGAGCGCCCTAAAAGGGGGAGAGGGTGGAAGAGGGTAAAAGCTGCCCACACTCTGCATTCTTCACGTACCAGTGAGGCAAGTCATAGTCTTCCATCGTCGGAAGCTGCCTGTCACCACAGCTATGCCTCAACAACCACGGACCGCCACCACGAGCACCAGCTCCAGAGCACCATTCGGGCCAGGAGGAGAAGGCGGTGGGCTCTGAGACGGAGTATGGATGGCATTATTGTTTGGCATCTAAAGTCAGATAGTGGGCAGGCAGCAGCATCATTTACAGGAGGAGGAGAAGACAGTGGGCTCTGAGATGGAGTATGGACGGTATTATTGACTGGCATCTAAAGTCAGGTACTGGGCAGACGGCAGCATCATTTACAGGAGGAGGAGAAGGCGGTGGGCTCTGAGACCGAGTATGGATGGCATTATTGCCTGGCAAATAAAGTCAGGTACTGGGCAGGCGGCAGCATCATTTACAGGAGGAGGAAAAGGAGGTGGGCTCTGAGACGGAGTATGGATGGCATTATTGTCTGGCATCTAAAGTCAGGTACTAGACAGGCGGCAGCATCATTTACAGGAGGAGAAGGCGGTGGGCTCTGAGATCGAGTATGGATGGCATTATTGTCTGGCAAATAAAGTCAGGTACTGGGCAGGCGGCAGCATCATTTACAGGAGGAGGAATAAAGTCAGGTACTGGGCAGGCGGCAGCATCATTTACAGGAGGAGTAGGAGGCGGTGGGCTCTGAGACGGAGTATGGACAGCTTTATTGTCTGGCATCTAAAGTCAGGTACTGGGCAGGCGGCAGCATCATTTACAGGAGGAGGAGGAGGCGGTGGGCTCTGAGACGGAGTATGGACAGCATTATTGTCTGGCAAATAAAGTCAGGTACTGGGCAGGTTGCAGCATCATTTACAGCAGAAGGAGAAGGCGGTGGGCTGAGATGGAGTATGGACGACATTAGTTTCTGGCATCTTAAGTCAGGTACTGGGCAGGCGTCAGCATTATTTATAGGAGGAGGAGAAGGCGGTGGGCTCTGAGACGGAGTATGGATGGCATTATTGTCTGGCAAATAAAGTCAGGAACTGGGCAGGTGGCAGCATAATTTTCAGGAGGAGGAGAAGACGGTGGGCTCTGAGACGGAGTATGGACGGCATTATTGTCTGACAAATAAAGTCAGGTACTGGGCAGGCGGCAGCATCATTTACAGCAGGAGGAGAAGGCGGTGGGCTTTGAGACAGAGTATGGACGGAATTAGTTTCTGGCATCTAAAGTCAGGTACTAGGCAGGCAGCATCATTTACAGCAGGAGGAGGAGGCGGTGGGCTCTGAGATGGAGTATGGATGGCATTATTGTCGGGCATCTAAAGTCAGGTACTGGGCAGGTGGCAGCATCATTTACAGCAGAAGGAGAAGGCGGTGGGCTGAGACGGAGTACAGACGGCATTAGTTTCTGGCATCTAAAGTCAGGTACTGGGCAGGCGTCAGCATCATTTATAGGAGGAGGAGAAGGCGGTGGGCTCTGAGACGGAGTATGGATGGCATTATTGTCTGGCAAATAAAGTCAGGTACTAGGCAGGCGGCTGCATCATTTACAAGCAGGAGGAGGAGGCGGTGGGCTCTGAGATGGATCGTGAACTGCATTAGTATCTTGCATCTAGAGTTGGGTACTGGGAAGGCGGCAGCAGTAACAGGCAGTAGGAGGCGTTGGGCCCTGGTAAGGAGCGTTGGAGGTTGAGGCCATAACCTCTATGGATAATGTAGAAGCTGTAGCTAATTGGGACATTAATGGATTAACGAAAATCACACTTTCCATACCTACTATCTAGTGAAACCACATAAAAGGTAACAGACTTGGTGGAATACACAGGGAAATACATACATTTTTTATCATTTGTGGATATCTAGCAAGTGCTATCACAGTTAAATATATGTATTTGTTTCACATAAATACATACGTTTTTTTGGGTTTTAGGATACATATCCAAGTGCTATCAGAATTAAATATCTGTATTGTTTGTATAATAATACAACAATTTTTATGGCTTTAGGGATATATAGCAGAGTGGGATCAGAACTAAAGATCTGTATTTTCTGTAGAGAAATATAGAATTTTTTATGGTCTTTTGGATCGATACAAAGTGCTATAAGAATTAGATATATAGATTTTTGAAAGAGAAATACAGAAATTTTTTATGGCTTTGGAGATATATAGCAGAGTGGGATCGGAATGAAATATCTCTATTTTTTTAGAGAGAAATACTGAATTTTTTATGGGTTTTAGGAAAGATACGAAGTGCTAACATAATAAAATATCTGTATTTTTTTTACAGAAATACAGACATTTTTAGTTTATTTGCGATAGATTGCAAGAGGTATCCTAAATTATACCTCTTGTAAAATATCACAAAAAACAGAAAAAATTCTATATTTATCGATAAAAAATACAGATATTTCATTATGATAGCACTTAGTAGCTATCCAAAAACCCATAAAATTTTCTTTATTTCTGTTAAAAAAAATGTACAGATATTGAATTCTAATCCCACTTGCTATCTATCTAAATAGCCATAAAAAATGTATTTCTCTCTAAAAAATAAAATTTAATTTTGAATCATAATTAAATATCTGTATTTTTGAGAAAGAAATACATACATCTTTATGTCTTTCATAGACAGCAAGTTGTATCCTGAATGAAATATCTGTATTTTTTTATAGAAAAATAGAAATGTTGCTGTTTATTTTCATAGATAGCACGTGGTATCAGAATTAAATATCTGTACTTTTTTTTAAGAAATAAAGCAAATTTTCTGTTTATATTGATAGATAGCAAGTGGTATCAGAATTAATTCTCTGTATTTTTTTATAGAAATACAGAAATTTTTCTGTTTATTATGATAGATAGCAAGTGGTATCAGAATTAATTATCTGTGTTTTTTTTTACAGAAACAAAAAAAATTCAGTTTATTTTGATAGCTAGCAAGTGGTATCAGAATTAATTCTCTGTATCTTTTTTACAGAAATTCAGAAATTTTTCAGTTTATTTTGATAGATAGCAAGTGGCATCGGAATTAATTCTCTGTATTTTTTTTACAGAAATACAGAAAAATTTCTGTGTATTTTCATAGATAGCAACTTGCTATCTATCAAAATAAACAGAACATTTTCTGTATTTCTGTAAAATAAATACAGAGAATTAATTCTGATCCTACTTGCTACCTATCAAAATAAACAGAAAAATTTCTGTATTTCTGTAAATAGTGTCATTGGCAATGGCTGCACGACTGATAGCTTGGTTCCGCTGAAAAAAAGCCTGCTTAGTTAGGCTTAGACGACCTCTACTGCTGCTGCCACCCATGCCGCTTAAAGCAGTTGTTTGGCTCCCATACCTGGTGGAACTGCCATAGGGATCCTTGCTGCTGCTGCTGCTGCTGCTGCTAGCTGGAAAGGCTGAGCACAAGTCCCTTACAAGCACTTCTTGGTAGTGCTGAATTTTATGTCCCCTGTATTGGGGCAAGATCAGTTGTTGTATCTCAGGCTTGTAACGTGGATCCAGTAATGTAGCAATCCAATAGTCGTCAATCTTAGTTTTTATGTGTTCTATGTGTGGATCTTTGGCTAGGCACTCCTGCAAGAAGGCTGTCATGTGGCTCGCCTCTTCAAAGGGTGACAATACAGTGCACAAGTCCTCAATTTGCAGCCACTCTGCAGGGCTGAAAAAAGGTAGTGTGGGTATGTGTCTGAAACGAACAGACTCTGCCACGTAATCCACCACCGTTTTCTGTTGTTCAGCCAGCCGCTGCAGCATGTAAAATGTGGAGTTCCAACGTGTGGCCACATCAGAAATTAACCAGTGCACTGGCAGGTTCAGATTTCACTGTAACTCCACCAATCTGGCACTGGCTGTGTACGACTGGCGGAAATGCGCTGGCAACTTTTTGGCCTTCAGTAACAACGGCTGGAGGCCTGGGTAATTCCGAAGGAAGCGCTGTACTATAAAGTTCATGACATGAGCCAGGCAAGGTACGGGTGTGAGTTTCCCACAACGCAGGGCTGCCAGCAGATTGGCCCATTGTCACACACGACCTTGCCTGGCTGAAGTCTGTTGGGAGTTAGCCATTTCAACTCCTGCTCCCGCAAGGCACTTAGAATGGCTGCGCCCGTGTGGCTGAGGGAACCCAGGCTTCGCAACTTCAGGACTGCGTGGCAACGACGGAATTGTGCACCGAAATAGCAAACTGCAGGTTGTTGCTGGCGCTGAACAGATGCTGCCAAATGGGAGGTGCTGGTGCTGGGTCTCCACTGCAAAGTGTCTCTTGAGGAAGAGGTTGAGGCACAAGATTCAAAGGAGGAGGTGGAAGTGGAGGTTGAGAAGGAAATTACATGGCGATGTGCTCTGGGCAGAGGTAACGTGTTTCCCCGATTTTAAGTCATCCCCATTAAATAAGCCACCCCCGATTTTTGAAAAAATAATTAAAATAAGACACTCTGTATATGATATATGTATAGGTCAATTTGATGGGGGGGGTTGACACAAAAAATGCAAGTGCGCTGTGTTGTATGCAGCACTTTGCTTCATTGAAGACGCTTGTAATATGCACCACAGTATACAAACTATATACTGCAGTATACACTGCGTCTGTGTGTCTGTCTCTCAGTACACGTGTGATACTGTGCACGCAGTCAGCGAGGGGACCCTGCCTCTGCGTGTATGTAACACACTGACTGACTATCTATCTATCTAGCTTTCTATCTATCAATGTATCTATCTATTTATCTATCTATCTATCTATCTATCTATCTATCTATCTATCTATCTATCTATCTATCTATCTGTCTAGCAAACAGTGAAACACTCTACTTATATGAGTACAGTAGATTTCAGGACTGCACAAATACAGTACAATCCAACAATCTATCTAACTAATAGTGTGAGTGTGACACAGTCTACCAAAGTAAAGCACTTTTTTCACTTTGACACAGAAGGCAAGCCAAGCAGCAAAGAAAGGTTGTGATGCTATCAGCAAATCTCTATCAGGAGTGGTAAATGCAGGCACGCCTTAGCCTTATATAGGCCAATGGCTGCCTGTGTGGCATGCAGTGACAGACAGCCAATCGGCTGTCTGCCACAACAAAGATGGAGGGGGCATCCCTTCTCTAATTGGAGGGCACTGTGCATCATGGGGGAGGTCCCCAGTTGTTTCAATGCATTGTGGGAGGGTCGAATTCGGGTATTCGAATCCAGCAAAATTCGGGTTGGGTCCACGAGAATTTGAACGGTCATATTCAACAACACTACCCAGGAGTTTGTCAAAAATGTCATGTTGCTGGAGGGGACCAATGCTCTTGAAGGCAGACGAAGGATTTAACACCAGTATAAGTAAGTAAAGCATATGCATATTGCACAGGCCTCTCAGTCCACCAGTGAGTCCAAGGGGTTTTCAACCATCAGTAAAAACAACAGGCATGCCAATATCCCTATTAGGGTAGGTGTGGGTAAACCAATCCTGCCAATAACTTGAGCTATTTGTGCCACTACAAAATTTTTGTGGAGATTAGGAGCTGATTGTCCCCCAGAGACCTTGGGGAAATAAAGAAACCTCTCAGGAACTCTAGGGTGACGGGGTGCCAAAGAAAATTCCATATCTTTCTCTGCTCTAGTCAGAGGACATGTGCAGAAACTGGAATAGGGAGGATGAGGACAAAATATAATAGTTGGGGAGGTATGTATTTTTGAGGGCGTGAATCCTACCTATCCAGGAAATTGGGAAGTTACATCATTTATTAGGCAACTCTGTCAGTTCCCTAAAAAGGGAGGGTAGTTAGCCTCATATAGTGAAGTGACCTGTGGGGTTATATAAACCCCCAAATACGGGATAACAGACAACTATTGGAAGGCATAGTGTGGCCATTGGAAGGCATAGTGCGGCTGCAGTGTGCTTACTACATGAGTTGGTAGTGACATTTAACGCTTTAGATTTGGCATCGTTTACTTGTAAGTTGCAGTTCTAGGTCCTGAAAACATAGATGTGCGATATCCAGAGATGTCCTCTGGTGTTTGGAGCTGGTACAGCTTGTACGGCCTCGTAGCTGAAAGAGTAGCTCAATGGGATAACCCCATCAGTATCTGATACCATTGTCCCAGAGGATAGCCAGGTAAGGTCGAAGGGCATGCTTTTTTGCCAGTGTGGATTGTGCCAGGTCAGTGTATATGCTGTAGGCAGATCCTTGGAAAGAATGCTGGTTGGAGTTGTGAACTGCCTGTATTAGTTTCTCCTTTGTACAGAAGATTGTAGTTTCACAATAACATCCCAAGGAGGACCCTCAGGTCTCTTAGGACCCAAATCGGGGACAAGCTCCTGGAAAATGTCTGTTACTGAGCTCTGTAAATCTATATTAGTTTCAGGCAGACCTCGAATTCTCAAGTTGCATCTGTGGGCTATGTTCTCAAAGTCTAAGATATCCTTGGATTCCAGCACAGATGGGGACAGTGCTGGCAAGTGAGTAGCTGAGACAGATGCCATCTTGGAAGCTGGGCCGTGCTATGACAGGATCCTGCTCCAGCAGATGTGCTGCAGCAACGTGATTTGGATGGTGGACCCATCCAGATGAGTAGGTGAGTATTCAAAAAGCCAAGACAATGTACATAAAGCTGAAAGCTAAAGTAGGAATGCTGTTAATAGCACAGGAAGCCCGATAGTGTATAGAGCTTGCTTCGCTGTGTAAATGCACCTATCCAAAAGGGGTCCTTTGTCTCGGTTTTGACATATTCTTTAGGGCAGCAAAATTTTGTAGGGAAAGCTTATTAATGTTAATATTAGTGCTGTTGTTCAAATTGGTCGAATTGGTGAATATGGTCGTTCAAATTCGGGTCGACCCGACCCGAATTTTGTTGGATTCAACGCCCCAAATTTGACCCTCCTGCAACGCCTAGGAACCTCCCCCATAATGCCTAGGGCCCTCCAATAACAGCAGGCATGCTCTCCTCCAAGTTTGTTGTGGCAGGCAGCCGATTGGCTGTCTGTCACTGCATGCCACACAAGCAGCCATTAGCCTATATAAGGCCAGCTCGTGCCTGCATTTACCACACCTGATAAAGATTTGCTAGCATCACAGCCTTTCTGTGCTGCTTGGCTTGCTTTGACAAAGTAAAAAAAAAAGTGCTTTACTTAGTTAGACTGTGTCACACTCACATTATTAGTGAAATAGATTGTTGGATTGTACTGTATTGGTACAGTCCTGAAATCTACTGTACTCAGATTGGTAGAGTGTTTCACTGTTAGCTAGCTAGATAGATACATAGATAGTCAGTCAGTGTGTTACATACACGCAGCCAGAGGCAGGGTACCCTCCCTGACTGGGTGCACAGTATCACACTTGTAATGAGAGACAGACGCAGTGTATACTGCAGTATATAGTTTGTATACTGTGCTGCATATTACAAGTGTCACCACTGAAGGAAAGTGCTGCATACAACATACACAACGCACTTGCATTTTTGGTGTCAACACCCCCCCCCGAATAAAAAAATCCACTTACTGTACAAATTTCCACTTTGTTAAGCATATTAGCTACAAAGTATTTTGCAGGGTGTCAAGCCACACAAAAAATTTCTACAATGTCTGGCCAAAGAGGAAGGGGCAGCTTTGGCAGGGGTGGTAAAGCAGTATTGTTTGTTTTTAGCTGCAGACCCGAGAACAAGAAGCGCTGCTGTTGGTGGTGGGCATCCATTATTACCACACCATGAACAAGAGGTAGTAGAGTACATGACCCAGCCTGGGTCAAGTGATTGTACCCCCTCTTCATCCCAGTCCCAGACACAGGCCTCACAGGTGTCCCAAACAGTCCATGATACACCTGTTCCTCCTGGTTCTTCATCAGCGGCTGAAAAGTCTCGTGTACAGCAGTATGTAGAGGAGTCCCACCGAGGGGTTGGAGAGGCGGAGCTACAAGCATTCCTTTAAGATGCTCAGTTGTTTCACTCATCTGACAAAGAGAGTCAGTTCACAGACTTTCCCCCACTTACTTTTCACCCGAACACTCTGAGCCAGATGAGTCAATTCAAACTGGCCCCAAAAGGCCACTGCTTCCTTTTGGCACATATAGGGAACCTGTCTTTTCTGATGATGATGATGATGTCCTTGATCCGACATGGGGCGAACAAGGAGATCATCATAGGCAGGAAGAAGAGGAGGAGGAGGAGGAGAAAGAAGAGGAAGAGGAGGTTGCAGAGCACCCTCAAAGGGGGAGAGGGAGGAAGAGGGTAAAAGCTGCCCACACTCTGCAGTCTTCACGTACCAGTGAGGCAAATCATAGTCATCATTGTCAGAAGCTGTCACCACAGCTATGCCTCAACAACCGTGAACCGCCACTACAAGTACCAGCTCCAGGGCACCTTTTGGCCCAGTTAGATGTTCACCTGTGTGGGCATTTTTTAATGTGCATAGTGATTAAAACACTATCTACTTTGAGGCCAGAAATACAGAAATGTTTCTGTTTTTTTTGATAGATTGTAAGTGGTATCATAATTAAATATGTGTATTTTTTGGAGAGAAATACAGACATTTTTATGGCTTTTTTGATAGATAGCAAGTGGTATCAGAATTATTTATCTGTATTTTTTTTACTGAAATTTTTCTGTTTATTTTGATAGATTGCAAGTGGTATCAGAATGAAATATCTGTTTTTTTTATAGATAAATACAGAAACGTTTGTTTTGTTTTTATGATAGATTGCAAGAGGTATCATAATTAAATATCTGTATGTTTTGGAGAGAAATACAGACATTTTTATGGCTATTTTAAAAGATAGCAAGTGGGATTAGAATTAAATATCTGTATTTTTTTTTTACAGAAACACTGAAAATTTTATGGGTTTTTGGATAGATACTAAGTGCTATCAGAATGAAATATCTGTATTTTTTGGATAAATATAGAATTTTTTCAGGCTTTTGTGATAGATTGCAAGAGGTATCATAATTTATGATACCTTTTGCAGTTTATCACAAAAAACATAAAGGTTTCTGTATTTATTGATGAAAAATACAGATATTTTATTATGATAGCACTTGGTATCTATCCTAAAACCCATAAAAATTTCGGTATTTCTCTCCAAAAAATACAGATATTTCATTCTGATCCCACTTTGCTATATATCCTAAAAGCCGTAAAAATTTCTGGATTTCTCGCCCAAAAATCTAGATATTTAATTCTGATAGCACTTGGTATCGATCCAAAAGACCATAAAAATTTTATATTTCTCTCCATAAAATACAGATTTTTAGTTCTGATCCCACTTTGCTATATATCCCCAAAGCCAAAAAAATGTGTGTATTTCTCTCCAAACAATACAGATATTTAATTCTCATAGCACTTGGTATCTATCCAAAAGGCCATAAAAAAATTATATATTTCTCTCTAAAAAAATACAGATATTTTATTCTGATAGCACTTGGTATGTATCATAAAACCCTAAAAATGTATGTATTTATCTGAAACAAATACAGATATTTAACTGTGATAGCACTTGTTAGATATCTGCAAATGATAGAAAATGTATGTATTTCCCCGTTGATTTCACCAAGCCCGTTCCCTTTTATGTGGTTGCACTAGATAGTAGGTGTGGAAAGTGAATTTCGTTCATCTATTCATGTTTCAAATAGCTACAGCTTCTACACCGTCCATAGAGGTGATGGCCTCAACCTCTAATGCGGTCCTATCTCCGTCACAAGGCCCACCACCTCCTCCTCCTGCCGTTACTGCTGCCGCCTTCCCAGTACCCGACTCTAGATGCACACTTGGTCTCAGGGCCCGCCACCTCCTGCAGTTACTGCTTCTGCCTGGCCAATACCCAACTATAGATGCTGCCACTTACAAATGCTGTCCACACTCCGTCTCAGGGCATAATGCCTCTTCCTCATGCTGTTTTTGCTGCTGCCTGCACAGTATCCAGTACCCAGCTGTAGATGCCAGTTAACAATGCTGTCCATGCCGCATTTTACAAAGTTACAGCTAGCAGATAGGAAAAGGCAGTCCCCTTCACAGCAATGTCTCCTCCAGTAGCTACAGCTTCTACACTGTCAATGAAGGTGATGGCCTCAATCTTTAATTCCGTCCTTGATCTGTCTCAGGGCCTACCTCCTCCTCCTCATGCTGGTACTGCTGCTGCCTGCCCAGTACCCAGCTCTTGATGCCGGTTACAAGTGCTGTCCACACACCGTCTCAGGGCCCACCACCTCTTCCTCCTGCTGTTACTGATGCTGCCTGTCCAGTACCCAGCTATAGATGCTGCCATTTACAAATGCTGTTCACACTCCGTCTCAGAGCCTAATGCCTCCTCCTCATGCAGTTACTGCTGCTGCCTGCCCAGTACCCAGTACCCAGCTGTAGATGCCAGTTAACAATGCTGTTCATGCCACATTTTACAAAGTTACAGCTAGCAGATAGGAAAAGGCAGTCCCCTACACAGCAATGTCTCCAGTAGCTACAGCTTGTACACTGTCCATATAGGTGATGGCCTCAACCACTAATGCCGTCCTAGCTCCGTCTCAGGGCCTACCACCTCCTCCTCCCAGTACCCAGCTCTAGATGCCAGTTAACAATGTCACCCACACTTCTCAGGGCCCACCGCCTACTCTTCCTGCTCTTACTGCTGCCGCATGACCACTGCCCAGTACCCAGCTTTAGATGCCAGACTAGACTCAAGCTCAACAGGGTCTTCTTTCCCCGCTGATTTCACCAAGCCCGTTCCCTTTCATGTGCTTTCACTCGATAGCAGGCCCTGAGATGGAGTGTGGACGGCATTTGTAACTGGCATCTGGAGCTGGGTGTAGTGCATCTTTGATGACACCCCGAAGTGTGTAATGCAAGTGTGTAATCTGAAATTTGTGATTGAATGTAGAAGGCCACGTCTTCTGCTTCATCCATCAGTATCACGCTTTATCGGACTGACATTCTGTGTATGTTACCCCGGAACTGGGAAGTGGGACAGCAGTCCCTCTGTATATGTCGAGGGGATGAGATGGGAGACACCGGTATGTGTAACGGGAACCTAGAGGTCCTGGATGACCACATTGAGCCATGAAGTTATTCAGCTTAGCAGACGTCGGGAGACTTCTCCACAACAAGTATGTGGCCGTCCTGGGAGACTCCATTCAAAGATCCGTGATTTGCACCAATTTTATGTGATTGACATGCACTTCCACTTCCGCTTCGTGCTGCGCTCTAGGGTTAAAGATGCCACCCACTCGAATCATCTGGCTCATTGGAAGTATACCTGCATCCTGATGGCTCATATTGATCAAGCCTGGGGCGTGCAGCAGGAACAGCAGGATAAGGAGGTGGTGGGCTCTGAGACAGAGTGTGGACAGCATTGGTAACTGGCATCTAGAGCTGGGTCCTGGGCAGGCGGCAGCAGTAACAGCATGAGAAGGAGGCGGTGGACCCTGAGACGGCGCAAGGGCGGCATTAGAAGTTGAGGCTATTACCTATATGGACAGTGTAGAAGCTGTAGCTATTGGAGACATGAATAAATGAACGAGATTCCAATCTGTCCCTACCTACTATGTAGCGAAAGCACATGAAAGGGAACAGGCTTTGCGGAATCAGCGGGGAAAGAAGACCCTGTTGAGCTTGAGTCTAGCCTGGCATCTATAGCTGGGTACTGGGCAGTGGGCAGGCGGCCTCATTATACGCATTAAAACTTCTAAACACATCATACCACTTGTATGATGTAGCAGTAGCAGATAGTCACCTTGTGTATGTATTGTGTAATACCACTTCTGTTCAACATTACACCTTGATAACTTAAATGGCTTGATAAAAAATTTGATTCAACCAGTTCAATGAATGCTAGGTCTCTGGTCACATGTTTTAAAGATAAAAAACAATCAAAATCTTCCTAAAAACACATTCAAGCAGTGACAAGCAGTTCCAACTCAAGTATATGGACACGCCTTGTGCTGCATGTAGTAGCTTATAAATGAGCAGCAACACTTCCAAGCACCTGCAAAAAAATGACCTTTTCATCTCAGTATTAACTATTTTTTGCACCTATTTTCAAGTAGTAAAACTGCTTTAAGTCTTCATTTCGATGCATCAGAAAGTGCATTGCCATGCATAATACTTCAACGCACAGGCATCTTTGTGGATGTCAAAAGCGATACTGACTCCATTCATTACAAATAGGGCCAGACAGGAATGCATGCAGCAATGTGTTAACAAAACATACATCGGAGGTAGTTACTTTGGACCATTAGCTTCTTGACCTAGGTAGCCTGGAGGCTCGCTACCTTCCCCTCTTACTCCTTTTCATACTCCCCAACTCCATTTTCCCATTAATACAGCACACATACTTCTGTTTTGGGAAGTGGCCGCTTGGCTTGAATAATGACCCCTTTTTTGATAAACTATATAAATAACCAATTTACTGTATCAGTGACCATATACAATATGTATAAAAATATACAATGTAAAGTATATACACTGTTAACCATTTGCATATTAACATTACCTCAACAAAATAATGATAAACAGTAACAATAATATTATCCATAACAACTGTATAGAACCAAATGTCCACCTTATCTATCATTCTCAGGTTTCAGGTCCTTGAAGGGACCACTTACGCACTTATATAAATTTAGGGGTCTGTAACAAACATAACTGTTCCCAGGGGCAACATACCCAAACTACCTGTACCTTTATTTTGTGATTGTGATTGTTTGATGTCACACCGAAGATGACTCTCCCCGTTTTTCATCAAGCCCAAAGATGTCCCCAAGGACCTCAACTGACATTGCGTGCAAGCGATCACCCTATGCTTGCAAGCTGCCCCATACCCACAGGGCCTGCTGAATACCATCCTGCAATTCAAGACACTTGAATGACATATTAATTCCAATAGAATTCAGATGAACCCCATCACCTCACAGGTACTGCCATATTTCCACCTCTAATTCCTTTTATGAACAACTAATCATCCATTCTTGACCATAAAGCGGTATACCTCTTTGTTCACTTTAATCCTAGCTTTGTTCAGCCCTTCCACTGACCTCACCACCCACCCTGTGTGCGAGCCATAATTTCAGACCATACAATGATCATCCCAGGGAACGCTGTACTCAGCCTCAGAAAATATCATTTAACCTCCCTGGCAGTATGAATAATGAGGATTTTTAAATGTAAATGCGGTACATTTAAAAATCCTCTTTATTTTAAATTTCTCGCCTGGTCTCGCCTACCTGCCCACTGGTACCACCCCCCAGCCCAAGACTCGCAAACAGATGCCCGGCCGGCATCTGCGTCCCCTGGCCTCACGTCCCCAACGTTCACACCCAGGGACGCAGATACTGCTTGAGGACACCGCTGGAACGTGGGAACCAGGGAGGACTTGGTAAACTCCCTGGCAATTCCACCCCGAGTCTGGCTCGGGGTTACTGCTTTTGGTGTTAAAAAAATCCACCCCGAGCCACACTCTGGAATACTGCCAGGGAGATTAATATCCCAATCAACTCCTTAGAGGGCCTCCTACCCAGATCATTACCCCCAACATGCAGAACCAAAACATTTGTTTTTGGATCGCATCTGACAAAATTATGGACCTCCGGCACCACCCTGCTCCACATCATCCCAGGCACACCAATCCAGCCGACCAAGTCATCGTACCTTGACACATCCAATTAGAACGGACGTTGGCTCTTTGTGCACCCCAGTACACATATGTGTGCACCAATTTCCAAATAAGGCATCCTGCCCTGCCTTTAACGTAAACAGCATAATTCAGAAAGAGCCAACCAGATTCATCAATTGAAGCACCCATCAACCACCCCAATCCCCCAACAATGTCCTTTCCCCCTTGCTGAAGCTAACTAATTCCCCCACTCTTAATGCTCCAAAAAAAGCCAACAAAAAGGCTGCTCGAAACAAAACCTTCTTATAAGCTGAAGAGCATACCTACTGTAAACTGGATGCCTTTTATCACCGCACACCCGATCCCTCCTGTAACTCTGTAGTGCCTGTCTCACCAGAAACTCTGTCATAAAATTCTTCTTCCCTCAAAATTTGAATAGAAAAGCCAGCCCCGACATCCGCTTGCTAACTCCCATAAAAGACATTCCTCTTACAAAGCACCAACACACCCAATAGCCCACCCTACTCACATATTTCTCTTCTGTTTTTGGTACGCCTAAGTCCTCACACAGTAAAGGTCATTCCCTTCAAACGCACTGTATACGCTCGCCAAGTCCCCACATTAACTGATCCCTGAATCAAACCTGATAGGGTTCCAGCAAAAGCCTCCAAAGGACTTCTGGGCAAGGCCGCATGTGCTTCTCCACCTCTGGCACTAGTTCCTGAAAGACGCCCCACTCTAACCAAGATCAAGAATCAGCGAGCCAGTTCTCCACCTCTGGTATGTGTACAGCAAAGATCACCACATTCAACTGCACACACAGCAGACTAAATAGCGCAAGAAGCAAACCACCGGCTCAACGCCTGTACCACCTCCAAAATGTCGCAGTGGAAACGCACCTTCTCATTTGCCAGCAACTCTCCCCACAACTTCACTGAAACCACTATAGGGAACAATTCCAATAAAACCAAGTTGCCCAGCAAATCTGCTGTTTTCCACTCTGCCGCCCCCCGCATCCGTGAACAATTCCAGATTCACATTTTTTACCGGCCCCTCCAGCCACACCGAGTGCCATTGTACTATTCCAGAAAACACTGCCCACTCCCTAAGGTCCTCCTTTAACATCCTCATCATCCTGACAATATGTGTGGAGGCTTGCACACCCACAATAGCCCCCGCTAACCTGTGTGAGAAAATCCTCTTCATTGGCAGAATCTTGCACGCAATTTAGCTTCCCCAACAGCTACTGCAATTGCCGAAGCTGAATCTTCCACAGTGAAATTGCATCCCATACCTCTTCACACATTTCCCCCAACTTACTTGCCAGTAATCGACATTCCATCTGTACCTAGTCAATAACAATTCCCAGGAAGGAAAAGACTGTCATCAGCCCTTCCATCTTATCTAGGACCAATGGCACCCCAAAACGATCCGCCACATATTACAATGTTCCTAACAGCATCACACAGCCTTTAGTCCCATAGTGGATGATCAAACTAATTCTGGACACCTCCTTCATCACCCACTCCAGAAAGAAAGTAATGATTTTAAAGCATGTGCATGAAATTGAACAGCCCATGGGCAGTCATCTATTTACGAAAATGGAACCCTGCCATGTACATCTCAGCAGACGCATACTTACAGGATGCACAGATAACAAGCCAAAAGCTGACTCAATGTCCACTTTTGCCAGAAGTGCCCCGTGTCCGCACCTACACACCCACTTATTCACCATGCCAAAGCATGACACGGAACACAATTCAGGATCAATAGCCGCTTTGACCACTGCCCCCCCCCCGATGGAAGTGACAGGTGATGAGTTAGGCAAAACTTCCCTTGTTCCCTATGATCAAATCCTGCAAAGGAGGGGTCAAACATAGGCCGCCCATCCCTTCCCAACTCCACCTCCTTCATCACTCTGGGTGAGCCAGTGCCGACTGTAAATTCCTAGCTTACAGCAGCGGCCGAATGAATGTGAAGACCTTCTTTAAAACCATGTTCCAGTAATTGCGCCGCCCCCCTCTGTGTATCCTTACTTAAAAAAGGTTGCATTCTTGCAAGACTCACTGGAGTCCTCCTTTTTTTCCAGTGTGGTCCCCAGTCCTATTACTGACCTGCTTGAAGCACCCACCCACCCTGTGGGCTTCTCGACAGTTGGAGCATTCACGCTTAAATCGGCAGAAAATGCCAAATTTGCAGGCTCCTTTATTAAATAGTCAGCAAACCCCCTTCCTGCGCACAGCCAATGGACCCGTGGATCCGCTTACACTGGCTGCCTCCAGAAAAGGCTGTCAATAAATGCACCAAATTGCGGGTGAGCCACCTTGCGCTGACAAAATTGTTTGTCATAGCGCAACCATGTCACCCCCCCCCCCCATACATCCTATAGACCTTATGTATCACATCCATATGACAGAAAAGTGAGGCACATTGTTTTGTTTTTTTTTTCCCCAATCACTCCTGCCAACACTGCAAAGGCCTATAGCCAATTTGCAAATGTTCTAGGACTGGTCCTCGCTAACCACTGTTCCTCTTCCCCTTTCTTTCCTTATCTCCTGACACAAATGGGCTCCAAGCAGCTCTTCAAAGTGCACATACTCCCCCTACGTCCCTTCACATCGCCTGCCTCAGGTAACATCCCCTCCTACGCCACTGCTAGGTCCTCCAGACAAACGCCCACTGGTGCTGCTTGTGTTCTGCCGCTCGACCTGTCCCCCCTGCTCCTGCCCCAATAGCCTCCCACCACTATTCCCCACCACAAGGGAAAGAAACCCCCCAGTTGAACACCTTTCCCGCCGAAGCCCATGCCACCCCTGAATAATTCCACCAGGAGCAAACCTGCCAGCACCCTTTGCAGGTATGCCACTACCTCCTGTCCCACCGGACCCCCCTTTTTACCTCTCCCTTTTTCTCAACTGTTCTTAGACCATAGCCCCTCATCTACCACCCTTTCCCCCCACCCCCTTACCCATAAACCGCTCCTATTCCAACCCTCCCCTCCCCATTCCCCGTCCTTGCTTCTCCAGGCCTTGCATTACCTTTTGGTTTATATTACATAGTCCAGAAAAGTGTTTCTTGCCTCAGCAGATGCCGGTTGCCAAATATTTATGATCTGACAGAAAAAGAGCCTGATTTACCAAAGTTATTATTTTTATTATTATTATTATTATTATTACTAATGAACTGGATTTATATAGTGCTAACTTATTACACAGCGCTGTACATTACATAGGGGTTGCAAATGACGGACAGATACAGACATTGACACAGGAGGAGGAGAGGACCTTGCCCCAAAGAGCTTACATTACATTATTAGCTTACTTATCTAGGAGTTGGGGGAAGTATCACACAATAGGAGGGGAGATATGGAGTGGTGGGAAGTAGTGAGGGTTTAGGAGAGTGAGGAAGTCATTAGTAGGTCACTGGAAGAGCGAAGATAGCGGCTAGGGAAGTATTTTTCTGCCAGGTCAGAAAAGTAAGTGGGGCAAAAACTGTGGAGGAATTTGAAGGCAAAGCAGAGGAGCTTGAATTCGATTCTCAGGTGAAATGGAAGCCAATGAAGAAAACTACAATGAGATGCAGCAGAAAAGGAGTGTTGGGAAGGATGATAGAAGGAATCCAGCACAGTGGTTCAGAGGTTAGTGCCCTGGCTTTTGCAGCACTGGGTCCCAGGTTTGAATCTTAGCCAGGACACTATCTGCATGGAGTTTGCAAGTTCTCCCCGTGTCTGTGTGGGTTTCCTCCCACCTCCCAAAAACATGCAGTTAGGTTAATTGGCTTCCCCACAAAATTGACCTTAGACTGTAATAAAGACATATGACTAGGGTAGGGACATTGGATTGTGAGCCCCTTTGACGGACAGCTAGTGACATGACTATGGACTTTGTAAAGTGCTGCATAATATGATGGTGTTATATAAATACTGTAGAATAATAATAATAACAAATAGTAATATTAGGTCTGGCTGTAGCATTTATAATATATTGTAGAGGAGAGAGTTAGGTTAGTGGAATACCAGAAAGGAGGATGTTACAGTAGTTCAGACAAGATATGATGAGAGCATGTACAAGGAGATTGGTCTCTTGGGACCGGTAGGGGCAGATTTTGGAGATGTTGCGCAAGTGAAAGTGACTGGACCTGGAAATGTTCTGAATATGAAAGGTAAATAGGAGGGGGGGGGGTGGTTATGAGTTCTATTTTATCCAGATTGAATTTCAAAAATCTGTCTGCCATCTACTGAGGAAAACAAGTCAGGGGTGGACAGATAGATTTGAGTGTCATCAGCATACAGATGGTACTGGTAACCCAAGGAGGCTATGAGACTACTAAGTGAGGAGGTGTACAGAGAAAA
This sequence comes from Pyxicephalus adspersus, assembly GCF_032062135.1. NCBI lineage: Eukaryota > Metazoa > Chordata > Amphibia > Anura > Pyxicephalidae > Pyxicephalus > Pyxicephalus adspersus. The sequence continues at coordinate 112,000,595 of NC_092858.1, forward strand.
AAGAACCTGTCCAAGGACTGACCCTTGGGGAACACCAACAGGGAGGGGAGTGGGAGAGGAGGAATTACCATTGAAGAAAACTTGAAAGGACTGGTCAGACAGGTAGGAAGCAAACCAAGAGAAAGTAGTGTTATTGATACCAATGAAGCGCATGATTTGGGTTAAAAGGGGTGATCAACAAAGTCAAAAGTGGAGGAAAGATCAAGGAGAAGGAGGAGGGAAAAGTTGCCTTGGGACTTAGCTCTGATGAGGTCATTGGCCACTTTAGTAAGAGCTGTTTCGGTGGAATAGGCAGCTCGAAAGCCAGCCTGAAGAGCTCAATGAGATAGTTGTTGTTCAGGTTATCGGTGAGTCTTTTATAGACAAGGCACTGAAGATGTTTGGAAACATATGGGAGAAGGGAGATACTGTAGGACGGTAGCTAGAAGGTAGGGAGAGATCTAGTGAGGGTTTCCTCAGGATAAGGAGAATATTAGCATGTTTGAAAGTGGATATACCAGTAGAAAGGAAGAAGTTGAATAGTTGGGTTAGCGGACAGGTACCGTGTTTCCCCGGAAATATGACAGGGTCTTATATTTATTTTACCTCTTATTTTTCTCATGTACAAAAAATATATATTTATTCATGTACAAAAATCTGTATTTATTCATGTACAAAAAATATATATGTATTCACGTACAAAAATCTGTATTGATTCATGTACAAAAATCTGTATTTATTCATGTACAAAAATCTGTATTTATTCGTATACATAAAGTATATATATAATGCTTATATATACCATTATGTATATATATACATAAGCAAACAAGTGCAACATAACAAGAAAATGTGCTGACAATTAACATATGACTCATAGAGTAACGTGCAGACACAGAAACAAAACTTCCAAAGCTTTGTTGACCATAAACAGTAACCGATAAAAATCTGAATAAAAGCAAAAAAAAAAAGTCAATCAATACATATGCATTGCTGTTAATGAATGAAATACTAGCAAGGACCCTTTGAAAAGAGAATCCACCAAACTCTTAGTGCTAGTGTCACACCAGAGTACTGTAGGTTAATTAACCCTGCGATTTCTTCACCCCTTGCTCCAGTGCTTTGAAAATCTCCTGCTGGTCGGGGGTTGGTAGGGTAGCTGAAGGTGACAGGGAGAACTCTATTCAGAGCCAAAGATAGAATGTGGTTGAACTGAGTGGCAGCTTCATCTGGAGATATTAGTGGAGTGGAGGTGGGGGTTTGGGACGTAAGACAGTTTGAGAATAGGTTGTGGTCAAGGCTACGGATATCTCTCTGCCATTGACCAGGTCTGGGATGTGGCAAAGGGAGGCAAGAATTAGATAGGTTGAAGGTGATAAGATTGTGATCAGAAAGGTGAAATGGCAAGTTGTCAAGGTAAGTGAGGTTCTTCAAATCTGGAGAAGATAAGACAATGTGGGAGAACCTACGTGATTGGATTTTGTAAAAGATTTTTAAATACTGTCTGCTTTTAAGTGAGAAAACTCTGTGAGAAATTCTGCGTGCAGAAAATCATTTGTGATGGAGGAATTACATTTGTTTTGTGTGATCCCTTTTTTTTTTAAACATTCTTAATTTTTTTTAAAATAAACAATATACAAAAATGAACCAGATAAACATAGACAAAAACAACAAGGAAACATCGGGGAACGAAATAAACATTCCAATAGGAGTCTTAAAGGGAAAAATATGGGTTATGAGAAAATTGCATGTGCACATTACCTGGGAACAAAAGGTATATGAGTAAGGCTATACAACGCTGCTGGTGGAACAATACCAAAGTTCAAGTACAAAGTGCTGACATATAACATACAGATCAAGACCAGGTAGGGTCCAGGTGGCACATAAACTCCAGTGTTTCTCTATAGTACAACCACCTACCCCAAATAGCATTACATTTGTCAGTGGAGCCTCAGGCACTAGCTGTAAGGTCTTCCATCACCATTCACCCTATGTAACCATAATCCAACAGTATGGTTGTGGTGTGGTGGTGGATTTTCAGAAACTTGGGATACAGGTTTATGGTGTAATAAAAAGAAACCTAGGTCAGATGATATAGAATGTGTTGTGAGTTTTCGAATGAGGGAATGTACCTGATCCCAGAAAGAGCAGATTAAAGGTCATGACCAGAATATGTGTAACATACTGCCCTTCTCTCTTCTGTACTACCAGCAAATATTAGATACAAATGGAAAAAGGCTATGAGGTTTTCTGGGAGTCCTATACCACTGGGTCAAAATCTTATAATTCGTTTTTTGATATTTCCAACTGATTGAGGATTTATAGATCAGGCTAAATATCTTAGTTTATTGCTCTGCATTTAGAAAATGTCCCAACTCCTCTTCCCAAGCCTTAAGATATGAGGGCGAGTAATCTCCAGGAGTAGAATTCAGCTCAGAATATTGAGACGACAATGAGTGCCGGGTAGAACCTAGCCACTATAAACTTTTTCGAAGATTGTTTAAGTGCGGCTACTGCACGATTCTGAGGGGAGTGAGTGGAGAAAATGTAGGAGTTATGTCGATCTCCAGAAATCCAACTTGTATTCTGAGGGGGCAGCCATTAACATCTCTTGAGAAACTCATTGACCTTGCTGTATAAAGTGACCTTTAGTTGGAATGTAGGTTTTTTACATGCCTTCCAGGTAGCGTATTTTAGTGGATGAGCCCTAAAAACTGATTTTGTCATAGTGGGCAACCATGGAATGGATGTGGGTGGAGTTAAACTAAATGATTGCTAAATGTTCACCCATTGCTTATTTTGGGCATGTCTGAATCAGTGCAGTACCTTTACCATGTGGGATGCAATTTATTACAGGAAAAGGTTAGGCCCAGCCCTCCCCCTCTTTTAGTCCATAACAACAGGCTATGATAAAGGCGGTGGCCCTTTTTGCCCCAAATAAACCGAAACATACAGGAGTGCAGGGTTTTAAAGTAAGAGGAGGGTATGAGAATCAGTAAGGCCTGTAACAAATATAAAATCTGTGGGAGGACATTTTTTTTATTAACATGGATGCGGCCAAACCATGAGAAAGCAGGTTAAGACCACCCCTCCAGGTTTTTTTTAGAAATTTAATGTAAAGAACTGAGAGAGCAGCAGGAAAGTGGGTTCCCAAGTATTTAATTGCATTTTTTCCAATTTAAAGGGAAAGGAGAAAGTAAATTTGGCACACAATGGTTGGGGTGGGGGGATATTAAGGGCTGTCGATTTGGAATAGTTAATTTTTAAATTTCAAAAAGCACCATATTACCTATTTGTCTGGAGCATATTTGGGGAGAGAGATCATGGGATTGGTCATGATGAACAGCAGGTCGCCAGTGTAGGCCTCCACCTTCTGCTCTGCACCCCCCAATAGAAGGCCTGATATGTCCGAATGTGAGCGCACTGCAATAAGCAAAGGTACCAAAGTCAGGATAAAAAAGAGAGACAAGGAAAATCCCTGTCTGGTGTAGTTAGTATTAGGAAAGGGTTCAGAAACCTCTCCACTCACTGGCACAGACTCCGAAAGATTTGAGTATATCGCCGATATCCATTGCATCATATTATCTCCTAACCCCATGGTTCCCAAAGTTCCACTCTATTAAAGGCTTTTTCTGTATCTGTGGAAAGAAACATGGATGGCCTCTCCAATGAGATGTCAGAATGTATCCAATTATTGGTCTGAGAGGTGTTGTCCCTTGCCTCCCTTGATGGCATGAAGCCCACTTGATGGAAGTGGACAAACCTATGTATATGTATGTATGTATTCTATTGATTTAACTTTTAGTGAACAGTTTCAGATCCTGGTTTAGCAGAAAGATGGGTCTGTAGCTGGTGTTCGCGGATCTTTCTCGGTCACAATCTTTACGGTCTTAGGAATGACCATGAAAAGGGCTCTGTGCGAGTGCCTGGGTAACACCCCATCTTAGGTCAAAGAATTGAAGGCTGTTACAAAATAGGGTGCTAGGGTCTATGCAGAAGCCTTATAATAAGGGAGTGAAAGGCTGTCTGGGCCAGGTGCTTTTCTTGTTTTTGTCTGCATATTTGGGATTTCTAGCCTAAGCCTATCTGATTCAGAGGGAGTGGGGAGGTTCATGTTTTGGAGGTACCTCTTTATCTGGTTAAGATAATATAGAGATGTAGTAGTCTCTAAATTTGGCTGCAGTGTCTTTTACTAAATATATCCCAGCCAGCCCAGTAGGGGAGGAAAGGAAAGGAACGTGTGCACATGCTCGCAGCCCTCTCAGCCTCTTTCCTACATTTATCACCGTACTCATTGTATGGCCTGTGACATCTAACTAAAGCGGCCTTCATCTTTCGGAAACATAAGAATGCTAATTTTTGTCTCATCAATGTCAACTTCATCCCTATCGTTTTATCTATGCTTTAGGGTGGAGGAGATTTCTGCTTGTCTAGCCTTTTTAGGCCTAGCTCAATGCTAAATGAGTAGGCCTTTCATCAACATTTTGTGTGTTACCCACAATACTGTGGGGAACAATCTGGTGTGTTGTTCGTTTTCAAGTAATGTTGCAACTACTAAGTAAGGTTCGAAACTACTACCCGATCTGAGAGGAAAAACTCATTCAGTTTCCATTGCCAAGACCTAGTGAGTGGATGCATAGGTTAGAGATAACTTAGAGATTAGAGATGTCAACAGAACCAGAACATGATTAGAAAATGAAGCATTGTCAGGCCTCTGTCAGGTCTGTATGCCTATTCTGGAATACATCCGGGGTGGATGGTAGTAAAAGCTTTAATCCCTGCCAGAGAGATTAAGTACATGCCAAACATTATAAAGTTGATGTTGGAGACAGCATTTTAAATGGCCAGAGCCCTGAGTTTGAAAGTGGGGAGCACCAGACGTATCCAGAACAAGGACCGGAAGTCTTGTCCACATACAAGTAGGCCCTCAGCAAATTTCTCCATGACTCCCCAGAGAAAACCCTTTTCATTCAATTGGGGAGTGTATATTGATACCAAAGTCACTAGCCTCTCTGACAATATTCTTTCACAAATAAAACACTATTTTATGTGTCTTGAAATTAAACAATAAAATGGGTATCTTGTGATGGTGTCGTTTCATATATAAGGGCTGTGACATATGTGTGCATTGTATATAAAGGGTGGGCTTTGATTTATGATATTATAATTTTAGTTGTGCTGTAGGGCTGAGTAGGGCCCTGAAAATGAACTCTCTTTTTTTGTAATTCTTTCTGAAAAAAACAGGCCATTTTCTAGTATGCTGCTTCTTCAATTTTTTCCAATCAGCCTTTAGATCAGTGCAGTAAAGGCAGAGTAAGGTAGGAACACACTTAAGTTAAAGAAGGATCAGTAATGTTTCTGTCCTTGCTACATTTTTTAAAGCCATAAAAGAGAATTTTTTTCACTTTTACTTTACAATCTATTTATATTGCATGCATTTTACAATACCTGCTAGGGAAATGTTTTTTATTAGGTTGAAATCACCTACTCAACTTGTTTAGTGCATTTATTTGATATTTGAAAAGGAAAATGTGGATACCGTTTGATGGAATACTCATTTGGATATCATGTTTATGAAGTCTGTTGGACAATGAATTGTGACAAGGTGATACACTGGAACACACTACATGAAAAGACACTTGAGTCCTGTGACATGCTGCTTGAACCCCCATTGAGAGAAGCCGGTTGACTATGCCAGCCTAAAGCTGTAAATTAGCATGTACAAGCTATAATTATTTTGTCTACCATGCTTACTGACACTCTCAGACACTGCTCTCAGGGCAGATAAATTGGAGCTCTACATGTTTTTTTAAAAAGGTATTTTTAGATATTTCCCTCTGTCTATATACAAGGAATTCTGGGAATGATGGTTATATGCTGAGTGTGAGCAGGCAAAACCACAATTACAACAGACTGCAAGTTGGTGATGGGTTGCTGACATACTCAGGATGTTTAGTCATTATTAAACTGTGGAAGGTTAGCAAAGTGTGCCAAACTTTGTAGATCATGAATAATATTACAGTGGCTAACATTTTTTTACAAGATTTCAAATACAGCTGAATGTTTTGATATAAAAATAGTGGCAACCCTTCTTCCTGGCCATTAGAGAAATTTTTAAGTTTTAAGTTATTTTAAAATCTTATAGGATTAAACTAGTGTTGTGTGTGGCTACACATTATTGCTAAAAACAGGTTGTGGGTGTTATTTTCTCAATTGATATTGTTTAATATAGAATACAAGTAAATTGTGGAATGCAGAGCAGGAAAAATCTCAGAAGGCACTGCAGTTTATTGCAAGGTCTTTTCACAGGATGTTGGCCTTCCTTGCATACAAACCACAAAAGGATAGTTGGGATAAGGTTAGTTCAAATAATTTTTCTTCTTTTTAGGTAAGTATGAAATAGTAGCATTTTCTGGCCAGGCTTGTCAGCTCTGCCAACTGCCCATGTTCCTGCTGTCACACTGCATACCTTTCCTCGACTCCATAAAATAAGAAGGAGTTCTGTAGAGATACACAGTTAAGTGTTTAAAAACATGTGAGGAAAACGCAGGAGAAACAGGTAAGAAACGTTTTATATTGTAAGAAAACAGTAATCCCTTTAGATGTACATCCTCCCTGTTTATTCCTGGCAGTCATAAATTAGTCTAGGAAGCACATATATATTTCAGGTGATACCTTTTATAATATACTGTGACAAAAATAATCAGTGAAAACAGTTTGCACTATATTGTGGCATGTTGCAGCTATTAGAAAACCATATAAAATGTATAAAATTGTAGTAAATGTTTTTGTAGATCTATTGAACAATTTTCATACCAACATTAAAGATTAACTTTGAATAAGAAAAACATATATGAAAAAATCAACACAATAATTCAGTTGTTGTATGTTTAACTCCCAATTATAAACTTGATGTCAAATATCAGACTGAATCTATATGGTCCCAAATAGCCCCACAATATAGTAGAAATTGTTTCTACATATTGAGAATATTAATTAGGAGGTGAAACACTACATACATACTTCACATATATTGCATAGGCTTCGCTTCCACTTTTTGTTTACTTTTGAACATATACAGTATTTTGAAGTAACCTAAAATAGAGAGCAAGCCTGATATCAGCAGATGATGTTATACAGCAATAAAAGAATGTTGAAGCTAGGAGGGCCCTAATAATTAAGCTTTTCAGGTAAAAAAGAAAACCTGTGGGAGGTTATGCTAGATTTTTTTAATATTTGCCCGGATAAAAGGAAATAAATCTTCAGTCTTCATCTCACTGAATTTACACATGTGCCCAGTAGTTTGAAACAAGTATGAAAATTAGATTGCCAGCTCAAGTGTAGCAGTGACTGATCTAACTGAAGAAAACTTTCTGATGATAAAACTTATAGATATATGCTAAAACTTGCATTAGGTAATTTATACTCCACAATATTTTTGCATCAATATACAGGTAACATATTGCAGTAACCAGCTAACATTTAGAGTTCTGTTCATCTGTGTTTTTTCACAAAATTTGCACAACATTCATAAAGATTTTAGTATTTGTAATCAAATAAAGTATTATTTAATTTAAAATGTGTAAATCAAGGTTGAAAAAAAAGTTAAACTCAGCAGTCAATCTGACCTTCACTGAAACACTCGTGGTAGAGAATTACCCAGGTCCATGTGTTTCAATGGCAGTAATTGTTTCTCCATCAGGGAATGTTTCAGTAAATGTCAGAATCATTGCTTTACAAACAGACCCCAAAATGACTTTTTTCAATAAGTAATTTTTTCTATACTTCAGATGTGAATTTTATCAGAGATCTATACATAAAACCTGTATACATACTGTATACCTTGCAGTTCATTACCTTTTTACTTGCAAGCTTTTGTTTCTAATGTTTGTAACAGTTATATGTTTACCATAATCAAGCCAAAATAATTTTTCTGCACATACAGTGTATATCCATACAGTACAGATTACATTTTTAGTAAAAATTTTGCTAAGAACGATAAATTATTTTATAACTCTCAAAAAAAATTTGCTTTTATTTTTTTTTAAATAATAATGAAGATTATCTTTAAACAGTTCTTTTTCATCTGTTTAATCTTTGAATGTAGTGTATGCTACAAAACGAAATCTCACCAAAAAGAAAAAAAAAGTAACTGGTACTCAAATTGGGGCTGTCCTGGCAGCTTCCTGCACCCTGAGGCAAGGACACCAGAGTGGAGATGTGATTCCCACAGAGAGCTCCAGTAATCAGCTATTTGTGATGGAATTCTATCTGGCCTGGTCTCTGAGGGATGAGATACATGCCGTCTAGGAAGAGAGGGGTCAGGAATTAGTATGCAGGAATATCTGATCAGCCAAAGTAATTTTCTTTAATAATCATATTCATTCTGCCTGCTTTCAGCACACTAGAAGAATTAAGTATTTAATAGTAATATATTTCATCTGGCAGCAGTTCCGTTTCGTTAGGAGCCTAGAGGAGGAGGGTGAACAGGAGGAAGATGAACTGGAATAGAATTTATTATATATTGTTTAACTTCTTCTCTTCCTCAATATAAAATGTATTTAAAGTTTAGAAATGGAGTTACTTAAAGTTAAGTATTATGTATCAATTTAATGAAATATTTAATGATTAAAAATCTAATAAATATTTTTCATATTGATAATACATTTCATATATGGTAAAAATAAGCATGGCTTGGCTACAGCCTATTTTGTTTTCTTTACAACATGTTATAGAATGTAGGTATGCAATCAAATATGTCATCATTTTGATAGAGTAACAGTATGACTCACTTGATTTGAGTTGCACCCTAAAATGTACAACAATTAATAAAAAGCGAAACAAAAAGAATGTGTTTTACACCAGTAGTTCTTTGTTATACCTCTAAAATTGTATTTTAGGTTGGGCCCACTTTTAATACAGCTGGCTCTAAAAGAGTGTAGACTACTTTGCTGACTCATAGAGACTTACTCTATCACTCTCATATCAGCCATTCTAATTTGTGTCAGTAGCTTTATGCTTATCTCAGGATACAAGAGCATCTGCCATTATAGCCCCATAAAATTAGTGTGTTACTTCTTGATGTAAAATCCACCCTTTTTCTCCCTTGTGTGTACCTACTGTCCCATACATGGAATGGAAAAGCCCTCCAAACACCAAAGAAGACCTTTTTAACCTGTCTTTATAGAGTCATTGCCCTTCAATCTAAGTTCTTATATCTGCCTGCTCCATAAGTAAATAATTAGGTATGTGAAATAGTTATTTTCAGTTTTTGGGTATTTGCTCTAATATAGCAGTGGGAACAGCAATAAAGTTAAGATGACGTTGAGACCTTTATTCCAGCCTTTCCTTATCTCGTTACTTAATGCGAAACTAAAGTAAAAACCTAAAAAAAAAAGTCAACTTTACTTCCGCAGATCCCTTGATCCCTCTGGATGTGGTGTTGTCCTGGTTCCTTGCTTTGCCCTGGTGCTGAGGAAGCGCCAGGCACCAGATTTTTTTTTCCTTTTTCTTGTGTCTTCTGGCTACGTCACCCGATTTCGCACTGCCCAGGCGTGAGATTGGGTGACATAGCCTGCTGTATTTGTAAAAATAAAAGAGCTGATCGGCAATCGGCTTTCATTCAATGACTGATCTACGCAAGCCTCCTGGGATTCAGGACGTACTTTCCCAGGGTGTTCTGCACCCTCATCCTATCTTTACGTCCATGACAGAGGGGCTTAGTCTAGAAGAAATAGCCCTAAATGGAAAGAAAGAAAAAGCAAAAAACAAAACACGTTTTACACTTTATGTAGAAGGGTTATCTACCCTTCTATATAAAGTAAAAATTAGGGTGATAGGTCCACTTAAAATTTATTACCAAATATATATATATATATATATATATATATATATATCTAAAACAACAATGCTGGCAGGGCATACAATTAGCAGCTAGGGTGGAGTAACCTTGTTAAATATTTTATTACCTATAAGTAATATACCCAATTTCAGTGGTGTAACCCTTTAAAGAATACTGGTTTCTGCTCACTCTTATACGGTTGCAGGACGTCCCAATGGCTGCCCAAACTAGCTGGTATTTCACGGTGTTTGTGAGCTAACAGGAAAAAGAGTCGTGGGCCTCGCTCCTGCCTCTAATGAAAACCTTTAATCATATTCAAATAGGTTACTGTTCAGGGGGAAAATAGAAATATGGATTTGATGGCAATAAATTTCCATCGCTGGCTAAGCCCAGTGCTTAATTGTCCTGTCCCAGGGCTCACACATTTCATTGTTCGTTAGGTGCTTAAGTCCCAGTTCTCATTTTGTGTCGGTGACATTACTGCTGATGGCTCTAATACGCTCATAATTTGAAAGGGGATTTGCATGATAGAATGCAGAGTATTAAAAGAAAAGAAAAAAAAGGAGCAAGGGGGGGTGGGGGTGAAGGAGTGTGTGGGGGAGTGTGGATCTAGCTTTCACTTAAAAAAGTCACTTTCTTCAAAGTCAAATCATTGTTTTCATTAAAGTAGAAAAGCGGCACACTGAGTCCGGCTGTGGCCGGCATTAGCCTTATTGTTCCTAATGGTTATTAATTATTAGGCTGAGTTCTGTGATGAGGATGTGATGTCCGTGATGTCCTTGTCTCTAAGGGGTGTGGGCTTGCATTGATGTTGCTGTGAAGGAGGTGAGCGTTGGTACTGCTTTGTAACCCACTTTGGTGTGGCTTCTGATGGCAGATGTTTTTGCCAGGTATATTTAAAAGTAATTTTATTATTAATTTGGTGGATTGCTTACTCGTTTATTATTATTATTATTACACAGTATTTATATAGTGCCAACATATCGAGCAGCGCTTTACAAAGTCCATAGTCATATCACTAGCTGTCCCTCAGGGGCTCACAATCTAATGTTCTACCTCAGTCATATGTCTTTAATACAGTCTAAGGTCAATTTTAGGGGAAAGCCAATTAACCTCACTGCATGTTTTTTAGAAAGTGGGAACAAACCAGAGTACTCAGAGGAAAACCCATGCAAACACGGGGAGAACCTACAATCTCCATGCAGATAGCGTCCTGTCAAGATCACACCTGGGAGCTAGCGCTGCAAAGGCAGGAGTGCTAGCCTCTGAGGCACAACAATGAAAACTTTCCCTCGTTTTTCAGTTTCTTTTCTTTTACCTAAAGTGGTAAATTCTGTAAAAACACAATTTGACTTAGAGCTGGTGGTAAATTCATTGCTTTGTGCATGAGCAACCTCATGTTTTAAAATTCTACTCTATACTCTATAGTTCTCTGAGAAAGAATACTGAAATTATATATGAAATCTATGTTGTCACAATAGACCATTTCATGTATGTTAAGCCCCTTGGGATTTCTTTGATCTCCTATAAGATTATCAAATACTAAAGAAGGTTTTTTTTACAAATACATTTTCACAAATATGATTTATTTGACAGTTTTGAACCAAAAATCAGTGTACTAGTGATACTAAAGCAGAGGAATATAAATACTTAGGTACAAATCACAGAATTGATTATCTATAATGCATGTTTATCACATGGTAACCCTAAATACATTAATTTTAAGATCATATCCATTTAGACAGAAAACTATATGTTCACCAAAAATCACACCATAGTAGTCTGTGTTTCTGTGTTCCTGTTTTGCTGAAAATGCTGTTATTATGAACTAGGTAGTATTTGAACACTAATGTTAATGCCACTGTGGTATAATCATTGTACTGTAATATATATATATATATATAATCCTATAAAAATGACAGTATAATTTTATCAACAACATTTAACCTAATCTGGCTTTTTTGCATACATAGTGTTCAGTCCTAATTTTTTGATTTTTTTTGTCTAGCCATGATTTTCTTTATGGTATGGCATGTGGTTAGCACTCAAGTACCAATCAGTACTTACTTAGAATAACATTTCTCATTATTTGAGATTTTTAGGCATGCTTTGCATAGAGTGTTTAAGAAGAGACTGAACTAAGCAGAGAATTTACAGCCCTTGCACTAATATGGATGTTTGAGAAGTCATTGAGCCTGACAAAATACAATAGTATATGGCCACCCTTTAAATAAGAACATTATCTTTTCTTTGAGAAAGGACTTTCTCACTTGTATTTTGAGTTCTTAAGTGTCTTGTAAATAGGTGTGTATGATGCAAAGTGCTTATTTAGCAAACAGCTTTCTCCTATTTAAGTATGACAACTGAAGAATCCTTGCAAAAATTGGAAAGCAATTCCCCTCCGTTATCCTGCTGTAATCCTAAAGTGCACCTGACATTCTAGATCTATCCAAATCCGTACATCCTGACAAAATGATACTTAAATATTTTCATTTTCTTCAGTAACTGGAAGGGAGGGGGGAAGTAGTGGGGACTGCGAGCGAAGAGGGTGGGATAGAGGGTTAATAGGCTGCAGTGACAGCAGAGTGTCCACATTGGGAAAAGATTAATGACAAAAATTAATCGCATGACCTTTCTTTGGAGAAGCTGGAGGTGAGGCAGGCCATTAAAGACTCTTATGTTGTAATTAACGTTTGAGGGGAGAAGAGAGCACCTCCAGAATGGATGTGATCGTTTAATTAGGGTTATGCGTCATTGCCACAATCAGTTCAGAAAAGTCATAATTTAACCATAGCTTTAAATTACATTGCCTCAGCGTGGATGGCAGAGTTTAATGGCAGGCAGCTAGAGCTGCTGATACCGCAAAAAACAATTAGGCAAACAGTACAAATGAGAAATTCATTATATAATGTGATCAAGATTTTTAATAAATTTCAAGTGAGTTAGGTACAATAATTACAAAATAAAGTAAAACTTCACTAATGACAATAATTAACCCATAAAACAGTATATAGATAGAAAACTGAACTTAATTTAAGTGTGCCAACCTGTACAGGCTATGCTTGATATGTGTAAGGTACCTTTTTTTCAAGAATAATAGAGTTAGTAAATATTAAACATAACTGCCCAACATTTTGATAGTTTAATATTATAATTATTCAATAATGAAATAACATTGATAAAACTGATTCTCTTTTTTTAACTGTGGTTTTGATATTTTATTACCTTTAGGATATTATCTTTACAAGAACAGGCCTATGCAGTGTTTTTTATACTCGATGTTCACAAATTACAAGAGAGGCAATGTTTTACGGGGCTAAGTGAATAGGTAAATTTACACAGAAAACAAAACATACATATGCATTTTGGTTCATTAAATTTAATCTGTGAGAGCTGAACTACCCAGTTTCAGTAGAAAAAAGGATGATAATTCACAGAAACACTGTGTTGTTATCACAGCTGAAATGTCAATTTGAATAAGCCTACATGGATTTTTCTCCATCTGGAAAGCATGAAAAGGGGCCTCAATTTAAAACCTGATGACCTTGCATAGGGCAGTTTTGCCTGTTCACAAAATCATATTTTTAGGTGCCAAGATGCTATAAAAATACACAAAACTGTGTTTTCTATATATGTTTTTGTATTTATACTATCATTTTAGTATATGTATATAATATATATATTCTCTCCATTTATATCGTCATTTTGGTCTAATGAAAACGAAACAAAATCCTAAATCTTTTGTATATTGTATTGTAATAATGATCATTTTCATAAATATCATAACAGAAATTAGTCAAAAAATATTTTCTAAAAGTTTAGCATGCATTATTCTAACTCCTGCCATTTTTACCACTCACAAGCACTTGCAAAAAATGGTTACTATTGGACTAAATAGGTCCTTTCATTATTCTTTATTTCACAGGCAGTTTGCGGTGGCAGCGTTGATGCTCTCTGTTTTTTTTTTTTTTTTATGCACGCTATATGTATATTTTGAGAAATACAGTATGTCTTATTCTGTTTCTTCTAAAATGCTTTTCTTGTTTCCAATGTCATTGTGTATGTATAAAATGAATTTAAAAGCCGATCAGAAACAAATCTAATTTTACAGAAAACCTTGCACAAAAATGCATGGTGTGCTATTTCAATAGTGACCCACTGACTCTATAGCATAGTTAGAGTATATATAGTCATAGTATAGTTATACATTTTACTTACCTTGGATATTGATGAAAGATCTGTTCTAAATGCATACTTGGAAAATAGATGCAGTTATTAGTATCAACATGTTCAACATCCAGATGGAAAATTTACCAGAGCCATAAAAAGATCATTAGGTTCCTAAAAAGTTTTTTCTCCAGACTATTTTAGAACAGAGTAACTATAATTTAGTGTGTGAGTGTAGTTATCTAATTTATAATTTCTCCAACCCCCTAGTGAGCATAGTCTGGATATATTTATATAATATATGGGATCTGTAAAACAGCTATATTGTTTCTGTCAATAGTCTTCAGGAAATAATAGAAATAAAGGCCCAGAGGCAGAAAAGAAGCTAGTAGGTGCAGGTGCTATTTGACAATATGACAAGGAAGGGTTTCTGGAAAGAAAGTGTTTTGAGGTGCTAGAAAGTATGGGGAACCTGTCTATGGTATAAGTGTGTTCTCTGAGTTTTAAAATGGGTTGGTAAATAGGAGATACTGTTTAGCCTGGGAGGACTCTGTGTATGGCTGATATTGGCACCTGAGTCACAGTTTGGCTGCTGGGAAAAAAAAAAATGTCAGGCCACCTGGGTACCCTAAAAATTTTGGTGTTTGGAGGCCCTCCGGGAACAAAAAGGTCATGTTGGTTAAGATTGGTTGGGTTAAGTTATGAATAAGTGATTGTTTTTTATGTTATGTAAAAAAAAAAAAACAGAAATTTTTGTTATTGAAAAAAGAAGGGGGAAGCTCTTTGAAAAAAATTGAAATGCATGAAAGAACATATCAATACACATTAATGAATGTTGTTACACATTACTTGTTTATATTACTTGATATTAACCCATTGTAGTTCTATCACTAAGTAACAGATACCCTGTGCAGTAGTAGAGCAAAGATTCCTAAGCAATGCATAGACCAAATTGGTATAATTACTTAGCCTGTGGAATATGTTGGTTAAAGAGAAACTAAACCCATGATACTCACCTTTCCCTTTTCTATCACAGGGCGCCACCATTTTTGGCCTTCTTGACTGGCCAGCCAATGGGATGAGGTAACTGGTTCAATAATTTTCAGCATGCCCAAGGCAAGCCAAGATTGACAAGTATCCCTCACAAAAAATGCTTTGACGTCTCAGCGGTAAAAGTCAGGAAGGATCAGTTATTGCATAAGGGACATTGCCTGTCCATTTCTGCAATAAAAACCTACCTGATCGCCATTTGTTCAAAGTGGGACTTTTAATTAAAGCTGGAGAATTAAGTATAAAATATGTTTGAAATTAACATGTTACAGTTCAAAGACTTCAGTGATTCTGTTTACATGCACAAAAAGTACCACCTATTATTAACAATACCACACCATTTGGTATTGCACATGTCATGTGTCTGTGCACTTTGGTGTCATTTTTTCCGAATGGCATCCCATAGCACCTTGCGGCAGACCTGTGGTGCACCCAAAAACGGTAAAAGCATGTACTTTGCACTGTAGGGTGATTCAAAAAAAAAAAAAAAGAAGAAAAAAACACATATATGATATTTATCTATGTTGCCTACAGTATGTTCCAGTAGTAGTTCCCAGTCACAAGAGAGTATGAACTTTTACGCAGTTGATATTTTAAGACCATTTTAGTATAAAGAATGCAAACTGGGAGGCTTTTTCTGTGCTAGTTCTAATCCTTATCATTGTCATTTTTAAGGGTAAAAGCTGCTACCTTGCTCAGGGCCCTATTCTACCATATTTCATCTCTGTGTGTTATAGCCTTTAAATAATTCCTGTGTGTGTGTTCCTGAGTTATGAAACCCCTTTTTAGGCTATTCTTAAACAGTTCCTGGGCAAAAACATAGCCTAATTATTCTTCACAAAATAATGATTTTACTTAAATATGAAAAGTAAAAGTCTAAACTTCATTTACCCATACCATGTAAATAAAAATATTTAATTTTCAAGCAAATTTCCCTTATGAAGTCATGGGAGAAACATACAGTATTTTGCAGCAAAAATCAGTTTTGCCAAAATCAGACCTCTTCTCTCTATTAAGGAACTCTGATAGTCAGTGCTTGCTCTATATTCTAGTTCAGTTGAACATATAATTATCATAATGGATCTATAAACATGCATGCATGCATATATGTTATATTTGATTTGAGACATAACTGATAGCTTAGGAAACAGAATAGGGCAATTATAAGCTTTCAATCCAACATTTCAGTAATACCTGAGCAAAAATAAAAGAAAACAGCAAATTGACATGTAAATGTCAAAGTGCTGCTTTTCCTCTCACTGTCCAGGTACAGAGTAGGTGTTGGGAAGGAATCTATAGTGTCGGGTGTTGGGAAGGAATCTATAAAAACCAAGGACAAAAAGATAAGGCCCCTTGTGATGTTGTGGGGCAAAGTTTTGCACATCTCACAACTGCATAAATAAGCAGAAATACAGTTGGCAAGTAGAGCAGCCCTCATATTTGTATTTTATTTGTGCCCTTACTGTTTTCCCATAAGTCAGCTTTAGTGATGCTCATATGTTATATACTTACAATAAATAGTTGGTTAAATAGGCATATTCTGACCATCCTGGCGCTAAATTCACAATTTTCCATTCTACAAATGTAGTCTCTACTCTCTTAGAGTATAATAATACATGTCAGTAGGGGCAAGAGAGAAAGGAAGGGGAAAATGAGCAAGGAGCTCTGGGACTATCTTTTCAGAAGGGAAGCAGAAAATACAGGAGAAGGTTTTCATACCTTCTGCTTTTCATACCCACTGTAATATAGTTGGCTGGGGCTGTCTGAGGGTATCATAGATATGAGATGGTTGAATACTCCAGCCAAAAACATATGAATTGAAAAATACTGTAATTTCAAACACAATCTTTACAGATCATTCCGCTGTTATGACAATTATACTTCCAATTTGAACATAGCATTGCTTCTTATTCTAAGATGTAGCTTGGTGTTTACTTTTAGTTTATGCTTGTGTATTTTCTTAGTATCTGAACAAATTAGCGTTTAGGATTAGACAAAACAGCCAGTGCGTGTAGATGTGACTTGTCTTTGTATGTGGACCCTAAACTCTTCGATTTCTTGCTGTGAGCCTGTATGTGGACAGGAGTAAACAAACACAAATCTAGTCTTCTTTTCCTTACACATATTTTCTGCATTACTTCCACAACATGGTCTCCATTCCATCTCTAGCTCAATGTTGTCTTTTTGTCTCTTTCCCTCCTTTTGCCTTAATTCATTGCAGCTGTAAAAACCTCTTCACCATACCCTCTATCAAGCGGGTAGATAGGTGAGTGGCAGGAAGACAATCCTTCTTAAGTCACTGTAGATAATAAATACCATATGTGTGAACTGGCAATGCTCCCAATGATCTAAAGTTGTGTTTAGCCTAAGTTCCTTCAGAGTAAGGAATTATACAAATAACACACATTTACCCTAAAGTTGGACAATACAGCCATAGCCTCCTTCACTGACCTGGCTGCTTTGAAGACAGCTTTGTTATAGATATAAACATTGCATTAAGCTGTCTTTAGGGATCTTGGATAACTGAAAATGTTTTAAAGCTGGGGTTCCTATTTAACCTTTTATACCATTCTCCCTTTCTTTGTTAAGTAAGCATTGCCACAGAAACAAAATATTTAAATTTGTCACACGCTAGGCCTTTACATTTAGCTGCAATCATATATGATGTTTTCAGTGTGTTTTACAGAGCTAAAACAGATTACATATTGACAGGAGCGGTAATCAGCCACAGAACTACATAAGGCACAGAGAACAAAGGGCATGAGCATGTTAAAGAGAAGGGTGACAAAAAAGACATTTCTTTTATTATTAAATATATATAATTTTATTTTTATTTTTATTTTTGTTTTATTTCTGAACTCTACGTAAGCAGCAAAATACACAGGGACATACTGTATATGGGAATTGTTTGACCTGTCTGTGTAACCAACATTGAAATTCTTTCTGAAATTCTGCCAGATCAGACAGGGCAGCCAGATTAACTCACCTATAGAGTTCCACTGCAACAACAATGTAAGTTGGTTATTAACATTGGGTCACTTCCTCTGGTTACTAGAGGAGCACTGTATTTAAGCTTGATTGGCTGCTTGTGATGGCCTTCATTCTCTGAAACTAAAGTGCTGGTGTGAAGGGGATTGCAGTAGGCAGTGTCCAGACAAATTTAAAAGTCTTACAGTGCCTGAACTAGTGTCTGAATTATCAAATAGGCTTCAGCCTATACATAGTTACATAGTTAGGTTGAAAAAAGACATACGTCTATTACGTTCGAACACTAGGGAAATAAACATATTCCAAATAAAAACCCTATAGACATAGTTGACCCAGAGGAAGGCAAAGTAAGCCCGGTTTTATTTACAATCACTTTCTTCTGTGCAATCTTTCATATGGAAGGGTTGACAATTCATTTCTGCTAAATCTGCATCACCCCACGACCATGGGCACATTTACTGAGAAAAGTAAATGTCTTCATTATTTTTCCTCACTTTTTTTTATACTTGTACACCTTGGGGGGATATACAGTGTCTTGCAAAAGATGATATACACAACATACCCACCACTTTGAAGGTGCAAAATATTTTTCATGTATTTTTCTGTATGTAGTAATACAGAACAAGATGTGACACATAAATAGAAGTGATGTAGACTACAGAGTGCATTCTAGACCCAGTAGCCATTCTCAGCACTCCAGGTCCCCCTTAAGCCACCATTATATGTATGTATGCTGGGATGAGATAACTCCCCGAGAGCAGGAGTTCATTCAGTACCCCACATATCCCAACATCATCATGTGTGTGCAGCTCAGTATTATTTTTTTTTTTCGAAGAAGATAGCAAACAGGCAAGATAATATGCCTTGTTTACCTGTCCCTTTTTGCAATAAGGACCTGGCTGCTCGCAGACTTTGCAATTGGAACTGTAGTTCCACTTTAATACCTATGCAGAATTAAAGCCTGTTCTAGTTACAGAGACTATGAGCCTGATTTATTAAAACTCTCCAAGGCTGGAGAGAATACACTTTCATCAGTGAAGCTGGGAGATCCAGCAAACCTGGAATGGATCTGGTTCAGGATTCTAAACATTTGCTAACAAATAGCAAATGACTTTGAAGAAATCCATGCCAGGTTCAAGTGAATGTTGTCAACGGGTTGTCATGCTGGCTATATTTGTGTTACTGAATGTTGTCTTTGATTTATCAAATATTACTGTCTAATTTAAGAAAGTTGTAGTTATTTTCCCTTTGTTAAAAATGAACACCCTACAAATAAAAAAAATTATAATTGATTGGCAATCTCTCAAAATTGTCATCCTGGCTTTTTTTATTTGCTCTATTCCTAATTTTTCTTTTAGACCACTTTATGTATGGGCTACTGTAATTAGAGTGGTAGGGGAAGGAAGGCAAGCCCTGTGTTTGAGCACCCTAACAAATTTGCAAAGCTATGTGAAGATGAGCAGATAGAGCAGATAGAAGACCCAGTGGTGGCAGCCTAGATTTTACTGCTACTCCTAACAGGAGGGATTCTATGATCAGGAGGACTGGTAAAACAGTTTGTCACCCGGATTCCTTCAACCGAATGGTTTGCTGTCTCCCTGGTGCCAGGGTTCGGCATGTGGTGGACTGAGAGGACAAATTACTGGGAGGGGCTGGGCATGACCCAGCTGTCTTGGTCTATGTTGGAACCAATGACAGGATATATGGAAGATCCTTAAAAATCAGTTTAAAGAACTAGGTTTCAAGTTGAAGAAAAGGACCTCCAAGGGTATATTTTCAGAAATATTGCCTGTGCTATGCACACAGGAAAGGCAGAGGGAACTGCTAAACACATGGCTTAAGGGAACTGTTTGGGTTCTTGGAGCACTGGGCTGACTTTTCATTGGGGTACAACCTATATGCCAAAAATAGTTGGCACCTAAATGGAAGGGGATGTGTTGTGCTAGGGGAAGATTTAGGGGAATGGTGGGGGGATGTTTAAACTAGAACAGAGGGGGCTGGGACAGGTAAATAAATAGGATGGCAGAAAGATCAGAAAGGGGTCAGTCACTAATGGAGGGTGTATTGGGGATAGTTGGGGGGAGGGTTATGAATAAATATAGGGAGTTTCCCATCTTACACACAGACATTGGATTGTGCAGTACTTTTTGTACTGAAAAACAAAAGGATTTGGCAAACAGTGTGAGTAAATGCAGACATGGTTTAAAGAGCCTGTTCACCAATGCTAGAAGACTAGCAAACAAAATAGGAGAGTTGGAAGCCTAAATGAGTGAAGAGCATTATGACTTAGTTGGTATTGTTGAATCCTGGCTTTGCTCTTCACATGACTGACCAGTGGATATTTCCGGATATACTCCCTTTTGTAAAGACAGAGTCAAACGAAAAGGTGGTGGTGTCTCTATGTGAGAGGTGATCTAAAAGTGAATGTGAAAGAAGAATTGTTGATGGAACATGTAGATATGTTGATACACTATGGATGGATTGAATATGGGGATGCAAAATACACAGGTAATTATTGCAGTCTGCTATAGGCTTCCCAGTGCTAAGGAAGAAATAGAGAATAAACTACTAGCGCAGATGGAAAAGGCTGCAAAGGCTGGCAATGTTTTAGTAATGGGAGATTTTAACTACCCTGATAATGACTAGAGTAATGGCACTACAGGAACAGCAAAAGGCAGCAAATTTATGAATCTAATGCAAGATAGATTTATAGTACAGTTTAAAGAAGCCCCAACTAGAATACTCTGCTAGACCTAGTTTTTTCTAACAATGCAGAGCTTATAACAAATGTGCATGTAAAAGAGAATCTGGGTAGCAGTGACTATATTAAGATTTCATCTATTGTAAGCTGTAAACAGGAAGCAAAAACAGGAAAGATAAAAACATTGAATTTTAAGAGAGCAAATTTTCCATTATTAAGGACGGCTCTCTGTGACTTGGAATATATTATGAAAATAATTCAATTATGTTCTACAGAAACACACTGAAAAATATTTTCCAAAGGGTAATAAGTTTAAGAGGCTAAAATTAAAACCTGTGGTTCACAACTAATGTTAAAAGAGCCATAAAGAGTAAAAAAAGGGCATTCCAAAAAAAAAATATAAAAAAATGAAGGATCACTTTCATCGTTTGAAAACTATAAAGAATAAATTGCAAACAAAAATTAAGGCAAACGCCAGATTTATTTTAAGTATCATATCAAAAAGATCAGATCTGAACATGTAGGTCCTTGAAAGGATGTCTCTGGGTTGGTATCTGGGGATAAAGAAAAGAGAAAAGGCTGATTTATTAAACACTTTTTTTTTTTAGCTCTGTGTACACAAAGAAAAATGTCAGCTGAAGTCCAAATTGCTAATAGCAATGTCACTGCCTTAAATGAGCCACAATGGCTCAAAATTGATATGATTGAAAAACAGTTGGGCAAAATTAGGGTTGACAAAGCACCAGGACATGATGGATTACATCCACGTTGTCACACTTACCTCCTCCTCACTAAAGTACAGATGCCTCTCTCCTGCGCATGAGGTCAGTTCTGACTGCATGCCTATGCTACAAAGCTTTATCAGTTTTGCACAATCCTCTGGCCAATCAGAAAATAGCCTCTTAATCATCCCTGGCTTTTAAGCTAGCTCAGACACAGCACTCAGCGTTCGTGCAACATGTCTCCACTAGTGCTGAGACCCTATTTCTGTTGAGCTAGTTCCTGTACATCTGTTGTTTGATAGGGATGAGCGAGAATGCCTATAACATTCTGGTGAAAATTTCCTTGAACTTCCGATGATTCATCACAGGATGCTTCCCACGGCTGCATTCATTCATGATGAGCACAACCGTGGTTCTCCTGTGTTCTTGGATAAAGAATCTCTATCCAAAAACACATCCTACAGGGCTGCAAGAGCAATCAGTCCCCTGTTGCCAAGTCTGTTGTTCCTAGCCTACTCCCTTGTGCTGTTCCAGTGCTTCTCTCAGTCTGTGGATATTCCTGTGTCACCAGTGCCTCCTGTTGCTTCCAGTGTCTCCCTTGTTTCCTGTGTCTGCAGTGACCCTTGTGTCACTGGTGTCTATTTCCTGGATCTCTGGTATCTGGCGCCTGGCTTGTGACCTGAATATTCTTGTTTGCTGCCTGCCCTGACCCTGGCCTCTGATTATTCATCTGCCTTGTGATTGGGTACTGTGTATCTCCCTGCCTACCCTGGTGTGCCCAAGGACCACAACCTGGCAGTAACCTGCAGCGCAACATCCTCACCACTAGAGGCTCTGGAGATAACCTGGTTACTGCTTAGACACTGCACCTTGGCCCTTCTCAAGGCTCAAACCCCCTCCGTGCAAGCCATAGCGCCCCTAGTGGCCCTATCTCTCCAAGCGTGACAGTCCTCAAGCATCTGAGTTCAGTTATTTCAAAGCCAGTGTTTATACTTTTTAGACTATTAATTCACTGGCATGGTACCAATGGATTGGCGTAAGACCAATGTGGTTCCTATCTTCAAAAAGGGAACAAAGGCATTACCAAGTAATTACAGACCTGTAAGTTTAACATCCAAAGTTGAAAAAAGTCCTAGAGAGTTTGATAAAGAACTACATAGAGGAGTTTCCGCTAGAAAATAATGTTATAAGTGATGGTCAGCATGGATTTAGGAAAGGCCAAAGTTGTCAAACAAATTTACTCTCTTTTTATGAGAAAGTAAGTAAACAGGTAGACAGCGGAGTAGCAGTTGCTATAGTATACTTGGAATTTGCAAAGGCATTTGACACAGTACGCCATAGATGGTTAATATGCAAGCTAAGTCAGTAGGTTTAGAAAAGTCAATCTGTAAATGGATGTAAATAGATAGAGAACTGGCTTAAAGACCACATCCAGAGAGTAGTGATTATGATTCATACTCTGAGTGGTCTAAGGGTATTAGTGGTGCACCCCAGGGTTCAGTGTTGGGGCCTTTACTATTTAACAGCTTTATAAATGGTATAGGATTTGGGATTAAAAGTACCATGTATGTTTGGTGTCATCTGTGTTTGCAGATGACACCAAACTATGTAATGGAATTCAGTCCATACAGGATGTCTAGAATCTACAAGCAGACCTGAATGTACTGTTTGATTGGGCAACCAAGTGGAAAATGACATTTAATATTGAGAAATGTAAAGTTATGTACTTAGGAGCTAACAACATACATGTTTCATACTGTCTAGGGGGAATACATTTGGGGTAGTCAAAAATGGAAAAGGATCTGGGGGTTCTGGTAGATTTTATACTTAATAACATGCAATTCCAAGCTACAATATCTAAAGCTAGCAAAGTGCTTTCTTGTATTAAAAGAGGAATAGACTGCAGAGATGAAGACATTATCCTGCCCCTGTACAAGGCATTGGTCAGACCTCACCTGGAATATGCAGTTCAGTTTTGGGCACCAGTTCACAAAAAGGACATTGTGGAATTGGAGAGAGTGCAGAGAAAGGCAACTAAACTAATAAAAGGAATGGATGAGCTCACCTATGGGGAGAGATTAGCTGAACTGAATTTATTCTCCCTTGAGAAGAGACATTAAAGGGGGGAGATGATCACCCTTTATAAATCTATAAATGGTCTGTATAGAGACCTCTCTCCAACTATTCACTGTAAGATCATTCAAAGGACAAGAGGGCACTCTTTGCCTCTAGAGAAAAAGAATGTTAAGCTCCAGATAAGGAAGGGAGTCTTCACTGTAAGGTTTGTGAAAATGTGGAATGGGCTCCCTCAGGAAGTAGTCTCAGCAACTACTATAGATTGTTTAAAAAAAATGAGATGCTTTTGTAGAAGCGCAGATAATAACTGGCTATTAAAGCATTAAAATAAGGATAATAGACTGTTGATCCAGGGAGCATCCAATATCCTCATGTCATCAGAAATTATTTTTCCCCCTGTTGGAGCATATTGTACCAGGGTTTTTTGCCTTCCTCTGGACCAACTATATCTATAGGGTTTATTATCTGGGATATGTTTATTTCCCTAGTAGTTGAACTTGATGGACGTATGTCTTTTTTAAACCAGACTTACTATGTAACAATATATGTAACTATGTAACTATGTATAGGAACGCAACACTGTCCTTGTTCATTTGCCTATTATCTATTGCCTAGTTCTATGCTGATATCTTTCAAAAATATGTAAAGGTTTCAGCTCATATCTTAACAGACATCAAGCTTTAGCATTGTGTGTTATCTTACTCAGAGATAGATGCTCTCAGTAAGGGGTTAATACTTGACATATTGGACAAATTTAATAAATTCCTCCTTTGCTCCAACGTTCTCCTTTCGCCCTATTGGAGCTTTTGCTTATGCAAATTTAGAAGTAATACATAGATCAAAGCAGTTTCTGAATCCATAAGTTACCTGAATCCAACTTTCTTTTTCTCTCATCTGTGTGTTTCCAAAGTCTGGATTTTGGTAGTGATATGGCAAACCCTGTATAATGTGGAAATTCTAGATTTTATTTAACCTATTTGGCAATCTTTATTCAAACAGTGGCAAAAGATTAAAGTTATATACTTGCATACACACAGATATAAAATGTCCCGTTTCAACAATTTGCCAATAAAAAAAACAACAGATCTCATAGTTTAATATGGAAGAAGTATGGCCTTGGATGCTGGTATTTCCCATTTTAGCAAAATTCACTCTAATTTGTGATTTTGCCTAGTTGCCCACCAATCTCTGATATCAACTACCATTTACTCATGCAAAACTCACTATCGCAAGGTGTTTTTTAGTTTCCTTGCATGTCATTTCTGCCCTTTTCAAATCCCTCCATAACATTTCAATAGAATAAAATCTGGTCTGGATCAGCCAATACTCATTTTCTTGCTTTACACAGTCAGTAACATCTTTAAAAAATTAGGCCCATGTGTGAAGCCCTCCCATATAAATTACTGTGGATTTTATTGTGCCTTGATGGCCAGACCAAAAGCATTTTTATGAGGTGGCTCTGCAGCTCTCAACAGGTTGCACAGTGAAGGTCACTGTGGGATTTGGGGGAACACTTGGGATGAGGGAGCATAAATTAAAATTTTTTACCAAATATATATATTTTAAGATTGTAAAACCTTATCTCGTAAGGCAGGTGTGTGATAAGTATGTGAAAATGTTTGCTTGTATTATCTGCCTGTCAGAGCAGAAATGTTAGGCCATTGACAGGATGTAAGCATTGTCCTGTGTCTGGCCTCAGCTTAAGACCGACAATTAGCCTAGATTGTGGAAGGAATGTACAACTTTCAGTCTATAGATTTCTTTCACATTATCCTGGCAGTTTTTTGTTTTTTTTTAAACAGTTTTTGGATATCTGTTATCAGTGCTTAGCTCAGACATAGGATGGGATAGTCTGAAGCCTTACACTTTTACTGTCATGGGCACCATATTCTTTGGTTCTTCAGCCATCTTGATTGGCCAGGCCAGAATATTGTGAATACAGCACATCCGCATGGAAATACTTTCATTCCTTCCAGGCAAGTCAGGATACCTAGCATCATATAATGAGCTGCGCATGTGCATGCACATTCACTTGTCCCTTGTAGTTGATGTCATGCACACCCCCTGACCTTTCTGCAATAATGAACCATTCATGAACTTTGTAACTATGTAACTATTTATTTTCTTTCTCAGATTTAATTCTGCTCTAGCACAAATTTAAACAGTCTTAATACTTGTTGATGCTCTTAGGCCTGTATTAAGGCAGGAACAAAAAACAAATATGGGTGGTGGTATAAGTACTGCCACTCCTACTTTTTATATATGCATAGAGAGTTCCACCTTAAAAGCTAGAAACAAAAGAAGGGGAAATATAAAACAAATGCAGGCAATTCAAGGACTGATTACACAGTCAACATGTCATTTTCATCAGATATAATTTTATGGGGGCTTTGTAGTATTTTTGATGCGGATTTCAAATCTGTGTTCAGTTTTTCTCTAGCGCGTCTAGTTATTGTGATGCAGCTAATTAAATATTGTGTGAAATTCGTTATTAATAGCCTTAACATATTACAACATTTAACAACAGTTTTCTTCTTTTAAAGTTAGAGACCGCACCAACTGCGAATGATTTAATTTGTCATCATGAATAGAAAATGCCTTATTGATCCAGACAGTTTCTGTTACCTGTGTGGTTTATTTACAATGAAATCACAACTTCGCCAAATTACTGCAGAACTTAAAAATATATAAAAACTATATTTCGGCTGTCCACTTGGTGACCAGGATAAATCATGGGCTCCTCATGTCATCTATACCAGTTGTTCCAACAGACTGCTTGACTGGCTATATCGGTGTAAAGCAACAATGCCATTTGCAATCTGGATGGTGTGGAGAGAACCTCGAGACCATCTAATGGACCGCTATTTTTGCGGCATCAACAAAAGTGGATACTCAGGTAAAACTAAGCACAAAATTGTATATCCCAGCCTCAATTCTGCAATTAGGCCTGTTTCCCATGATGATTCATTGCCAGTTCCAGTACCGCCACATGATGGACTTGCTTCTGTAGAAGGTGATGAGGAGTGCGCTGGAGTTGCAGTCAGTTACAACCCTGAATCATCTGATCCTGGCTACTTGGCTGATGAAGATTTAGAACCAGAGACACAAGCAGAGCTGAGTGATCTTGTTCATGATCTTAATCTCTCCAAAGACAAAGCAGAACTTCTTGCTTCAAGGCTTAAACAGAAGCACTTGACAACGTTCTTCACAAGTGATGGCTCACTGTGCTACTGTCATGATATAAATGCACATTTTACACAGTTTGTCACAAGAGCATGTTCCATCTGAATGGTGTATCTTCATTGATTCCTCTAAAAGAAGCTTGAAAGCAGTCTTACTGCATAATGGCAATTCCAAACCAAGTTTACTAAATATTTAGAAGTGTCAGTGGTGGTTGGTAAATGGTAGAGATATTCATAGAGTTAGGTGCCAACAAGCACCGAGCGAATTTCTCAAAAATTTAATTCAGCTCGTTCGCCGAATTTTTCGAAAAGATTCGCTTCAATCTGAATTTATTTGCGGCAAATCGCGTTATAAAATGTCTATTTTCGGCCTGCAGAGAGCCTTGATAGTGGTGAAGAACACTGTGCCTAGCAGTAACACGCATAGGGAGTCTGCTGTGGTGTTGAAATAATACTGTGAGTCAGTATGACATCCAGATGACAGGCGTCGCTATTAGAATCACTGCAAACTTCACTTATTTGAGCAGTCACGGGGCCACATAGGCAGTCAGCTGATTCCACATAGATGTCTACAGAACCTGTTCTTTTAACCGCTTATACAAGTACAGCCCCCCCATATACTTATCTATTAACCTATTAACAATCTTGAGGTGCAACAATAGTCTGGAGGTGGAGGCAGCATGAATAGGCACAATGACAGAGTGTGGAGGTGGCGACAGCATCAGGAGGCCACAGAATTGCACAATGACATAGTGTGGAGGTGGCGACAGCATCAGGAGGCCACAGAGTGGCACAATGACATAGTGTTGAGGTGGCGGCAGCATCAGGAGGCCACAGAGTGGCACAATGACATAGTGAGGAGTTGACGGCAGCATCAGGAGGCCACAAAGTGGCACAATGACAGAATGTGGAGTTGGCGACCGCATCAGGAGGCTACAGAGTGGCACAATGACAGAGTCTAGAGGTGGCGGCAGCAGCAGCATCAGGCAGAGACCACAGAGTGGCACAATGACAGAGTCTGGAGTTGGCGACAGAATCAGGAGGCTACAGAGTGGCACAAAGACAGAGTCTAGAGGTGGCGGCAGCAGGAGCATTAGGCAGAGACCACAGAGTGGCACAATGACAGAGTCTGGAGTTGGCGACAACATCAGGAGGCTACAGAGTGGCACAATGACATAGTGTGGAGGTGGCAGAAGCATGAGTAGGCCACAGAGTGGCACAATTACAGAGTGTGGAGGTGGCGCAAGCATGAGTAGGCCACAGAGTGGCACAATGACAGACTCTGGAGGTGGTGACAGCATCAGGAGGCCACAGAGTGGCACAATGACATAGTGTGGAGGTGGTGGCAGCAGCAGCATCACGCGGAGACCACAGGGTGGCACAATGACAGAATGTTGAGGTGGCGACAGCATCAGGAGGCCACAGGGTGGCAAAATTACATAGTGTGGAGGTGGAAGAAGCAGCAGCATCAGGCCTAGACCACAGACTGGCATAATGACAGAGTGTGGAGGTGGCACAGCATCCGGAAGGCACAGAGTAGCATAAAGTCATAGTGTAGAGGTGGCAGCAGCATCAGTAGGCCACAGAGTGGCACATTGATGAAGTCTGGAGGTGGCAGCAGCATGAGTAGGCCACAGAGTGGCAGAATGACAAAGAGTGGAGGTGGCGACAGCATCAGGAGGCCACAGAGTGGCACAATGACATAGTGTGGAGGTGGCGGCAGCATCAGGAGGCCACAGAGTGGCACAATGACATAGTGTGGAGGTGGCGGCAGCATTGGCAGGCCACAGAGTGGCACAATGACAAAGTATGGAGTTGGCGAGAGCATCAGGAGTCTACAGAGTGGCCCAATGAAGAGTGTGGAGGTGGCAGAAGCATGAGTAGGCCACAGAGTGGCACAATGATAGAGTGTGGAGGTGGCACAAGCATGAGTAGGCCACAGAGTGGCACAACGACAGAGTCTGGAGTTGGCACTGCCACCTCCACACTCTGTCATTGTGCCACTCTGTAGCCTCCTGATGCTGTCGCCAACTCTACACTCTGTCATTGTGCCACTCTGTGGCTTCCTCATGCTGCTGCCCCCTCCACACTCGGTCATTGTGCAGATGTCTTGCATATGGGTGGAAGACTTCAGGAACTGCTTGACAACCAGATTGAACTCATGTGCCATGCAGGGCACATGGCTCAGCCTTCCTTGACGCAGCACCGACACCATGTTCTTCCCGTTCATCAGTTCCTCCCCCGTGTGACTCCGTTCGCCCAAGCAAACCAGGTGTAGAACAGCGTGACACCGCCGTGCCCTGCACATGTGGTATGCTGGAGGGGCACTGTGAATTGTTCCTGCAGTGGAGGCTGAGGACACGGTAACGGATGAGGAGGCAGAGGCGGACGTTGTCACAGGACCAGCGGCGTGAGGACGTGCAGGCAGAAGCGGTGTCAGCTGGCCAAGTTGCTGGTGTGGCTGTGCAGGAACCACATTCGCCCAGTGCCCTGTAAAGGACATGTAAAGGACATATTGTCCCTGACAGCTCCACACGTTGGCACTGCCATGCACTTTGGCAGACACTGACAGGCTCAAGGACTGGCCCACCTTGTGTTCTACATATTTGTGCAGGGCTGGACCTGCCTTTTTCACAAAGAAATGACGGCTTGGGACTCTCCACCTCGGCTCGGCACAAGCCATCAGTTCTCCCTATAAGTGCAGAGTCCACCACTTGGAAAGGGAGGGACTGCAGCACCAGCAACTTGGACAGGAGCACATTCAGCTTCTGCACCGTTGGATGAGTGCACGCATATTGTTGTCTCTTGGCAATCGCTTCAGTGATCGATTGCTGACGGAATGACTGACGGGGAGTAGGAGGAGCAGGAGCATCTGGACCAGCAGAGGATAGAAATGACATACAGCTCCCTTCGGCTGAGGTGATGGAGCCTTGACTGCCGTGCGTGCCACTGGGTAATGCAGCGGTTGCTGCGGCAGGTTGGACCACCACATCGGAGCCACGGTTCTCCCAGGCCACTTTATGGTGATGCTGCATATGTTGTGGCAGGGCCGTGGTGCCAACATTGGCACCCTGGCCACGCTTCACCTTCTGCCCACATATTCTACATATTGCCATGTAAACCTCCGACGGCTTAACAAAAAGCTGCCACACCACCGAGTAGGTAATTTTTCCCCCAACACTTCGCACTGACTGACTGCTAAGGCCGCTGCCTCTGTGAACCCCTGCACCACTACTTCCCCGGCAGGTAGGCTGTTGCGAAGCAGGTGGTCTACCCCGGGCACATTTGGCTCCCGACCTCCCACTGCTGCCACCCTGCTGACTCCCAGCCATGCTACCACCTTGCTGGCTCAGCCGCTGCCTCACGGGCAAGCTGCCACCCTCTTCTCCTGATGATGATGAAGCCCCTTCTTCACCCGGGTCCCAAGTGCGATCGGCTTCATCATCATCGAGTAGTGTCTGCACGTCACTGATGTCCTCCTCAACGGTCTCTGGGTCAGGAGCCTGACCGCTCACAACACCACCTCCCACGCCACTCTCCTCATCACTACTTGCCCACCTAGCAGAGGATGCGGCGGATGTCCCCTCCAGATCTTGGCTGGGCAGTAGCTGCTGACTGTCCTCTACTAGCTCGTCCTCGCTGTATAGTGGAGCTGAGCCCACAGCATACAATACTTCTGAGGCTGAGGGAACAGCAAAGGACAGGGGCAGGTTGAGGACAGGTGAGGGCACAGCTCCATGCCAACTAAGGGTTGTGTCTGACGAACCCACCGACTGTTGGCCGGGGGTGTCTGATGTCACTTGGGATGAAGTAGATGACCAAGTTAACCAATCAAGAACCGCTGGGTTGCTGGTCAAGACACGACCGCTAGATGAAACCGGGAGCTCAGGACTCTCACTGCGACTCCTGCTGACACGCCCCCTTACTCTGCTGTGACCTCTGCCTGTGCTAGAAACATTCAGGCCTTTGCCACACCTCTGTGCATGGCCTGGCACTTCTCTGTCTGACATACTTTTAGCTGAACTAAATAAATTAAAACACCCCTAAACGCGACGCATATATTTTTCTTTTTGTACAGAAATAGGCCACTAAACGCTTTCATCACAAATAACTGCAACAGTGAACTGCGTATATATTTTTCTTTTTGTACTCAAATACGTCACTAAACGCTTTCACCACATATAACTGCAGAAGTGAACTGAGAATATATTTTTTTTTTGTACTGAAATAGGCCACTAAACGGTTTCACCACAAATAACTGCAACAGTGAAGTGCGTATATATTTTTCTTTTTGTACTGAAATAGGCCACTAAACGCTTTCACCACATATAACTGCAGAAGTGAAATGCATATATATTTTTCTTTTTGTACTGAAATAGGCCACTAAACGCTTTCACCACATATAACTGCAGAAGTGAAATGCGTATATATTTTTCTTTTTGTACTGAAATAGGCCACTAAACCTTTCACCACATATAACTGCAGAAGTAAAATGCGTATATATTTTTCTTTTTCCACAGATATAAGCCACTAAAGGCTTTTCAACATAGCACTTGCACCCCAATAACAAGAACAAATTGCTGTGATGACAGAGCTGTATAATGGCTATTTGGATCCCCAAATAATCTTTCCCTGCACTTGTAAATCACTTTTCTAGCACTGTTCCTAGCACATTCTGACGTCTCCCCCTGCACTAAGATGCTGTGAATGATTCCTCCCTATCCTTTCCCTGCACTTATCAATCATTTTTTCAGTTTTTTTTTCACAATGAGGTTTTTCCCATCACTCTCCCTAGTGCCTGCAGACATCTCTCCCTGCACTCAGAACGCTGTAAAATGTCTTTGTCCAAGATGGCTGAGGCTATTTATAGGGCTGTGACACACAGGGCTGGCTGGCTGTTGATTGGCTGCATGCATGGCATTTTATGAAAAATTGTGATTCATTACCACAAAGCGCGAGGATATTCGCATTCGTTGGGAATCAAATTTTTCCTGAAATTCGGATCGAATTCAACTTCGTCTGCTTCGATTCGCTCATCTCTAGTAAATATAATAAAAAACAATATATAAATAGGAAAAATAACAGTTTCAAAAAATCGGTCACAATCCTTTCATGTGATCCATATAGTGTTACAATAGCCCCAAAGGGGCGTTTCAACTCACAACCAAAAAGAAGTTTGTTGGTGTGTTTTTCAATTTGGCCCAAAGGGGCTCTAGACATCAGACATCTAACCAATCAAGTACATTTTTTGCCATACAAAATAATACAATCTGCAATCATTTGTTTATTTTGATTGCTGTACCCGACGCATTTTGCGTCAGGGGTATCGATTTATCAACAGATCTTTGGCACTTGCAGTAATTTGGTCTAAATTGGTAAAAATTATTATTATATTGTATCATATATATGAATATATGAGTA
Source organism: Pyxicephalus adspersus (assembly GCF_032062135.1). NCBI lineage: Eukaryota > Metazoa > Chordata > Amphibia > Anura > Pyxicephalidae > Pyxicephalus > Pyxicephalus adspersus. Next base: position 112,032,722 of record NC_092858.1, read on the forward strand.
TAGTTTAACTGAATCAACCAAAATATAGGCTATAGCCAAGTATCCCGGACTATTATCTGTGATTAGGGCATATCAAATCAATTATAACACCATTTAAGTGATTCTATACGTTCCTATATAATATTATACTAAGCATGAATATGCTCATGATATATACTTTAGGGTATAATAGGTATAAATAGATAGAAATGTATGGAGCTTGAGCTGTCATCAGGTTTTACCTTTCCTCTGCCAATCACAGAGCACTAGAGGTGATGAATGGGGAGACTTATCCTCATTTAACCTCTAGTGCCCAGGGATCCCACACTGACAGGTGGATTCCTACGGCTGTGCTCAGAATGAATGCAGCCGTGGGAATCATCTTGTCAGTGTCACGGGCCTTGGAGTCACAGACAGTTCCGCTAGGGCTGCGAAGGCAATTAGGGGAGAGGAGCTGACAGCTCCTGATTGCTCTTGCAGTTCTACACAGTCACAAAAATAACCCAAATTTTCCCCCACATAGACATTAATGGTGTTCGAATTCGGAGTTCGATCAACCTAAAAATTTAGGGCTATTCGATAAAACACTGAGCCGTCGACCAACACTAGTATTAACATTCACTTTGATGGTGCTTACGTTTTAGTACAAAATACATGCACGTACAATGTTAACTACAATAGTACTCATAACTCAGGAACTGTAAATGTTAGGGGAAAAAATGAAAACAGATCTGAAATCTGCTCGAAAACTGATTTAGAAAAGTTTGCTGTGGTTTCTGATGATTATCAAAACAATTTTTTTGTTGACCTGTGTTAGTTTTAGTGTATTATATTTAGGCTGTATGTGACAGCTAGTGCATACTAGAATACTCTCACTTTATTATTATGCAAGCTTCAGATCATTTAGTATGATACCTTAGTGAATGCAAAATAACTTGTTCTAGAGTAAGACCTGAGCATAGCTGGTTTGTATATTGTAACATAAAGATAGTATTGAATTAGAAATCAGCAAAAGTCTGTGACACATTATTCAAGTATAACTAACTAAACCAATTAAGAACATTCCTTAGATTATAATCCTTTAAGATTGCTTGAGATGTGTTCTCTGTTTCATTAAACAGCATCATTTTAGGAAATAATTTCTATTGTGTATGAAGAAATTATTTCTTAACTACTGCATTTCTGCTTGGTGTCAGATTTTGTAAATTCCCCCTAAATTCTGTTACTTTCATCCTTTGAACTTCTTTCTTTCTCCTTTGTTATGCAGCATTTGTGTTGCCCCTTTACCTGAATATTGCACACTCTCTAATAAGTAGTCACTAATTAGGATAATGATGATAACCCTTGTCTGCATCTGCACAAACTCATGATAAAAAGAGTCAGATTCCCTACATCAGCGTAGAGTGATGGAGACACAAAGCTCCATTGTTCTTCTCCACTAGGAAGAAAGAGAAGAAGAGTGGGGAAATTCATGTGTCAAAGGTTCCCAGTTGTAAACTACTATAGAAAAGCCTTTAAATATTTTTAGAAATAGGAATGTCATCATCAGAAATTTACATTTTATTTTTTATATAATCATTGAATACGGGTGTCTATAATTATATAGTATTTATAACTTTATAGAAATACTTTTAAAATTTGAAATAATCAATTATTGTATTTTTATATTGGGTGCCTGTTTTCTGGAAAATGTGTTTTAGCTTTTTGATTCATATCCGTAAAAGTATTTGTAGTTGCAAACCAAACCGCTATATAATTTGAGAGCATGGAACTGCTAGAACTGGAAAGTAATGGCTTTGACATCTCAATTATATACTTAAAGATTGTTAAGCAATTACCTTTTACAATATAAAAGATGGCATATCAAATTCAATTTTATGAAAAGGTACTACTGTAAAGGTTCAAATATCTTCCTGCCTTTTTTGTAGGAAGTCATATATGTATGGGTAAGTATCAGAAGTTATATACCAACTTCAAAGTGACCAACATCTCATATCTTTCCGACTTAGAGAGTTGGACATAAAAACCTAATGCACTTCTCAGTCTTTTACTTCTTCAGAAGTAACAAAAATATGTGACACTATAGATGAAAAACAGTTTGATATAAAGATACGTGGATCATATCCTTACAGAAAAACATGTAGTCCTCAGTGAAGACAATAAAAGTTTCAGATGTACACATGGGATGAATACATTTTAGAATAAACAAAAAGAATAAATGAATCATATGAATACATAACCATTACCCAGCAGGTATGTAAGTTTAGTACCAAGCACTTTCTACAATGATGCTGTAAATAAAGCATACATATAGAAAGGTATATTGAATATGATATAGTCGTTCAAAGGCGATTGCAACTCGTGAATATGGAAACCGCAGCCCTACTTTACCTTCTTCATTATCATTATAAATATACCATGTCAAGTACATTGCAGAAGACTTTGTAATCTTTACGGGATTAGTATACAAAATAAAGTTTCTTCTCTATATTACAACCTCACTTGTGGATTCTGTCATAAAATTAATTTACTTATGTAGTGCCAATACATTTTACAATACATTGTATTTTTGGCCAAGTGGAAAAATAAAGTAGCAAGAGCAGCTGCAAATCACCCTTTCAGAAAGCAAACCACCTTTTTGCACAAATATACTATATAATATATTTTAAAAAGAATCTACCTTTCTAAATGGTGGATACTGTATGCCTAGCCTGAGGGGTACATAGAAAAAAAATTGGAAACAGAAAAGACAGGCTTTTGTAAGCAAAAAATATGCTTATATAAAAACTTTACTTTATTAGGTATTTATTTGTTATTCTAAAACTAGACATAGTCCTACTGCGCTAGACCTTTGCTAACACAGTTTTACTATGCTATATTTCGATCATAGGTTACATAACATGTCGCAAAGTATTAATTGATGTCAACAGTTTCACCCTGGACAGCTGCTGCCGGCTCGCCCTTACCACTATACCCCAATGAAAAAAAAGACCTAATTAATGTGCCCTCCCGCAAAAGCAACGCAGCATATTAGGCCTGGAACACATTAAATCATACGAGAAGTCACACTAATGTACAGAAGAACGTATAACAGCCCTAACGTATGATACAAAGAATTTATTAAAGGTCTCCCAATCCCCTGAGGAAGCCCTGTAGGGCGAAACGCGCTGGGTTTTGAGACACTGCTGACATCAATTAACAATTTGCGACATGGTATGTAACCTATGATCAAAATATAGCAAGATGATCTTATCCTTATATAATAGACTAAACATAGAGATTGGTCACTGTGATGTCACATAATATCTAGTTGGCTAGCAAAGACAATTTATCACATCCTGCTAGACTGAACTCTGTGCATCACTGCCACATTGGCCAAAATTACAGGAGATGATTGAAAGACCCTTGTCTTGTGTTTATTTCAAAAATAAAATTTCCTCTTTCCTAAAGAAATAGTTCTTTCTGTAGTCAGGGAACGTGTAGGGTATGAAAACAGTCATGGAAAGCAAACAAATAACACAAAGCATCATAATACCAAATTAACCACATTTAACCTAGTAACATCTGAAAAAAAAAACTATTTAAAGGTCAATCCCTCAATATTGTTTTATGTAATGGCAAAAGAGAGCATAGCGAACAGAGTAAAAGTAAGGGAAATACGTTAGAAAGAGGAAAAAATGTGGTGGGTAAAGCAAACTTTAGAAGGGGAATTTCATCTGCAGGTATATTGTAAAGTCAGGCATACATGAACAGGATTGTTTGAGTCAGTCAAAGGGTGGTCAGTCCAGGACTGATTCAAGGACACTAAAGAGTCTTAGATTTCTCCGAGTTCATCTAGTAATACCAAGTGGTGCAAAAGAGGCTGAACTGTGATGCTGGCTGGTGGTGCAATGTTCCATTACCAGAATAATGTTCACCTTGCAATTAAACTGAGTGGTGGAGGAGTGGCCCTCTGTCACAGATCCCCACAAAACCAGGGGATCTGTGCTTTTTTCTGTGTCCATTCCATCCTGTGTCCAGAATCCATACCAATCCAGGTAACTGTCACTTTTCCAACTCTTAGCCCTTTTACCCCCTTTACAATACTCATACCATCCCTACTTTAGAATTTCTATTTAGAATATACATTGATTCTTTTAATCCTAACTTGTCAATTTCAAACAATCTGCTTCATTATCTCATGTGAGTCAATTCTTTTTTTTTATTTTTTATTTCTTTTCCCATGTTTTTCACTCAATCATGTTTTATTACCAACAATACATTATCACATATTTATAGATATATAAATGTAGATATCGCTAGACAATTTTTATTATGACAATATAGCATATATTAGAAAATATTAGATTACACATTTGTAACTTGTTTTCTATAATATGTAGCACTTGTTAATATGCATTCTCTTTGTCATATTATACTATAAACCAGTTCATGTCTCTACCTCTCCTGAAGAAGCCAAAATGGCGAAACGTGTTGGGAAAGGAGACAACCATATATAACTTATTCCTTTAAATCTGTCACAGTTGTATTTATCTCTAGTATTACTGTTGGTGTTAAAATTGTATATATTTCACTATAAGTTATGTGTAAAAATCTTTTTTTTTTTCTGCCACTAAAAAGCCCCTTTCTCCTCTTAATTTTTCCCCTTTTCTGTATCACCCACCTTGCACTTCCCCGCTGTCAGCAGCAACTTAAGAACTCCGTGCTCTAGTTACTTCCTGGTCTAAATCATGTGATTCCTTGATAGCTTTACCTCAAAGGACTAGAATATTCTGCAGACGCACTCCACCTATTGACAAAAATGTAAACGCCACCAGAACTAGCTCTTCTCTAGCGGTCTCTCTGGTGGTGAGCTCAGATACCTGCTGGTCAAAAGATCTCCATTCATTACATTACCTCCCCTAATAAAGGAAGTGACTAGCAAAAGAATGTTGCCTGAACAAAGAGTTAATTTAGGCTTTGTTTTCAGGTTCCAGTTTGCATCCCCTGCTATTGACACTAATTGTTGCCTGCCCTGTCTTTGGCTTGACTCGCTACTCTTGATCCTCAAATGCTTTGACCTTAGTTTGCCTGACTATGCTCCTGTCCTTCGGTCTGGTACTATGCATTGGTCCTAACCAGTCAGTACTTACCAGCCCTGGTGTGTATGGATGCTGCAACCCGGGCACTGCCTCCAAAAGTTGTGTGCGCTGGTAAAGCCGGAGCCCTTGTATATGTCTCTGTTTAGTGGGCTGGTGACAAGGAGGATCCACCATCATACCTGTATTCCATGACACCCTCATCCAGTATTGGGAGATCAAGGTCCTAGCGACATTGATCAAATTATTCAAAACAGACTTCTGATATTATTTCATATGTTTACTTTTGTGAAGCAGTGGAAAAAAATGATGGGTTATCCAGCACTGTGAATATTTTGGGAAAGGGAACAAACTTGATTCCAAAAGCCACTGAGATTAGTATGTTCCCAAAAAATATGAAGTAAAGAGCTATAGGCTTCACCACATTACCAGCACAGAGCAAAGGAAGTAGGGAAGATATTGTTCAAGACTATAGGTAACTTGAATAGATTCTCGTATATATCCTTGATTGGGTTCCATGAGTGGAAGGGAAAGGAAAGGGTTTTTTTTTTCAAGGGCTACTAAATAGATAAGTAATGGTACAAAAAGTTATAGGAGGTATAATTTATAAAGTAGGCTTGCACAACATATAGATTGTGTACCAACCAAACACATATAAATTTGTGAAACAATAGATGTCACACAGAATCAGTTTATATTTACAAATTAACCAGAGATCAAGATTCAACTATACACAACTCCTAATGTCATTTTCAAAAACTATAGAAAAGTAAAGGTTCCTAATTCCCAATGCATTTCGTCTTTAAGGCTTCCTTTAGGAGTATTTATGGAGACCAATGAGAAATGTAATATAGGAAGATGTAATATGAATGATAATGGTACTGGATCTTCTGGAGAGTAGCTCAAAAATTGCTCAACATATAAAAGAATGCATAGCTCCTGACAGAACGGATCAACAGGAGTTTTACAACTTGGATGATCAATTGGTGATGGGTTCCTTTAAGGATCACCATAAGGGGGTGGTGGAATGAGGCAGCTGCCTATTACTATATTATATTATAATATTACTATATTATTACTATATTATAGGCAGCTGGACTATTACTGTAGATATTTCACTTATCCAATAGAAAGTGTTAAAGGTTTTTCCTGAGTGAGGGAAAATATAAAAAATATTGATTACGTAATAAAATTATAGTTTAGTTAAAGTTTAATTAAAGTTATAGGCAACTGAATGAGCCCTTAAAAAAGCATTCTTTCTAATGGTACACATAGTCTAATGGCACACACCCTTAGCCCTAAAAAAAAATGTTTGTGCTGTTCAAATGTTTAAAACATCTATATGCGCTAAGAAAAAAGCATAGTGTGTGTGTGTGTTTGTTTTTTTTTGTTTTTGTTTTTGATGTGTTTTTATATTTTATTGTGACCTTTTAGCAAATATTTCTTTTGAATAAAGTTGTTTCTAAAATGTTGTTGTTTGTTTTTTGGGGGTTTGTTATGTGATCTCCTTTCCAATCTCCAACGACACACAGTTTAAAAAGACAATTATGATTGTTTTTAAGCTGTTCCTTCCTCTGAATTATTTGAAAGGCTAAAAACAGCACAATTGTCTTATTACAACTCAGTTGTTTGATGCGCAAAGTTCTGCGCCAAACTTCAGGCGCGTGTAGCTCATAGTTGTGCGCCACAGTGGACCTGCTACATGCGCCTGAACTGTTTTATCAGTTGAAAAATGCACTGCACTTTTGCACAGTCCTCATTAAGGTAAGTTTGTATTTTATTTGTGTATATTGCATGTTTTGCTTCATATGCACTCATGTATGTAGACATGAGTGCACATAAAGCCAAACATGTATGTTTGCATTTAGATGTGTGTACATATACATAGAAAAGAGAAATTATAGGAAGAAATAGGCAAAGAGGGCTTTTTAGACCCTATTGCTTCACCTTGCAAAGATTTCCTATTTCTTCCTATGATTTCAGATATCATGGACTTGGCTACAAGCAACATTCATGGAGGATATTGCTTCTGGTTAAAAGAAGGAATCCACCTTTATGTGCTTCCACTACCAAGCTGAGGTGAGTAAAGTCAATTATATATAGTGGGCCAAGATCTAAAATGCCATTCAAATCTGCAAAAACACCCTGAAGGGATGGAAAAGCAAGAAAATGTTTGGCACAAAGTGGATTTGGCCTTGGAACTTTGATATACTAGTACTATTTGTTTTGTGTAAACACCTAAATAATGCATACACTCCAGTATTTATGAGCATTAAGTTAAGTAACAACACAAAATCTGTTCATTTCTAAGAGTGTGAGACCCTGCTTGTGAGCTTGGCAATCAACGTGCTTTGATGTTGTGCTTGGCAACCTGGACCTCCTTCCATTCCCATCAGGTGTGTTAGAATGAGTATGCAACTCAGCTGGACAACTAATTGACAACCAGTTTGGACAGCAAGTGGAAGTGTGTTTGTATACAATAGGGCTAAGATCAGGAAGCACAGCACAATGAGAACAAACTTATAACACTACAAATGATCACAGGAGTTGTGTGGGGACAAATCAACATGAGTGCAAATGTCAGGCTATAAAAAAAAAAACAAACAAAAAAAAAAGAAATAAAATCATGACAATTTATTCAGAAAATGAATATGCACATAATACATTCAAATACCAATATCTGACAAAGGCAACGAGGGGTGTCAAGTAGGAGTTTGGTGTGGAAACCATGCAGACATTTGTACTCAATACTTGTGGAAAAAATGACACATTGCCCGACTCGCGCTAATAGAGGTCGCTGACCGGCGCGAACGTATGTGCATCCAGCGTACGCACATTTCATTGATGAATCAGGGCCAGAGTGTGAGAATCAGAAACAAAAGCCAAATTCATTATAGCATCAGAAACTTACATTTAAAGATAGGATCCCTGTATTTCTTGTCAAACAAAAATGGAGCAGAAAAGGAGACACGTTTATTTTTGAACTTTTTTTTTAAATTGCTACAAGACAGGGATGAGAGTTTTTTTTTGGGGGGGGGGGCTTTTGAAACTTAAAGCACTACAAATCGGATTCACTGAAATGACCAATTTATGCCCTTCCTTCTGGGCTATGGAGATGTGTACGATCTTTCTGTCCTTCTACACTAGGCAATGGTACTTTAAAAGTGGCTAAACAGCTTATGGGCCAGTGTGAGCAAGGTTGATACTTTTGGGTGGGGTTCAAAAAAGTTTTTCTGAAATTTTTGCCAACATGGGTTAATTTATTTAATTAAGTTCTAAGCTAGTAACATCACATCATATTGGACTGGTTCTTTTAATTAATTTACTGCTAATTTTCTGCACTATATGTAATTGTTCCATGCTTTCTGATGAGAAAGCTAATTTTTAAATATGCAACATATTACAGAAAACTTAACAAACTAGTGGTTCAGTCTTAGGTTTCCTGCAACGTCCTGTCAGTTGTCTTTGTTGAAATGCTTTTGTTAATGCATTCCACTCTTTGGTGGTTAAAGTAGGGGGGTGGCAGTTAAAATATGATCTCACTAGCTATACATCTTCAGCAGGCACAATTCTTTCATTTGCAGAAGCATTATTATTATTAATATTATTATTATTATTATTAAACAGGATTTATATAGCGCCAACATATTACGCAGCGCTGTACATTAAATAGGGATTGCAAATGACAGACTAATACAGACAGTGATACAGGAGGAGAGGACCCTGCCCCGAAGAGCTTACAATCTAGTAGGTGGGGGAATTTCACACACAAAAGGATGGGAGATATGTAGTATGGGAAGTAGTGATGGTTTCAAATGACAGAAGAAGCCGGGTAGGAAATAATGCCAAGATGTTGCATAAAAATACAATGTGAAAAATACAGTGTTATCATACATTCCAATAAAATGGGAAGATAATAAAGTAGTTTTTGATATTTTTCAACTCACAATTTTATAGTTACAGAACCACAACTATATTTACAACCAAAGTAAGGGGCAATCCTGGCCTAATGTTCTCTCCTTGCCCTTGCTGCTTTTCTTGTTCGTATATAAATGTATGTTTTTTGCTTCTCATTATTCTTTAAATAGATTGGAATCAAACTGTTTAGAATGGGAAAGAAAAAAGGTACCTATGTATATAAACATGACACTCCCTGAGTGTTTGGTGTTGTTGACACTTGATAAAAAGCAGATGTTGTTAGTAAAGAGGATATATATAAAGTATTGTAGTTTTATACAGAAAAATTGTTGTAGTGTGTCACTTTGTATAACCAAATAAAGCATTTTCCATATTTATAAGGTTCATTTTTTAACTATAGTGATTTGTAATTTCATGGTAAAGCCTAAACAGCAGCAAAACTTCTGTGTTTATTTAGCTAAAAAGAATGTGGATTAGGAACTCATAAATCATTCTTACAGTTTCACGCAAAAACTTATCGTCTGATGCAAACCTGCTAGGAATCTTTTCCAAGAAAAACATATCTTTGTACCAAAGCCTGTACACACAAAGCCTGTCTGTGTATACACATGTGTATGGTAGATATGGAACTCATAGCAACATAAAGACTAGCCAAGTAGGTTTAGTAGGATCTTTTTGTTAATGTTGTCCTATTTTCAGCTAAGGTTATTCAGATACATCTGAAAAGTGATGCAGTACACATACAAATTTTGCTACAAACAAACTAAAATGTAGTATTACATTGTAAATTATTCTTTTAAACAAAAAACCTGCAAGACCCTCAATATGGTTCGTTGAAAGTTAAGCTTTTGAAAATATATTTATTGCCCTTAACTCTGCCTTAACTTTGTGTTTTATACTCAGAAAGTAGTAAAAGTACTTTAAAACAAACCATGGTAAACCTTTGTGGAGGCACACATTGTAGAGGGATTCATATTCAAATTGCACAACCAATGGACTGAAATCACAGGCCATTTACCCCTATTTTCCTTTAGCAGCAAAAACTTGACGTTTGTAATGTAAACAGGCAACATGTTTTGCTTGCTGTTAAAAACCAACCGAAACCTATTTTCTGTTTTTTTACATTCTGTTAAGTTTTTATGAACTAATGACCAGTATGACAGGGGAGTTGGAAGCCTTAATAAGTGAGGAGAATTATGACTTAGTTGGTATTGCTGAATCCTGAATTGTTCTTCGCATGACTGGGCTGTCAATATTCCTGGGTATACTCTCTTTCGTAAAGACAGAGACAGAGTGGTGTCTGTCTGTATGTGAGAAGGGATCTAAAAGTTTATCTGAAAGAAGAAATTGCGGATGGAACAAGCGATGAGGTTGAGGCAATATGGGTGGAGTTTAATGTGGGGTTGAATAACACAATTAAATTTTGGAGTCTGCTATAGACCCCCCAGTGCTAAGGAAGAAATAGAAAATCAACTACTAGCACAGATAGAAAAAGCAGCAAAAAGTGGAAGTGTTTTAACCTCCTTGCCGTTAAGCCCGACCTTCGTTCGGGCAAAAAAAAATTGCAAGGATGGTTAACCCCGAGATTTTTCCCATCCTTCTTACCTGGTCCCGCTGATCGCCCCACGTCCTTCTCGTTCCAGCGCCGGGTGCCTTCTGAAACGAACCCCTGTTCGGACATATTTCTGTAAGTTACAGGTCCACAATTTAAAAAAAAAATTTCATGAAAAACGATGGATCACTTTTGGTACAGAAATCTAGACCTCAGTGTAACGCTCAGGAGGTTAATCATGGGAGATTTCAACTACCCTGACATTGACTGGAGTAATGGAACTACAGGAACAGCAAAAGTGAAGAAATTTGTGAATTTAATACAAGATAATTTTATGGTACAGTTTATAGAAGCCCCAACAAGAAATGATACTCTGCTCGACCCAGTTCTTTCTAACAATGCAGAGCTTATAACACATGTGCAAATAAAAGAGAATCTGGCTAGCAGTGAACATAATATGATTTTATTTATTGTAAGCTGCAAACAGGAAGCAAAAACAGGAAAAAAAAAACATTTAATTTTAAGAGAGCAAATTTTCTATTATTATATGTGGCTCTCTGTGATTCGGACTGGGAGACAAAATTGTCCTCAAAGAACACAGAACAGAAATGTTAATGTTTCAAGTCTGTTCTACACAAGAAAACTGAAAAAAATATTCCAATAATATATAATATTATAATAATTCCAGTAATAAGTTTAAGAGGCTAAAATTAAAACCTATGTGGCTCACAGCTGATGTTAAAAAAGCCATAAAGAACAAGAAAAGGGCATTCCAAAAATATAAAAATGAAGGATCACCTTCATCATTTGAAACCTATAAAGAATATAACAAAAGATGTAAAAAGGAGATAAAATGTGCAAAACTTTAAAATAAAAGACAGATTGCAAAAGAAAGTAAGGCAAACCCCCAAAATATTTTCAAATATATTAATAGCAAAAAGATTAGATCTGAGCATGTAGGCCCTTAAAGGATGTTGCTGCGTTGGTAACTGAGGATAAAGACAAGGCAGATTTACTAAACACTTTTTTAGCTCTGTGTACACGAAGGAAAATGGCAGAGCTCAAGTCCAAATTCATAATAGCAATGTTACTGCCTTAAATGAGTAACAAGGGCTCAGAATTGATATGATTGAGAAACAGCTAGGAAAATTTAAGGTTGACAAAGCACCGGGACCTGATGGATTACATCCACATGTCCTCAAAGAGCTGAGCTCAGTTATTTCAAAGCCATTTTTTTATCAAATTATATCATCTGGTTTTAAACCACTTGTAATCCTGCCAACATCCCCAAAATACATTAAAGAATACAAAAGCAAAAGGATATGGGACTTTAACAGCAGTGGATATTATAAAAATGATATAATTATAATAAATCTTTTTTTTCCTTCATTAATAAACAACAATTAAAGGGTACATGCCTCTTTCCCTATACCAAATTTTAGGAAGAGTCTACTTGACATTCTAACGTACATGGACTAGATACATTGTACACATTATCATCTGACACGGTTTGCAGACTATGTCTGCTTCCTCAGGGATGTAATTGATACAGCTAGTAGATGTATCAGCACAAAGGTTGTTACAATCACCAGTATGCCTATTCCCTTGGTATAAAGGCAGGCAAAAGGCAGGATTAAACTTACAACATACAGAGATGGTGGTATCCCATATATATTCCTAACAGTAACATTTAGTACTTCTACCATTGTGGAGTGTTCATAAGCAATTATCTTCAAAAACTAGATTCAATCAAATTATTTCATACATACCAGGCTTGCAATTAGATTATAAGGAGAACCGCCATCCTCTGTGACACGTGAGTGTAAGGTTATTAGTGGTGTACCCCAGGGTTCAGTGTTAGGACCTTCACTGTTTAACATCTTTATAAATTATATAGAGTTTTGGATTAAAGTACCATTTCTGTGTTTGCAGATGACACCAAACTATGTAATGGAATTAAGCCCATACAGGATGTCTATAATCTACAAGCAGACCTGGATGTACTGTTTGATTGGGCAGCCAAGTGGCAAATAACATTTAATATAGGTAAATGTAAAATTATGTACTTAGGAGCTAACAACATACATGTTTCATACTGTCTAGGGGGAATACATTTGGGGGAGTCAGAAATGGAAAAGGATCTGGGGGTTCTGGTAGATCATAGACTTAATAACAGCATGCAATGCCAAGCTGCAGTATCTAACGTTAGTAAAGTACTTTCTTGTATTAAAAGAGGAATAGACTGCAGAGATGGAGGCATTATCCTGCCCCTGTACAAAGCATTGGTCAGACCACATCTGGAATATGCAGTTCAGTTTTGGGCACCAGTTCACAAAAAGAAAATTGTTGAGTTGGAGAGAGTGCAGAGAAGGGCAACTAAACTAATAAAAGGAATAGAGGAGCTCAGCTATGAGGAGAGATTAGCTGAACTGAATCTATTCTTCCTTGAGAAGAGACGTTTAAGGGGGGATATGATCACCCTGTATAAATATATAAACGGTCCATGTAGAGAACTCTCTTCCCCATTATTCACTTTGAGATCATTACAAAGAACAAGAGAGCACTCTTTGCGTCTGGAGGAAAAGAAGTTCAAGTTCTGGATAAGGAAGTGATTCTTCACTGTAAGGTCTGTGAAATTGTGGAATCAGCTCCCTCAGGAAGTAGTTTCAGCAACCACTATGAATTGCTTTAAGAAAAAACTGGATGTTTTTCTAAAAGCACAGAATATAACTGGGTATTAGGGCTTTAAAGTAAAAATAACAGTGACTGTTGATCCAGGGAACATCCGATTGCCTCATGGAATCAGGAAGCAAAATGTGTGGTTGAACTTGATGGACTTGTGTCTTTTTTCAACCTAACCTAGTATGTAACTATGTAACTATCTACACCGAGAAAAGGCCTATTTAGGCTACTTTTTTGGCTTTTGAGGACAATGAAAAACTTTCGAGATAATGTAGGTCTGGGTTTAAATAAAGTGTCTTAAATAAAGTTTTAAAAAAATATCTTGCTGGGTTCTTTTCAGTTCAAATCTAGTCCTGTGCAAAGATAACTTCTATTTCACTTACCCTAACACATGATTGGTTAATTGACATGTTCAAATATTCTCCGGTCAAAATTAATTTTCTGTTGCTCTATTACATCTATGCTAATAAATTCTATAAATTATTTAACAGGAAATACTATTTTAACCCTTTAGGATCCTGACATATCTTTATAAGTAATAGGTGAATTTTTTTTATTATTATTATTATCAATAATAAACAGGATTGATAAAGCGCCAACATACATAACAACATACGCAGCGCTGTACATTAAATAGGTGTAGCAAAAAGAACCTGTGTAAATTAGATATTGTCAGACTGTTTGACACATTCAGGTGGAGATCTCCAAATAACTTTTTTAGGCAAAAATAGATAGCTGTTGTGCTGAATATTCAGTCATCAATGTTTTTCCAGGGATTAGCCAAAACTTGAGATGGAAAGCCATGCATCTGAAACCTACTAACATGACCTCTAGACTAAAGTGCCTTTTAGAATTATAAAATTTTTTCCCCCTTTCTGAGCAAATTGGACCATGGTTTAAAAGGGTTGTTGAGTGACCGGTTCCACGTCGCAATGGAAGAGTAGAGGAACGCTGATGCTCCTACAATTAATCGGTTGATTCTACTCCTAAAAACATCCTCCACCTGCTCCTTAGGCTAGCCGGACCCTAGCAATGAATAAATTCATCACTAAATCTGCAAAACACAGCTCCTCGGCATTGAGCATGCAGAAAGACAGGAACCGCGTGCAGCGATCCAAGATGGCGGATGGCCCCTCCACACATGCTACTGCAGAATCGGAGGATGCAGAGTGAGATTTGATGTGTACCCCTAGGGATCATAACAAGATAGCAGAGGCAGTGGCACTACTTTTAAAGCCCACCATACAGGAGGTGATAGATTCCGCACTGTCTAAAGGGTAAAAGTCACTGAAGCAGGAAATCAAAAGTCAATCCACCAGACTCAATACTGCTGACAGCAGAATCTCCACTAATGAGGATGATTTACTACAAGCTAGATCACAGTTGGCAAATATGGAAGCTCAAGTATATCTTTTAACTGACAAGGTGGATGACTTGGACAATAGGTCAAGAAGGAATAATTTAAGAATTATCGGTATCACTTGGGCCCTCCTGTTCCTGATTGCAAACGGCCCCAACCGGTTATAGTAAAATACATGGACTATGCGGACCGCTCCAGGATCCCTTCTGCCTTTCGAGCACAACGCAACCTTTCCTTGGAGGGAAATCATCTCCTGATTTTTGCCCATTACTCCACTGAGGTGGTGCGTAAACGCAAACACTTTCAACAGGTCTGCACCCTGCTGCTTAAACACAAAATCTGGTTTACTCTGGCTTACCCAGCCACCTTGCATTTATATGATTTCCAAGGCAATAACCACACTTCCACAGCGGAAGAGGAGGCGGAGGAATTCATTAAGAGTACCACTGATGACCCTGATTCATTGGGAGATGAGAACGTGCCTACCTCACAGAACCCTCGACTTTCTCTGCTGCCTGAGGGCAACACCTCCCAGATGGACCCACATACTCCCAAGCTGTGAAATCCCATCGAGATGCTGTGCTGAAGAAGTCCATGGAAGGGCAACCTGAAAAAGCTCAAGCAAGACCCACTGGGTCTAGTCAGGACTGTTCACCTTTTGTGCCTTCATGGCCGAAAAGTAATCGTACTATAGGTGGATCGTTGCCTTTATTTTTCTAATGTAAGTTTATTATTCTGTTTACACCTCTGAGTGAGAGACGATCTCTCCTTCTCACTGATTTTATAAATGGAAGGATATTACCTACTACTTACATCCACTTCCATGGGACCACACGGAAAGTCCTACTCGGGATTTGTTTGTCTGATGTTTATTTCACTGTGGCTTTTTGTTTTACCTTTTGTTCCATTTTTTTTACTTCTACCTATTTGTTTTTACATTCCCTCCGAGAGCGCAAATTATACAATTCTTTACATGTCGATATTCGCTATGGAACTAGCCCAATCAGTCACCTACCAAGGGCTGACGCCTCACTTACTGACTCCCCCCACATCTGCGTTTTATGCAGTTTTTTTTCTGGCCAGCTCCTTTTTTATTTACTGGCAGACTGCTTTGTTCTAGTTCACTGTTTCCCTGAGATTATGGACCAAGCGCTGGAAAAAGCACCGGTTCTGCGCTGCCTATATAGTTATAAAATTATATGTATATGTTTTTGTACACGAATGTTTATGCTCTTTGACATGCTATGTCTCATGCTCTACGTATAGTTTCCTGGAATGTCAAGGGGTTGAGATCCTCTAATAAATGAATGGCGGTATTGCGCCATTTGAAGCGGCTTGGAGCAGACATAGTTTTGTTACAGCAAACTCACCTGGATACACAGGACTTCCCTAGGATGCACAAACGTTGGGTGGGGGAAGTCCTGGGTTCTAAAGCAGTGAACCGGAAAGCAGGTGTTCTGCTGCTACTTCATATAAATTTACAAGGGAGGATTATTTCCTCTAACTGCAATACAGAGGGGAGGCTTTGCAGAGCCACTATTGAGTTTGCTGACAAGACGATTTCTTTTCACAATGTGTATGCACCTAATTCCCCCGCGTTATCTTTCTTTAAAGACCTGACCCGTTGGGTATCTCAGGACCCCGCCCCATACAAGGTTATAGGGGGCGATTTTAACATGGTCATGGACAAAGGAGAAGATAGGCAATCTAGACCTACTGCGACACAGGGTTGTCACACTGTACGGGGGCCACCTGTTTCCACTCATTTGTACACCTGGGTTAATTCAGTGCAATTACACGATAAGTGGAGACAGAGGTACCCACTAGAACGTCAGTTCACGTTTTTCTCTCTCGTCCATTCTTCTCATGCTCGAATAGATTACTTGTTCTGCTCAACCCCACTACTTCATTTTGTACAAAATACTGCCCTTGAAACAATGTTGCTAGGAAGAGGAAGCTGGTTAGTGAAAACTACTTCAAGACCTTGAATGACCTACACCAGGTGCAACTGAACCTTACGTAATCCCCATCCCAGTCCTCTAGACATAAGTGGAAGACAGCAAAGGCTGAGTTTGATGAAGGGCTGGAGAGATAATAACAATTTAAACAGTGGTACACCAAAATGCGTTTTCATAAGTTTGGGAATAAAGCGGGGAAGATGTTGGCTAATCTCGTATGACCACCACATATCAATCAAGGAATTATATCCTTGCTGACCTCTACTGGGGCTATAACGACAGACCCTGCACAAATTAGCTCACAATTGGCAGATTTTTACACTGGCCTTCATGCCAAGAGGTCCGGAAATGTTGTCTCTGACTCATCTGTTTAGTTCTGTCGTATTGACCAGGAAGATTTGGACTATTTAAACTCCCCAATGTTGGATCAGGAGATATCAGCTACTAATAAAGGGCTGGCTAATGGTAAATCACCAGGCCTAGATGGCTATACGGCTGAAAATTATAAGCCTATGAGTGCAGATATCCTAGATGATTTACATAAGTTATATACGACTATGTGGACTCAGGGCACATATTTGGCTTCGGGGCTGGAATCTCATATAAAAGTGATTCCTAAGAAAGGCAGGGACCCGATATGCCCAGAGTCATACCGCCCCATATCGTTCATAAATCTGGATTACAAAATTTTGATTGGCCTCGATCTTGCCCCACCTGATCTCACCTTCTCAAGTGGGATTTGTGCGAGGCCGCTCAGCGGTGAGCAATATTCAAAAAGTGCTCGTAGCATTGGAACATGCCAGGCAGCACCCACACGAAGATATCGCTATTGTAAGTATGAATGCTGAGAAGGCGTACGGTAGTGTGCCTATGTAGATGTTGCCTGGCATTTCTCAGTTCTGGAGAAAATTGGTTTTCAGGGACCTTACTTGGCATTATTGCTAGCAATGTACAACGCACCGCGTGCCAAGGTACACACCCCAGGGATTTGTCAACGAATATACAGCTGGAGAGGGGCACCCGACAAGGCTGCCCCTTCTCACCCTTGTTTTTCAATTTGGCTATTGAACTACTGATTAGGTTTTTCAAACACACTCAAGAATTACACAGACTGAAATTTCATGGCTCTGAAATTAAAATTACGTGCTTTGCAGATGACATACTTTTATTCTCCTCGGCTCCCTTCACCGACCTGTCATTTATTCTACATATTTTTGTCCAATTTGAAAAATGTTCGGGCCTTAAAACTAATGTGCACAAAAGCGAAATTCTCCCGTTGACTGCCTTTAAGGCAGATCATTGGGACGAACATTCCCCTTTTTTGCTTGCCAAGGACATCACTTATTTGGGATTGAAAATAGTTACCAACCCTCGTCCATCTATGAATTGAATTATCCCCCTCTATTTACCAAATTAAAAAGAGAACTGAAGATGTGGCACAACCTACCTGTATCGTTGTTCAGACGCATACATTTATTCAAAATTATGTCCTTCCCTAAACTTCTCTATCCCTTGCCAACCATACCTTTGCTATTAAAAAGGCGAGATATAATGTGTCTCAACAAGTTTTTTGTTAGGTTTATCTGGCAAGGCGCACGCCCACGTATCTCCTTACAGAAAATGTATTTACCTAAATCAGCAGGTGGGGTGAACTTTCCAGATGTGAAGCCATATACCCGGGCCTGTTTAACAAGACATATAATTGATTGGCTCAAGGGCACCTCATTTTTTTCTAACTATAAGCTGAAGAAGGCAATTGCATATCCTTTGGATCTGAGAGCCCTGCTTCACAGCCCAATTCCATCCCTTCCCGCACACGTATGTAGTAGCATTCTTAATAAAGACACTATTTTGGCATGGAGGGAGGTGAGGAGATGGATGAAGCTGTTGTTCAGCCTCTCTAGATATCTCCCTATCCGTGGGAATCATCTGTTTCTGCAGGGGGATACTTATCCGTTATTTCGGAGGTGGGCCCGCAAACATGTAACAATTGCAGGTGATTTGTACAATCAGGAAGCGGGTCACAACCGAAACTTCTCCCACACTCACTTCATTACCTGCAGGTAACAAACTATAATAAATCGCTTGTGCCAGACATTCAAGGAGCCCTGAGCTATATTCGTTATGATAATCTTTTATTTCTACCCTCACCCTCTATCTCTGAGCTTTATAAATCATTACAGGATTATTTCCATAAGCCTCTGACAGGGACTAATGTGGCCAAATGGGGGGAAGGGCTTCACATACCAGAGGTCGTTTCCACTGCTACTCGCGGCTACCAAACGGTAAGCAAAGCCATGGTGAACAAAGTATGGAGGGAAACTCAATTTAAAATTTTTCATAGGGCTTATAGAGTTTTCAGGAAAGCTGAGGGGTCTTCTGCCCCGACTGCATTGGATTTTACATGTCCAAAATGTGGGGCTCCTTCCGCCAATTTGGTTTGTCGTCTATGGTCGTGCCCATTGATTCAAAAATACTGGCGTAGGATACTACAGTATGTATGTGAGGTAACTCAATATTTTGTACCAGCTAGCCCTAGCTTATGTCTGTTTGGGTGCTGGGATGAACTGAGAGAAGAAAACCCAGGTAGGGGTAGAAGGGACTGGGTATCGGTCTGTCTTCTGGCAGCAAGGTGTGCGTTGCTTTACGGCTGGACTAATCCCATGCTGCCAACATTGGAGAAGATCACATCAGCTCTTTGTATAATATTCCAGAACATAGGTTTAGATGCTGAACGGAGCGATGATAAACACATCAATCGATTTTTTGAAAAATGGTATGCCTTTATTCTCCACACATATACCAAGGCAGATCAGAAGCGTATATTAACACTTTTCCAGCACTCTATCTGATATATCCTTAATATATCTTTATACCCTGTTTATATGCAGTTCCAAACTATAGAAATCTGGAGTCTCAAATATGATACCGGTAATATGTGTTTCAAAAATTGGTACTTATGGCCCATATTGTCATATTCAATGTTTCTATGTATTGTATATTTCGGGATTTGCCTATATCATTACAGTATTACACAATATGTATTTCGCCTGGTCTTGCAATGCACAGGTGATAGATGAGTAACATAGCCTGCTGTAAATGGAGAAAAAAAAAGAGTACTGATCTCACTGCGCATGCATGAGCTCTGCATTTTTTTCCCCATTGAAGAAAAATGTTCTTCTGTGCATGCCCAAAATCTGGGAGGAGCAGCCAGATGCCTCCTGGGATGTTTGGCCTGGGTATGCGTGACCTCTGCATTCCTTTCTTTTTTCATCACTGCATTTTAAACCCCCTCCTCAAAAAAAGGAAGGTCATTTTTACCTTACATAAAAGGGTTGTCTAAGCCTTTATGTAAAGTAAAATCTCTGGTGATAGGCTCAATTTTTTTGAAATAGGAATGCCACTACTCATATCTCCATGCATGTTTTAGTGTTTCTCTCTTTTACCATTGTTTACCTCTTCCTATCTTCTATACCATTGATCACATGTTCACCCCTTCCCCACCACACTGATGAACATTTCAGACCCTCAAAGATCAGCATTACATATTTAGGCACTGCATATTTTTCACTACATATGTAAAGGCACCTTGACTTTTTTGCCTAGTATCTTAACAGAGGCCAGCTGTCAGTGGTAGCACACAATCAAATGGCTGCTGAAGGCTATTAAAGGCTATTCAAGTAAGGGTTTTTCATTAAAAAAAAAAAAAAAAAAAAAAATATAAAAATATATATATATATATATATATATATATATATATATAAAATCTTAAATGCACACAGAATTTAATGGAAATATTTTTATTCTAAGTAGACCAGGGATTGGTATATAATTTTAGTGTTACATCTACTAATTTAACATATCTTTCAAGATGGCAAATCCAAAAGAAGAGCAGAGCAGACCAGACCACACACAGCCCTGATTATTTAACATATTTAATAACTCGAATCACAGGAAGGAGCCTAAGAGAAAAAACCCTACATATTAAGTACAATATAGGCTTATAGACCATATTACTATATAATATGTCAGGTTGACGGAGGATATTGGCACCACCTGGTTTGCTCCCCTCTTTGGATTTGCCATAATGAAAGTTTACAGTAGTAGTTGTGGCAACTTCTTTTGGTTTTATTACTTGGCAGATATGATTTCAGATATGATACCGATCTCATCAGTCCTGAGGAAGCTTATGTTGCAAAACAGGAGATTGGATGTGTGACTTTGAATGTATGAACAATGTTTCTGTAGAAGTGAACATTTCTTTGAACTTTAATTATATAATAATTATATAATAAGTTACATTTTTACCTTTCCCTTTAAATATGTGATACACCTCATAATTAGCACCTCTAATGTCCTTAAAATTGATTATGGAAAAATTTTTGTGGAAATAAAAGATATGGTTCATATACTGTACTTGGCCATCTGTCAAATTATAAGCATTATAAGTTCATGGGTGATCAGGACACATTTATTGTTAACCTGTCCTTAGTGTTTTATATGTAAGAAGTAAGCTATCATTGCACACCACGTTATGTAAGTTATTACGTATTGTGTACATATGAGAATCTCTCAAGGCTAATTTTGGAATACGTACAAAATAATGTCAAATGTATGTAATATGAAACTTAATTTAGGCCATGCAGCATGATAACAATTGTGAACAAAGTAGTCAACAGTTAAGTGTCTCAAAACTAAGATGTACATTATTTTAAAATGACCAAGTAAGAAACCCAACATCACCTCCATTTTAAAAAATGTATAGCAGGCCATTGAAAATGTGTATCAAAAGATGTACTTGAATTAAAGCAACTATTCAAAATATCTTCTACCTGCTTTAAGGCCTAATGTTACAGAAAGCATTTGACTAAATGCCCTGTATTTGTAGGGATCCAGGGTCCACCAGAAGAGCCTCTGGTACTCTAGCAGGCCAGTCCAATCATGCCAAGATATGATCTTTAGGGTGCTGAAAAAGACATGCTTAAGGTCACCAATCTCTACTTTACACTTTTTTACAGTTTCTAGAACATTGATTGGTACAATAGCTGGGTAAGAGTATAGTTCTATTAATGTAATAAGACTAAACTTAGCTCTTTAAAGTTATAACTGTACTAATTTCCAATCACATACCACAATAGTGTTTAAAACATCCACTGTTTTCTATATACTTTACCCTTTTCCATCTATAACTATGTGTCTCTTGCACACAATATTAGTTGTATGAAGTAAAAATAGCTGATGTGTGTGTATGGTTCTGCCATTCTTCATAAGTACAATATAGAAAAAAAATCAATCCATGTCTGGAAACTAAAGCAAATCATTTAGGATTTGATTAAAAGTAGGGTAAATTGGAGAGTACCCAGACGATGGTTTTACTGATTATTTCACAGGTGTTCATAACTATTTAAAACAATGAAGAACAATTGTTACAAGCTGCATGAACAAAAAACAAAATGGTTCACTGGGCCACCTTCCATTTAAAAGTATCAACATAGGTTAAAGAAAGAATCACATTAGCCTCTAAAGAGAATTGCAAATATCTTACCAAAGTAAGTCTGGGTGAAAGCAAAGTTTATGGTTTTATTCATCTAATTTCAAACCTTGGGGATATATATGTAGTACTGAATGCTTTTGATTATCAGACATTTATTTTATAATACAAAGATTCAAACTTCAACTCTACCTAGACAAAAACTTCAGTTTCTTAATTCAAAGCTCATATAGTGATAAAAAGAGAGGTTTTAATTTAAAACAGCCAAAGGTTCCATGTAATAGTGTTGTACAGTGCTCTGTGTACCTTGAATGACAATTTTTTTAAATGTCTTTGGGTTTGAACTGATCACAAACTTTGTAATTCACATTAGTGCTGCTATTATTTATTTGCAGACAACCATCTACCTTTAGAGTTACATTTAGCTTAAAGGATAGTAAATCATTATTAAATTAATTAATGCAAATTTGAGCAGTAATCACAGGCACATGTGGCTGTTTGCTCATCCCATAAACATACTGGTTAGCTCCCCATCTGCTCTTTGACCTACAGCAGGTTTATGCTAAAAAGCTGCTTAACCTAAGTTTGAGCCAGCAGATGCTTTCTAAAGAAAGTGAAAGATAGGTAATGAATGTGATACTTTTTGTGTGAAATGGAAACAAAATTTTACAAAGGCTGTAGCCACTGATCTCTTCTTAACAATATCTTTTCTTAAGTCCCAGTGAGCAGAAAAGAACAGGATATTGAAAAGAAACCAGAAAGAAAACAAAAATACTGAGACAATAGTTTATTCTTCTTTTGTAAACAGCCAAATCAGAAAGTAAAACCCAGGCAGATTATCTCACTCACAAGCGTATTAGGACTGGAAAATCCCCAGATTCCGCAGCGCTGCCTTTGATATTCCTAATACAAAGAAGGGTGAATTTTGATAGAAAAACTAAAGAAACTGGACATAGTGGAAACACGTGTGCTGCTGGCTGCAATTGCATAAACGTTATTCTAGCTACACAGTAGAAAACAACAAGATCTAAAATAAATAGGCAGGCGACAATTATCAAAACCTTTGGGTAATTGGCCCCTTCAACCATTTTGTTCACTTAATCATAGCACATTACTTAATATTTTTGCACTGTCTGATGGAATGCATCAGTTAATATTGCTGTACCCAAATATTTAATGTGTGGTTCTATTTTTATAGCAGATATGTGCTTCCTCTCAACTTGAGATGAAAACCTAGCCAGTTCCATGTGAATTATTATTATTATTATTATTATTAAACAGGATTTATATAGCGCCAACAAATTACGCAGCACTGTACATTAAATATGGAAAGGTTTCAGCTTAAGCATTGTTAAATACATACAGGTTAAATACATACAGCAAGGAGGTTAATTGGCTTTCTCCCAAAACTGACCTTAGACTGTATAAATGACATACGACCATGGTAGGGACGTTAGATTGTGAGCCCTTTTGAGGGACAGTTAGTGACACGACTATGGACTTTGTACAGCGCTGCGTAATATGATGGCGCTATATAAATACTGTGTAATAATAATAATAATAAATGGGTTAATACATTCTGGTACCAGATTTATAATGTCACGGATAGTTTAGCAAGAGAGATCACAATATAATCTCACTAGAATTTGTGTATTCTAAGGGTTAGTTTGAAAATGATGTTAGTCCAGTCAAATGTGATAATTAAACCTTGCAATGCTACAGGAAACAAAGTATACTATTTGAGTCCTTACAGTTTTCATTCAGTCAGGAATGAAGTAGGCCAATTTACTGAAATAATTTTTCTTTAGTTCGGTGATTCTGAAATGCACCTGCTAGTAATTCTGAGCCATCCCGTTAAAACACAAAAAGACTGATGCAAAAAGTTCTTCTAGCCACCATAAATTGGAACTAGTTAAGACTACATCCACTAGCATCATGTACATGGTGTACATTTGAGTCTCATATATCTTTCAACGTGTTTCACAAGATGTACTTCTTCAGCGATAACACTAGTACATTTTAGTTGCACTACAACATAAATGACAATTAAACATACACTTAAATTAGATTTCCCATTATTCAGATAACTTGGTCTACATTAAAAATAACACAGGCACAGTTTCCCTCATTTGACAGCTTGCGTGCCAGACTTGAAGGACCAGCAAGAGTCCTATAAGTTATGATTTTATGAAGATCTTTTTTGTCCTTCTAGCCAACTATCAGATTCAAACTTGATTGGGAATTGAAATGTGACTAGGGAAAATATAAACAGCACAGTCTTAAGAATGTATACTTATGCTGGCCACTTTCTACCCACATTCTAGCACTTTTACTGGGTATTGCACAGAACTCACATTCAGGTATATTGAGTACATTTTTTTTATATATTTTTATTGAGGTTAAACAGTGGTAAACATAGTAAATACAAGTTTTCCTACAATAGAAAAATAAATGATACAACATTTGCAACAGCAGTTGAGAATTTACCCATTCTTTAAATAGACATAACAGTAAAACGAGTCAAAGTACTACTGTATAATATACATCAAATACGCAGCAGCAATAGTGCGAAATTCAGGCATAAATAAACTCACATAGCAATAGGGGGATCACTTACCAGTTCCCTTTCAAGGTACCATGTAGAATGTTGAAAACAATTGTACAATTTTGTTTTGTTGGCTATGTTTAGTGTGTCAATAAAACTTTCCCATGTTTCAAAGAAAATTTAAGTTTTGGATTCATTGGCCCTGATTTATTAAAGTTCTCCAAGGCTGGAGAGAATACACTTTCATCAGTGAAGCTGGGTTATACAGAAATACAGAAAACCTGGAATGGATTTGGAATGGAGTCAATAGCTATTTGTTAGCAAATGTTTTCAATTCTGGGCCAGATCCATTCCAGGTTTGCTGGATCACCCAGCTTTACTGGTGAAAGTGTATCCTCTCCAGCCTTGGAGAACTTTATTAAATCAGGGCCTTTTGTGTAAGCTAGCCTCTATCCATTGCATTTAGAACAATTTTTGTATTTTAGTCATAAAAAGATGCATCGTTGGGGGAGTGGAATCCAACCAACAATGAAGAATTGTTTTTTTTAGCAAATATCTGGGATAGAGTGTAGCCGCTTGGGCCCCACACTAAAACAAGTGTTCCGATCTGAAAGACCCATGTAGTAAGCCCTCTGGGGTTACATTGGAGATACAATGAAGTATGAGCATTAAGCGATTCTGTTTTTCTCAAAAAATGCCATAGTTGCCATTGAGAATAAAAAAAGGGGTTCATTCATATTTTCTCCAGTAAAAGTTCTTTATTTGTATGTAGGATGGCTTTGGGATTCAGGTGGGGAGTAAAAAGATGTTTCGTGTATCCAAGCCTTCAAAATTTGCAGCAATGCTGCTTGATTGTATACGGCTACATCTGGTAGATTTAACCCACCATTTTTCGTGGTTGGTTGTAGGATAGTGCGACTGGCTACTATATGTTTGCTACCCCAAATAAACAAACAAAACAAAAAATTGATTCGTTTTAGGTCCTGGGTTAGAAAAATTGGAAGAGTTTGAAACAAATATAAAAACCCAGGAAAGGTGATCATCTTGATTAGTGCCACGTGTCCCATGAAAGGGAGTGCGAGGGAAGCCCATGTCTTAAAATCCTTATCCATTGATCGAATAGCTTGTGTAAAATTCAAATTATAAAATTTTGCAGGGTTCTTGTGAATCAGTACTCCCAGGTATCTAATTGGGTAATTTTTTTGACTTATTACAGTTACTGTGTTCAATAACTAGTGGTAGCAGCTCACTAAAAGCTTTAAATTATTTCATGGAATTGTCTTTTATAGTGAACCTGTGCTTTTTCTACACCGGGCAAAACAATAGATTAGCAATAACTAAGCCTTACTCAGCAACAAATACTTACCTTCCTTTTACTTTCCTTCCACTTCATTTAGCTGTTAGGATAAAAAAAAACTTATTGTTAGAGGCTTAGCGTTAAGGCTCTGTACATTAATCAGTCCATCATGGTTAAATAGAGTGAGTCAGATGCATTACCATGCTTGGACGTGTTATGTATTTCCTTTGGCCCATATTTCAATGGGGGTAACATAAAATAATAACAATGTGCTAGAAAACCCTTGCCAGTTACAAGTATGCAAACCTTTCTCTTTACCCTGAGCAGGTAATTACAGACTTGGCAAACCAATGTACACATGGAATATATAAACTTCAGTTACATTATTGCTTACTGTGTCAAGATCTTCTGCAGGTAAGTCTGAGTATAGTCTACTGTACATTTTGTTTAACTGTTGCTGGCCTCCAAACCTCTGTTGGTGGTAGAGAGTGCTTTTTTTGTTTTGTATGGGGAATACTAATATTATAGAGAGGACACACAAAAAAACACATTGGTTCCATTAAATTGTGATTTCAAGAACTACATTGCAATACAATGTGCTAGTGGTAAATGAGAAAGAAAGCAGTTCCTTCAAATCACCTATACTCCATAGTTTCACTAAACCTTAAATGCTATAAAATAGTAAAACTATCATTTTTTCATCTCCATAGAAAAGGGAGCAAACAAGCACTACTTACAACTTTATACCGGTAGATTCTTTGCGTTAACAGTAAAATGTTAAATATTTGACTATTCTCCACAAAATTGTGAATTCCCCATATATTACATTTTGCAATTGCAAAAAGTAGTCTACAAAGTTTAATCAAATAAAGTGGAAATTATTATTATTATTATTTTTTAAAATCTATTACAAATTTCTATGCCCTATCTAATCAATGTGACTTAATTTTGGATTTATTCCTCTACAGTCAGAATTCTACAATTCTTAGGAAATCCAAGGTTATATTCTCTGGAATATAACCTGGATTCTGGACAACACAGGAAAGGCAGAGACAGCTAAACACATGGCTTAAGTCCTGGTTTAATAGGGAAGGGTTTGGGTTCTTAGAATAGTGGGCTGACTTTTCATTGGGGTACAACCTATATGCCAGAGATGGTTTCCACCTAAATGGAAGGGGGTCTGCTGTGCTAGGGGAAAGATTTAGGGGAATGGCGGAGCGATGTTTAAACTAGGACAAAGAGGAGTGGGACTGTTAAATAAGTTGGCAGAAAGGTTAGTCAGGGGTCAGCCACTAGTGGAGGGTGGATTGGGGATAGTTGGGGAAGGGATATGGATAAATATTAGGAGCTTCTTATGTTACACACAAACATTGGATTGCGCAGTACTATTTGTACTGAAAAACAAAAGGATTTAGATGGTAAATGCAGCAATAGTTTCAAGAGCCTGTTCACCAATCCTAGACGTCTAGCAAACAAAATAGGGGAGTTGGAAGCCTAAATGAATGAAGAGCGTTATGTCTTAGTTGGCACTGCTGATTCCTGACTTTGTTCTTCACATGACTGGGCTGTCAATATTACTGGGTATACTCTCTTTCTTAAAGACAGAGTCAAACGAAAAGGTGGTGGTGTCTGTCTGTATATGAGGAGTGATCTGAATGTGAAAGAAGAAATTGTTGATGGAGCAAGCGATAAGGTTAAGGGATTATGCGTGGAGTTGAATGTAGGGATGCATAATTCACAATTAATTATTTGAGTCTGTTATAGGCTCCCCAGTGCTAGGGAAAAAAATAGAGAATCAACTAGAAAAAGCTGGAAAAACTGGAAATGTTTTATTCATGGGATATTTTAACTACCCTGACATTGACTGGAGTAATGGCACTACAGGAACAGCAAAAGGGAGGAAATTTGTGAATTTAATACAAGATAATTTTTTGGTACAGTTTATAGAAGCCCCAACTAAAAATGATTTTCTGCTGGACCCAGTTATTTCTAACAATGCAGAGCTTATAACAAATGTGCATATAGAAGAGAATCTGGGTAGCAGTGACCATAATATGATTTTATTTAATGTAAGCTGTAAACAGGAAGCAAAAACAGGAAAGATGAAACATTTAATTTTAAAAGAGCAAATTTTCCATTATTAAGGGCGGCTCTCTGTGACTTGGACTGGGAGACAATATTGTCCTCAAAGAACACAGAACAAAATGGGAATGTTTCAAGTCTGTTCTACACAAGCACACTGAAAAATATATTCCAATGGGTAATAGGTTTAAAAGGTTATAATTAAAACCTATGTGTCTCACAGCTGATGTTAAAAAAGACATAAAGAACGAGAAAAAGGAATTTTAAAAATATAAAAATGAAGGATCATTTTTAATGTTTGAACATTATAAAGAATATAACAAAAGATGTAAAAAGGAGATAAAATGTGCAAAACAGATTGCAAAGGAAAGTAAGGCAAACCCCCCCAAAATTTTTAAATATATTATTAGCAAAAAGATCAGATCTGAGCATTAAAGGATGTCTCTGGGTTGGTAACTGGGGATAAAGAAAAGGCAGATTTACTAAACACTTTTCTTAGCTCTGTGTACACAAAGGAAAATGGCAGAGCTCAAGTCCAAATTCATAATAGCAATATCACTACCTTAAATGAGTCACAATGGCTCAAAATTGATATGACTGAGAAACAGTTGGTCAAAATTAAGGTTGACAAAGCACCAGGTCCCGATGCATTACATCTACGTGTCCACCTCCCTGGTGGTCTGAATAATACGTTTTTTTAAATGTCAAAACGGTACATTTAAAAATACTTATTGATTTAAATTTTCTGCCTAGTCCCACCTCCTAGCTGCACGGTCCGCCCTCCAGCCACATGTTCCCACTTCATGGTCGGCATCTGCTTCCCTTGGCCTCGCATCCCCAACGTTGACATGCCAAGGACACAGATGCCGTCCGGCATCGCCAGGGGAAGCAGATGCCAGACATTGCTGGAGGACCGAGGGCATCACTGGAGGACGCCACGTGAACGTGGGGACCAGGTAAGACTTGGAACTTCCTGGCAATTTCCCCCTGAGTGTGGCTCGGGGTTACCGCTTTTGGTATGGATAATTCACCCGAGCCAAACTAGGGATTAGCGCTAGGGAGGTTAATCATTGGCATTGTACCAATGGATTAGTGTAAAGCCAATGTGGCTCCTATCTTCAAAAAGGGAACAAAGTCATTACCAGGTAACTACAGACCGGTTAGTTTAACGTCCATAGTTGGAAAGGTCCTAGAGAGTTTGATAGAGAAGAACCACATAGAGTAGTTTCTGCTAGAAAATAATATTATAGGTGATAGTCAGCATGGCTTAAAGAAAGATAGAAGTTGTCAAACAAACTTACTCTCTTTTTATGAGGAAGTAAGTAAACAGGTTGACAGTAGAATAGCAGTCGATTTTGTACTTAGGCTTTGCTAAAGCATTTGACATAGTACCCCACAGACGTTTAACATGCAAGTTAGGGTCAATAGGTTTAGAAAAGTCAATCTGTAAATGGATAGAGAACTGGCTTAAAGACAACATCCAGAGAGTAGTGATTAATGATTCATATTAATATAGATAAATGTAGTTATGCACTTGTGGGCTAACAACATGCATGCTTCATACAGTCTAGGGGGAATACATTTGGGGGGGTCAGAAATGGCAAAGGATCTGGGGGTTCTGGTAGATCATAGACTTAATAACAGCATGCAATGCCAAGCTGCAAAATCTAAAGCTAGCAAAGTACTTTCTTGTATTAAAAGAGGATTAGACTGCAGAGATTGAGACATAATCCTGCCCCTGTACAATACATTGGTCACACCACATCTGGAGTATGCTGTCCAGTTTTGGGCACCAGTTCACAAAAAGGACATTGTGGAATTGGAGAGAGTGCAGAGAAAGGCAACTAAACTACCTTCGGTATGAGAGCTGGAAATAGCATTCTATTTGCAGAAAAAAAAACTATCAGGCACCCTGCTTAATGTGAGTAGAAAGGGCTGTACAGTGAAAACTGTATAATTGAGTGTGTGTCACATTGTCACATTGGCCTAAACCTCGTCTAGCACCTCTGATAGAAAGATAAAAAGTGGAAAAAGTAAATTTACATATACAATGTTAGTGTAAAAGGATTTTAAGAAAAAAAACATATGCTTATTGGGTAAAATATAATTATCTGCAGGGCTTGGTAATCAAGGTAAAGAACTTAGGCTTTAAACGATAGTCAGACATGCTCACCATTGAAGATCTAACTAAAGCTCATTGTAAACATGAGAGGGAGAGGGGAACATCTAAAAAATGGCTGACTATATTTTTTAAGTGAGCTCAACAGCATAACTTATTGCATCCTATATATTGGATATATATTATATATTATATATATTGATATTGATATATATTATATTGATATTGAATATATATTGGATTTCGCTTAAAACTGTCATATGAAGAGAATAACCATAGTGACATTAAAGTTCACAGATTAGGAGGGAAGAGTTACGCACTATTTACTTCTCCCTAATAATTTATAATGTTCCATACAAACAATTTCCTTGTAAACAATTTATAATATTATTTTAGATTTTTTCATTTACATACAAATAATCTACAATTTATTTTATTTTTGTCTTATTTTTGTTTACAAAATGATAACCTGCATGTATGAGCTTTTTTGCATGACTTTAAATTTGTATCTATTCTTTCTTTTTTCTTGTTTGTTTGTACTTTTCAAGATCACTAATGTTCTCTGTTGACATTATATTTGCAGTAAGCTCTTTGTCTATTCATATTAGTGGGAGCTGTTCAAAGTTCAAGTGGTCACTAGAAGCGTGTCTGCCATACAACCTGTCTGACTCTGCACAAGAAATATTGTTCTGCCCCTTTGTAAAGTCAAAAGTGGAAAACAAATAGTGAAATGTGTATTGTGGTTTAGGCTGACAAGCTATACAGCTGACGACCTAAAAATATTAACTGACGATTTTTAAATAATACAGCAAAGGGGAAAAGATTTCTTCTTTTTCAAAACGATCAGCTTCCTAGAATGATAAAAAAAGGCTCAAAAGAGTCCTACTTGCCACAGTTGATATCAAGGGCTCCACTAAACCCAACAAACAGACAGAAATGGTAGGTGAATGAAGGACAAATGAAAGTGAATTGGAAGATTATAGCTACAACTTCCTGCCAGAAAAACTTGATCACAGAACAATACCAAAAAAAGTGAAGGAAACTGGTCTAAGCCTGGGAACAGGACCAAAAGAAGGATGTGCTAAATTTTGCTACAAATTCAAGCAAGCTTAACCACAGTAAAATAGATCCTATAAATAAACTTGCCCATATCTTGCTAAAACCAGTAAAGTAAAGGTGCCAAATGTCATTCCAATCATCTCCATCCATCCTCAGAAAATCACTGGTCCGGGCACATCTAGGCTAGTTTAAAACGGTGATAAGTTGGAAACAAAAGAAATATATTTTGGAGAGCACTTTACATATGGAGGAAGACTATAACACCAATTCAAGGTAGAAACCTGAAGACATACATTCACTGTGCCAAACATGATGTGGTTGAATATATTAAAACAGAAAATATGTTTTTAGTTAAAAGGCATCCCTCAGTTTATCAAAAATCTAAATCAAAAATGCTTTTCCACAGAAAATCAGACAAAATCTTAGCCCTCTTTGCAGCCCATATGACTTACTCTGGAATACTGGCAAAAAGAATGAAGGATTTTAACATAGTGGGGTATAAGGAGAAAGGAAACCATCTGGCCTGATAGTGAAGCATATAAGTCAGGGACTACGGTGCTTTAAGACCTCTGAAGGATAACTGCTTTAAAGCCCCAAAAGACCCCAGCAAAGCAATTTCAATAGTAACTGCAAAATCATCCACCTGGAAAGAAAGAAGTGATCAAAATCCAAAAATAGGGGTAGCTAGCGGAAACTTTAGTCCACTAACTGAACAACCACTTAAAAAAATATCTGGCAATCCAGACAGGTGAATTCTAACATGTATGCATACCCATGGAATTTAAAATTCTAATTTCAAATAATAACACTGATTTTGCCATAAGAAAAAGTGGTACATTTTTGACACCTTAGAAGCTTAGATCCACAGAGAGGGTCAAGAACTGAATAGATATAGATATTCACCGTAAAGGAGAATCAGACGGGGAGATAGAAGATACCTGCTATTTATAAAGATAACTATTTTAGATTTGGACCACGTTAACCTAAGCCCAGAATAGAATGCAAATGTATTGAAAACAGTTATGGTTTATCTTATGGAGGAAGAGGGATTTAGTAAAAACATTATAATATTACTTGCACATAAAACTATCTTTCAATAGTTTGGTGAGCATGTTAAGGTTTATGTTAAAGAGACAACAGGTAGGAAGAATAGTAGAGTGTATAATAATCAGGTTTATGGATAAAACTATACAAGCCTCATAAATAGAGTCAGGGAGAGTATCATATACAAGACAACATTTACACAAACTCAATAGATTTAGGGCAAGAGTCTCAGTATATGCTATATACTATTCTGCCAGAAAACCATCTGGTCCCAGGGTTTTTTATTTTTTTATTACAAGGTAACAACAGTAGGTATTTCCTTTTCAGTAAACTCCTTATTAAGAAATATTGCTACTGAGGTGGATAAGGACTTTAAACAAACATTCATCAAAAATCCAGTCACCAGTTGCATGGGACAATGGCCTGAGGTCTATACTAGGCAACAAGCATGACCAAAAGTTTTCTGTTCTTCTTCCCCATTTCATAAACCTACTTCATCTATTTTCCAAATAAACAGTAAGCCAGATTTATGGCTACATTTAACTAACTTTTGACCTGTAACAAAGCCTGTTAAAGAGTCTGACTGCTCCTCGGCATGATAGGCTGCACAAAGGCCCTCCCACTTGTTCAGATCAGATATACTATCCCCTATCTACAGCCTGGAAGGCATCTCAAGCAGTCTGTGATGGAGAAGAGTTGGGGGTAAACTCCTAAGCCTGAGAATCAATGATGACTGCACTGGGCTTTTCGGTCTGCTTCAGTCATGTAGGCGGGAGACCAAAAGCAAATCCAGAGTTAACCACAGGGGAAGGAGGAATAGGAAGAATCAAAGGAGGACTGCCTCCGCACATCTAACCACACTCACATCTTAGCCATGCTCTTTCTGTAGATGACTTTAGGTATTAAAGGGGGTGAGCAACTAGCAATAAAAGGGAATATAAATCTACCCATTCCCTGTAAAAATTTTTCCAATGAAACAAAAATACATTAGAAGATACACTAATTGAGCCATAGATCTGCCCTAAAATTTTACAAAAGCCAAAGAATGACCCTTGATGCATAGCTATAGAAAATCCCATCGCATGCTATCAGTTTTTAGATTAGTTGCATTAAACAGTTAAATACAGTAGTATACATATACAAGCTGGTAAAATGACCAAGCAATAAATTTTTTTTTTTTGTTTTCCCATATAAATAGTGTTCTCATATAAAAATACAGAATAACTACAAAGACAATGTTCAAGATTTAAAATTTAGGTATGCAGTAGATGGTCTGTTCATAGAACATAACAAATAACTGCTGCTGTGGGCAGAGCAATAGATCAGATATAAAAGTCACTAAAAATTCTATGGCAAATGCAAAGATAACAAAAGTCCTGAAAAACTGAAAAGGGCAGAACATTCCATATTAAGAAGCTGTTTAAGTGACCTGGCCTGCATGCCTCTCCTCTGGGTTTTCCACCTTATAGCATGAAAGAAGCTAAATTAGCAAAACAGAAGTAAACTGTTGACTGTTTCATTGCAGGATTAAGTGTGATAAATGGGGGTTTTGTTCTGCCTCTGTCCAGATGTTGTGTCTATGCTGCTGTGTTTTTTCTTTTACATTCTTGGCGGAGAGCCCGTATATATTTTGGATACTGAGGGGAGAATATAATACCACTGGAAAATGATGCGGTCTGGTTACCTTTTAAATAACATTTCCTACCTCCTCGATTTTCTAATAGTTTGTTTTTCTTTCCATGTTTTTCTTTTATTGGAGTACTTTTTTCAGAGGGGGAATTATTAACACTGCCAAAGTCTCGACCAAAAAAAAAAAAAAAAAAAAAAGGACTGCTATTTTTTTACACTGAAAGTTAAAGAAGGGCTTGTTTTCATTTTTACATTTTTAACCATAAGAAAATACTGATAAACAAAAAGTTAGCCCAAAATTGCAAACTACTTTTACTTTAGTATGATTTTGCACCTTTGACCTGCCATTTTCTCCAATTGTAGCTCTAGAGATACACCATCCGTTTTCAAGGAAGTACCTGTAACTTCTGGCCTCTGCTCTTGAAAACACCAAAAACTGCTACGGCATTGAAAAAGAATTCAGACCTCCCAATCTAAGAAAACAAACAAAGGAAGGCTGTCCAGTGAGGCCTCAGCTTTCACTGCAACAGAAACCTTCCACTGATCTTGGCTCCAAAAGCCCTGGCACTAGTATTAAGCAGATCTGTACTTAACCTCTATATTGCCAGATTTCCACCTTATTGTATTCTGTTTGCAATTACCACTTTTAAATTTTGTGGCATTACTTTTTATTAAAATGTACTCAAACAATGATTAGCCCCTTAAACTATATTGTCATAGCAGCCTAGTGAGGGTTACTTTTATTTAAATAGATTACTTTTATTTAAATTGTTCAAATGGTATATATGGTATTTAGGACCTACTTTAAAACTAAATAGTAGACCAGGCATTTTTTTTTGTTCTCCCAGTGACATCAATAATGCCAGGTGATTGAATGACCCCAAAGAGGGCCATGATGTTTTTCTTTTTTGTTTATCCTGCTTGCACCATTGAATTTACTCACTACCACTGACATATATGATATAATCCAAATTTTCTTCACTCACATCAATGATAGGGCTTATTTTTTTCCTTTGATAACAATTACAAGACTTGTTTTGTTTTTGTTTAGGACATAATTTGTCCCACTGATGGGTGGTTTGGGATAATTTATTCCCAATTTTTAGCATATCGCCTACTTTGTCCAAGGCATTGCAAAGTTTGTGGGTAAATATTATAATTATTAAATAATATTAGGGTTTTACATGAAAAATATAATACAATGTACAGTAAAGATACAAAGTGAAAGTGGCAAAGATACAAACACAAAACAACATACAAAGGTTACAATGGTCAAGAGAAGAAAAAATCAAGACAAAAGGCATTATCTAGATTGAAACATAACAATATTGTCCAGGCCAGGTCACTATGTCAGTATGCCTACATCTCAAAACTAACAATAAAGATTTTAATAATAACAAGTAGTAGCCCAACATGAGCCATATTCTTGCAACATATGTGGTAATAATTAATTAGGGAAAAGAGGGTGGAACATGGGAGGAAAGGACTGGGTGAGGAGGAGGGTAAGGGAGTAGATTCCTTATGAGAACATTGGATCTAATAAGGGCTGGGGAGGGGGGTGGCAGAGCCAAGTCTAGTTTTCAATGCAGGAGAGGAGCTAAAATGCTCCCAACATGGCCAACATGCTCCAAATGTATCCATACAATTATTATCAAAAGCACTGATTTCTTCCATCCTCATGATATCTTCGATCTTGCCAACCCAGAGAGCAAGGTAAGGGGCAGAGGTCTGCTTCCAATACAGCAGTATAAGTTGGCGGGCAGCCGCCAACAGGTGACAATGTATAGTTTTTCATATACTACCCGGGAGGGTTAGGCATTAAAGAGAACAGAGCCAAAGGAGCCAAAGGAACACCATATAAATCTGAACAAATAGTAAACACCTCACCCCAAAATGGTTGCAGTCGGACACGACCACCAGATGAGGAAGTAGTCCTCCTCCGCATCTCCAGCAGACGTTAGAAGCAGAAGGGACCTAAGGATGGAGAGAGACCGGGTCTCTATACCATTGTGACAGAATTTCAAAGTTTTTCTCCTCTGTATAACCACATACCGAAGATTTATGTGTGAGTTCATAGGCTGACAGCCAGTCTGACTCTGCAATCTCATGTCCCAAATACCTATGCCATACAGAGTCATAATGCCCAATAGGAATTTGATATACTAGAGAAACCAGGTGCCGAGGGGGTTCAGGCTGAGTCAGTGACCTATGTATATTAGGTGGAAGATGCAGAGATTTACAAAAAATTGATATTTGCATGGATGTCAACCAAGATAACGAACGTGTGGGGCTCGAGTCTGCAGGAATGAGGTTACCTTGGGTTGAATCCAGAAAATGCCTGGCTTGAGGCCTACATTCCCTCATAAATCCCGCTAACCTGATTTGGTTTAACCCGAAAGGAAAAGAGAGGTTGTCAAACAAAGGGCTGAGAGGTGAGCGAATAGAGGAAAGAGAAAGGTGATCCCTAATAGAGTGCCAAGTCCTCAGAGTGGCAAAGGTGAGGGGGGAATAGGAAGATTGCGGGGTAACTGTAGGAGTATGTGTCCAAGCCACCACTCTTAAGTCCAGGGTGGAGAGATCCTGTTCCAGCAGGGCAGATATTTTACATTCTGGCTTAAATTGGCATTCTACCACCTGGGTAAGTAGGGCAGCAGCATACAGTTCAAAATCGGGTAGGCCCATACCCCCAATCTGTTTGTGTCTACATAAGGATATATGTTTAATCCTGGGACGGTGGCGCCCCTATACAAATTTATTAGCCCGAGAGCCTAGCATTTAAAAAAACATTTTAGGGGGAGAAATAGGAATGACATAAAAAACATATAATAATTTGGGAAGTGAATTAATTTTAAGAACATGTATATTACCAAACCAGGACAGCTGTTTTTTTGCAATGTGTTTTGGAGAGGTTCACTTTAAAATTACTGTGACATGCCAGGATTTTGTGCTTCTGGACATAAGAGATGAGGTGTATGGTCTGAGTAGTGTTATCCCTCACCTCCCGGCCCGGGATAAAACCCATTTGGTCCCTATGTATCAAGGGGGGGAGAAGAGGGGCTAACGTAGTAGCTACATTTTTAGCGTATAATTTTATTTCGACATTAAGTAGGGAGATAGGCGATAATTTCCATAGTATGCCTCATCCTTCCCCGGTTTAGGCAAGACCGCTATGTTAGCTAGGAGCATTTCAGGGGAAAATAGGTGATCTCGGTCAACTGCATCAAATCCATTTTTCAAAGTAGGCATCAGTTGAGCAGCAAAAGTTGGGAGTTAAAAGCCTCATAAAAGCGGGGAGTAAAGCCATCAGGACCGGGACATTTACCTGATTGGAGTGATTTAATGGCACCCAAGAGTTCCTTTGAATTCAAAGGAGCGTCTAACTGAGTGGAGGTGGAGGTATCTAACATAGGGAGCGTAGTCTCTTGAATGTAAGAGTAAATAGGTTCAGACAGGGAGTGAGGAGTGGGAGGGGGAAGGTGCATGAGAGAGAGTAGGTTGTAGAGTTTGTTGTGGAAGGTCTCAAATTCCCTAGCAATTTTGCCGTGCACCCGAGCTCCCCCTTATTTTGGGGGACTAGGATAAATAGTACGAGCGAGATGTCTACCACATTTACTTGCAAATTCATAGTAGTGTCTTCTCGCTTTATCTCTAGCTATCATGGATTGAGATTTGAAATACCAAATTCTAAGTGCACAGGGGCATGGTCAGACCATATCCGCAAACCAATCCTGGATCTCGGTTGAAAATCAAGTAAAGCCTATGCAATCGGAAAGTAATCTATACTATATGCTATTGGTGTTGTGGGCATAGGAGTAAAAGCTGTAGTCCCTGTCAACATGGTGAGAGATGCGCCATGTGTCCACAACACTTAATTTATGCCATACATTTTTAACCCCCCTAGCATTCTAATTCCGTCAGTTTTTTTATGTAAAAAGTGATCCTATTTTTTTGCATTTTGAAATTTTTGTTTATAGTGTGGGCCTGTAATTCTTAGGATTAACTCCCCGGTATAATAATTAAAATTTATTTATTATATTATAATCATAAATTATAATATAATACATAATTATAAATCATAATTATAAAAATAATGAAATAATAGACCACAACAATGTAATTTATCAAAAAAAACTATTTTATCAAAAATTTCTTACTGAAATTTTCTAAACAAGGGTGCAATATTATTGATAAATAATAATATAAATTAAATGCAGATTTTAGAAAAAAAAATATTTACATTTTTAGTAGGCATCCCAGGTGTGGTAGATTTTGAAGCAGGGTGCTGCACAAAGTCCAACATCATAGTCAGGACAGTAGAACCTGGTTTCTTTGCGTTTCTTGCTTGCTCTGTCATCGGTCTTTGAGCAGCAAACCAAGCACATCCTTGTAGGGCTGCTTTTTTCTGGGTTGGTGGGATGTATTCAATGAAGTGACGACCGGCCAGGCATTCTGGGTTGACACCAGTGGAAGCACAACATCCAGGTCTATTCATAGCCACTGATGGTGTTTGCTGGTTCTTGACTATGGATTCGGAAACTTGCAAAATGAAGTCTGAATGATTCACAGGCCTCTGACTATTTTTTTTGTACAGAATGTAGGCATTCCATAGGTACTGCTCAACTAGATGCCTTAAGATATTTTTGTAGTACTTCCTTGCTGTTTCCTCATCGCTTGGTAGAATGTCATGGCTTGGTCAGCTCTGTCGACACCTCCCATGGTGTTGTTGTAGTCAATCACCACCTGTGGCTTCATTACTTCTTTCCCACGATTTGTGTGTACCAAAACGGTGGAGGCATCATGGACAGTATTCATCAGGCACACATCTTTCGTGTCACGCCATCTTAGGCCATCATCTTGCCTTTTTGCCAGGCAACAATTTTTCCTGTCTTCAGCTTCCCTTTTGCAAACAGTGATGGCAGGTTGCACCGGTTAGCCCTAACGGTTCCATAGGCATCTGTTCTGTGTTGCAGAAAGAACTCATGAAGCTCAGGAGAGGTGTAGAAATTGTCAGTTGTGACAAATAGCCTTGCTTTACCAATGGCTCAAAGAGGGATAGCACTGAAGATGTTGCCAATCCATAATGTCTGTATCTGGGGTTGAACTGTGTCTCTTTTCCAGTGTACAGTACTGTATTCCAGATGTAGCCAGATGAGAATTCACACAGCATATACGTTTTCATGCCAAATCATGCCCTCTTTGACGTAATGTACTGCACCCAGCTTAGCTTCCCCTTGTAAGCCATTAGACTTTCTTAAGTGCTGACATCTCTTTCTGGCACATAGGTTTGCTGGAATTTTTGTAGAATCTTCTAAGACACTTCCCAAATTTTCTTCAGTTTTGGTACAGGATGGGTAGTCTCATCAAATTCTTCATTGTTTGCAACGTGAAGCTACTTCATTATGAGGGAAAAGCGGTATTCTGGCATGACTGTGCCAAAGAATGGAGTGGCAATCATTTTATTCTTGGACCAGTACCCCTTCTGCACGGGTTTGCCCACAACTCCCTGCAGGATCACCAAACCCAAAAACAGCCAAATGTCATCCTTGGTCACAAGTTCCCACTTTCTGCTTCTTGCAAACCTCAGGTGTGGAGTACTTTGTTGTTGTCCAGCATATCGACATAAAACAAAATAATAAAGGTATTTCAGGATATGTTCTTTTATAGTGTGGTGAAGGTTGGAAGTAATATGTTAGCAAACACAGAGCAGCATACATGATTGCATAAAAAAAATTAGCAAAAAATTTTAAAAATTTCAAAAAGTTAGGAAACAGAGCAGTACACATGTTGGCAAAAAAAAACAAATTAGCAAAAAATTTCAAAATGTTAGCAAACACAGAGCAGCACACATGTTGGCATAATTTTTTTTTAAAAGTTAGCAAACACAAAGCAGCATACATGTTTGCATAAAAAAAATTAGCAATAAATTTCAAAAAGTTAGCAAACGCAAAGCAGCACACATGTTGGCATAAACATTTTTTTAGAAAGTTAGCAAACACAGAGCGGCTTACCTGTTTGTCTCCGCAACAATTTTTTCAATAACTTTATCGGTCAAAAACAACTTCAGGTTTGCCAAAGGTTCGTCGCATTCAGCGTCAATTTTCATCCCAGGTGCTCCGGTGAATGGAAATGGTCCACATCAAGGTCAATGAAGCACCATGTGCTCACAGCACTGACCTCAGGTTCAGAATCGTCGCTCAGCTCACTTTCGCTGTCTGATGACAAATTTCCTGTAAATAGTAAATGACTATCGCTCAATTCCACAAGGGACTCCAAATCGCTATTGCTGCTTTCAAATTCCTCCAAAACAGCGCTTGCGCTGGCGAGATGCCTTTTGGATGCCATGTGGTCTCCAGCAATCAGTCAGAAACAATCAAGATCAAAGACAAAGTGATGAAATGATACTTTTAGGAAGTGATTTAAAAGTCATCAAAAAGTCAGATCTAGGTCAGGGCTAATAGTGAGCAAAATGTAAATCAGGGCACTGGGCAAAGATGCTCGATGCACTAAAATACGTATTTATACTTTTATTATGTGTTGTAGTGTTTTTTACTGTAAAAAAAAAATTAAAAGCAGATTACAAATGCCCGGGCAATTCACACTCAGGATTACTGCTAAGGGGGGTTAATCTTTGATAAGGCCAAGGCAGGGACCACCGATCTCCCCAGTGAAGTATTATTCTGAGGGACTAAGGGTACATTAAAGTCTCCTCCAATTATCAATTGGCAATAACCAAATTGTTCCATTTTAGAGATCATCTGAATAACAAAATAGAGTTGATCCTGATTGGGAGCATATACATTAAATAGGGTATAGACCTGGTCACTGGATTTGATAGATAAAAAGATATAGCGGCCCTGTGTATCAATAAAGGATTCAAGACTTCAAGAGCAACAGATTTGTGGAAAGCAATGGAGACCCCCTTAGATCTGGCAGAAGGGTTGGTCCTATGGAACCATTTTGTGTACTGGGGTTTTTAAACCTAGGTATCAAGTCACTTCTAAAGTGGGTTTCCTGCAAAAATAATATTTTAGCTTTTGCCTTATGAAAGTGGTAAAGGATTTGTCTCCATTTCTATGGCACGTTAAAGCCCCCGACATTAAAAGAGGCTAAAGACAGGGGTTCAGCCGCCATCAGTAGGTGTGAGGGGAGAGAAGCTTAGTGGAAGCATAGATCTTGTTTCTATAAATGACAATACAATTAAAAGTGAGTGGGAAGGGGGGTGTAGGAAACCTGGGAGGGGATGAATGGGAGGGGGTAAACTAAAGTGTAAGACGCAAAAACCTGCATCAAGATCCCTAAATGGGGTAACATGGGTGGCGAGACAGGAGGAGGCAACATCAACAACCAGCATATACCACAAGCATATAACAGTATGCTAAAGCATCAAAATACTCATGATAGGTAAAAAAAGGGCAATCAAAAAATAGCAATGCAGTAAACATAATAATAACAAGTCAAGTAACAACTGCAGTAAAGACAAGGCAAATAAGGAGAGAATATACTCATCAGTGGTTTTGGACCAGTAGGATCCCTGAAAAGGGCGATCCTAAAAAAAAAGGAGTGGGTAAAATATATGTATCACCACAATCTCGATCAACGGTCGTGGGTATTATGAACCACAGGAGGAGAGGACCCTTTACGTTGAGACTTGCGTCTGGCCTGTATCCAGGGCGATGGTGATGGAGGATCCAGGATGAAGTTGAACAGGCCATTTAGGAAAAGGTAAATCCAAAGCCCCAAAGAGTGCTGAAATGTGGGTAAATTGACGAAAAGAAGCTGTTTTCCCATTGTTGGTGGCAATTAGCTGGAATGGGAAACCCCAACGGTATTTAATATTCTGGGACTTGAGGACCTCCAGAATGGGCTTAAGAGCCCTATGTTGGGTGAGAGTTTGGCGAGATAAATCCTGCAGGAGGATGATTGGTAGACTATTGAACAGGACAGAAGATTGCGCACGAGAGGCCTCATGTGATCTTGATTTTTGAGCCCCAGGGTCCCATGGATCCTATCAAATTCAATGTAATGATCTTTTGGCTTGAGAAGTAGGTCATTGAACACTGTAGTCACAGCAGGAATCAGCTCCTCAGTGCCAATGTTTTCAAGGATCCCTCTTATTTTAAAAAATTTGCGTCTGTTCCTATTTTCAAGATCGTCATGTTCATAGACGAGTTGTTGTAGAAGAGTGGAATGAGCATTTAAGGCCTCAGTATTCTAAGTGAGGTGGCCCCTAGTGTATTCAGTTGTACTTTCAATTTCTTCCAACCTACTCCCAAGATCGCACTTAAGTTCCCCTATCTCTGATTTGAAAGTGCTCTGCATCTTTTGGACCATGTTTTCTAGGTCATATTTAGTAGGGAGAGCCTGTAAGTAGGATTCCAAGTCCCAATGAGGGGGCTGCAGAGTAGATGCTGCCACATTGAGAAAGCTTCAGGCCAAAAGGGGTTTTGAGAAAGGATCTCTGGGGCTGCTATGTGTAGGAGAGGGAGGAGTGGGGCTCACCAGCGGTGTAACAGCTGCAGGAAAATCCATGGTTGCGAACTGGTCCATTGCCTCTTTTCTGGCTCCTCGTGGCCAGAGCTGAAGAGCCACCTGGATGAAAAGAGGTACCGATTTCATAGGATTAGGACCCACCGGAGGAAGCGCCGGATTTTCGGTGACTGTGCTTGCCCATTTGCACGAAGAGAAGAGCAGAGAACGCTGCAGGGAAGCTGCAAATGCTGGCGGCGGACGGGAGAGCTCACAACTCCGTCATGTGCCGGGCCATGCTCCCGGAATTGCAAAGTTTAATGCAAAATGTTGACACTGCAAGCCACCCCCATGAAGCAACAACCACTTTTTTGCCTTGTCCCCAAGTATTCATCTCTTAGATTGGAACAAAATGTTTAACAAAGAATATTACAAGTAGGTAATTTCTTTACTGCACAAGGGGCAGGTGATAAATTATACCTATCTGGCTGTTTGTAATCCTTTCTGAAATATATATAAAATGTACACTGAGTTGTGCGTGCTTAGTGTACGATGATGGGTATTGCTGGAATAGTCTAAATATGAAATATCAACATTCTGGCGAGGCCAATCAAGATGGCTGAAGATCCAGAACCCAGAATATGACCAGGTGAGGATCAATCAAACAGCTAAACCTAATTTACTTGCAGAAGGAACATCTTCTGTTCATTCTGCAATAAAGGGCTTGCCACTAGGTATTTTTAAATGTTTGCCACTATGAAATGCATAATACTGCACATGCATGGTAAGTGTGGCAAGTGTGTTCTAGAGATAAGAGGGGAGTTCTCTACTTTTCTGTCAACACCCATTAACCCTACTCACAGCACCACTTTGACTTCAAAATTACTTTTCACCCACTATGTGTAGGCAAAGGGCAGCTAGGAAGTACTGAGTAGTACTGTGATGTGTGCCATAGTTATAAAAATGATAGTTTGTCCTGCTGCAATAATTTAGGGCGCAACGATGACACCACTGGGCTGTAAAATATGGAT
This sequence comes from Pyxicephalus adspersus, assembly GCF_032062135.1. Taxonomy (NCBI): domain Eukaryota; kingdom Metazoa; phylum Chordata; class Amphibia; order Anura; family Pyxicephalidae; genus Pyxicephalus; species Pyxicephalus adspersus. The sequence goes on from NC_092858.1 coordinate 112,076,012, forward strand.
ATCCCATATTTTATATGATGTAAATTGTACTTTGAGTGGGTGCTCTGCTTGTTACATCTATGCACCCTATGCTTTGCCCATTATTACCTTGGTGTATTGGTGTCTGATCAAAGACAGGAAAATAGGGACAAAACCTCAAGTGTGTAGCTAGTGTGCTGGATCTAAACTAGGGAATTAATGACAGGTATTTTACTATAAAAAAAATTCCAAGAATGTGCCAATCAAATCAAATTGTTAAAATGATGTCTACTTAGGTACTTGTTTGCTCATTTTTTATTTTCCTCATGAATTTCCTTCTAGTACTGCACTTGACACGTATTTCTGTAATTTTAGTTTCATTCACTGATACATGAAATACTGTATATATATCAAGGGTACAAACAATTGACAATTGAACCACTCCATCAAACCACCATAAATTACTCCAATTCCAAGATCAAATTCAGAAAAAAATAACAAAGTCTACCTCCCTAAGGCTTTTTCAACTTCTGTGCTACAAGGAGCAGAGGGCAACATTTGAGAAATAGGAGCAGGCCCAGCTGGATTTAGTAGTAAACACCTTAACAGCATGTTCCCAATTTTCTTTTTCTCCTCCTCCCTTTGCTTTTCTTCATTGAGGTAGCTGAAGGGAGCTGAGCCAAAACTCTGTAGCCCCATGGCAAGAACAACCCTCTTTGAGTGCACCCCAGTGCCTGCCAGCTCAATTAAAGGGACATGAGGGGGAGGCTGCAGCTGGAGCTGTCCTGCTTCTCACAGCCAAGGCACAATTGTTTAGTCTGAAAGGCTTTTCAGGGAGTGCTGGCGTTCAGTGGCTCCACATCTGGATCTGCGGCTAGACAGCCTCTCTCCTTGGCTTCTGTCCCTTGAGCCTGTGCAGTCTGTAACCCAGGGATCTGTTAAGCGGCTGTAGTCAAGACAGTGTGTTATAGCAATGGGGTTACCCCTCTGACATGCAGCTTGTATAAATACAGGGAGCTTGGCTTCTCAAATCAGCAGGGCTCTCCCTTTTCTCTTCAATGTCTTCTGAAACCCAAGTGTGAGCAGAAAAAAGCTTAACCCCTGCAAGATGCAGATGTAATTTCTAAAACATATGCTGCAAAACTATAGAATGCTACTTGCTACACATTATACAAAATGCATTGACAATGATTAACTCTCCATCAAAATATAACATCTGCACAATTCTATTTAGATTGTATTTTTTATGGGAGTTTTGAAAAATAAAAAAATGTATGTAGCAAATTCTTTATAATAATACATTGCCCCATGTCATGTAAGGCTGAAACTAAAACCTGATAGAGTAGAAATTAAAAAAAACAAAAATATCTGTTGATTAGGTTGCCACTTTGAATGGCTGGATTCCATATTAATCAATCACAAATAAAGGTATAATATGTTCACATGTTAGTGAATCCAGCTAAAAGTAAAGTCTATGGGCCTGATTTATTAAAGTTATCCAAGGCTGGAAAGGATACACTTTCATCAGTGAAGCTGGGTGATCCAGCAAACCCGATATGTATCTAGTCTGGGATTCAAAACATTTGCTCACAAATAGCAAATTACCTTGAAGAAATCCATTTCAGGTTTGCTGTATCACCCAGCTTCACTGATGAAATTGTATCATTTCCACCCTTGGAGAGCTTTAATAAATCAGGCCCTTTCTGAAAGGGCACTGATGAAAGTCAAATCATTAAAACCCCTGTGATGAATTAAAATTATACAAAAAAAAGAAAATTGTAGTATTACTGGTCCTAGTAAAAGCCCTGATTTCATGGTAAGTGTAAATGGCACTTACAATTGTTTTCTTTATAGCACCACCAGTGGGAGGGTCATGCTTTCTATCAGCAGTATATTATAAAAATAAAAAAGTATTGCTTTATATTAGAAAAATTGTGACCATATGCACATTTCTTTTTTTTTTTTACGCAACCCTACTGTACTTTTTACATTACTGTACTCTAATTTTTATAGACTCTTTAGTCACTGGCAAGGTACCGATGGATTGGCGTAAGGCCAATGTGGTTCCTATCTTCAAAAAGGGAGCAAAGTCATTACCAGGTAACTACAGACCGGTTAGTTTAACGTCCATAGTTGGAAAGGTCCTAGAGAGTTTGATGTTTTATGAGTAAGTAAGTAAACAGGTAGACAGTGGAATAGAAGTTGATATAGTGTACTTGGACTTTGCTAAAGCATTTGACATAGTACCCCACAGACAGTTAATATGCAAGTTAGGGTCAATAGGTTCAGAAAAGTCAATCTATAAATAGATAGAAAACTGGCCTAAAGACTGCATCCAGAGAGTTGTAATTAATGATTCATACTCCGAATGGTCTAAGGGTATTAGTGGTGTACGCCATCGTTCAGTGTAAGGACCTTTACTGTTTAACATCTTCATAAATTATATAGCGTTTGGGATTAAAAGTACCATTTCTGTGTTTGCAGATGACACCAAACTATGTAATGGAATTATGTCCATACAGGATGTATATAATCTACAAGCAGACCTGGATGTACCGTTTGATTGGGCAGCCAAGTGGCAAATGACATTTAATATAGATAAATGTAAAGGTATGCATTTGGGGGCTAACAACATGCATGCTTCATACTGTCTAGGGGGAATACATTTGGGGGAGTCAGAAATGGAAAAGGATCTGGGGGTTCTGGTAGATCATAGACTTAATAACAGCATGCAATGCCAAGCTGCAATATCTAAAGCTAGAAAAGTACTTTCTTGTATTAAAAGAGGAAAAGACTGCAGAGATGGAGACATAATCCTGCCCCTGTACAAAGCAATGGTCAGGCCACATCTGGAATATGCAGTCGAGTTTTGGGCACCAGTTCACAAAAAGGACATTGTGGAATCGGAGAGAGTGCAGAGAAGGGCAACTAAATCAATAAAAGGAATGGAGGAGCTCAGCTATAAGGAGAGATTAGCTGAAATGAACCTATTTTCGCTTGAGACGAGACATTTAAGGAGGGATATGATCACCCTGTATAAATATATAAACAGTCTATATAGAGCACTCCCCATCCCATTATTTACTTTGAGATCATTACAAAGAACAAGAGAGCATGCTTTGTGTCTGGAGGAAAAGAAGTATAAGCTCCAGATAAGGAAGGGATTCTTCCTTTTTGAAGATAGGAACCACCATCGGTACCACGCCAGTGACTCTAGCAAGAGTCTCTAAAAATTAGAAATAATGGCTTTGAAATAACCAAGCTCAGCTCTTTGAGAACATGTGGATGTAATCCATCGGGTCCTGGTGCTTTGTCAACCTTAATTTTTCCCAACTGTTTAGCAATCATATCAATTTTGAGCCATTGTGACTCATTTAAGGCAGTGATTTTGCTATGAATTTATAAAAATAATAATAATAATTATAGACACAGACCATGATATGACTTCCTCAGGGATGTGTAATGATTGTGCTTCTCTGCTACTCATCAAGTTCTGCCACTGGACTATGACATTCTTATCCCTGGGTATCTGGTTTGTCTGTTCCAACCACCTCAAGTGTTATTACACAATATTACCACACAACACAAAGGTTTGCCCTGGTGTAAACAGACTCTAAGTAATACAGCACATGCTTCAGGACCTATCTCTAAGTGTGTAAGGCCCTGGTCCAGCAACAGTACTCGCCAAACACCAGTCCCCCAATGTAACACCGTACTCTTCACCTATAGCAGGCCCCCGCTCAGCCTCGGGTGACTGGTTGCATTTCCCAGCACAGGGTTGCTCCCAGGACCTAGTGCTTAAGGTATAGTGCCTGGGGAAGAGCTGGCCCACAGATAATGCAGTACCAAGATTCCAACAGACAAGTCCAGAATACAGAGCCAGAGGTCACAACAGATAATCAATCCACCAGAGGAAGTACTCAGGGGCAAACACAAGCAGAGTCGGAGTAACAAGCAAAGTCTGCAACAGTAAATCAGATGCTGTGCACAGCCTCACACAGGCTGCATTACAGGGAAGCAGGGGCTGCTGCTATTTTAGTTCCCCTGCAAATGACAAAAAAACAGTGTTTTATACTGTGAGATCGCTGGACAGATAAGCTCCTAACACAGTGCCCATATGCAGTATTTTTCACATTCCAGGGATTGTGAATAACAAAATATTCCTAACACAAACACAAAGTACCACAACCCAAAAGATAATACATTTTTCTTTGTACAAAGTACCCATCAGTATTCCCTGGCAACATAAAATGGCATCACAGAACATCACATTAAATTTTATAAAACGAAATACACAAGATTAGATATTATTACGCTGAAAAAGTGGCAAAAAGGTGCTATGACATACTAATTGTATTGTACCAATAAGAATGAGGAATATTAGGAATCCAGAAAAGATCAAAGTCATCTCGTTTCACCGTTATAGGCTTCCTCAGGGGAGGTAGAGAAACTGAAGATGTAGTATAAACTGAATAACAGAACAATATTCCTCCACATTTGATCACAATTAACAAGAGGAAGAAAAATAAAATATATAGGAAGGTAAGTGGAAATTGTAATGTGGGTAAATTTAGTTCCTAAAAAGGTTGGAATAGAATACAAAATGAATGTGGAATTTGTATAATTAAAGTAGTGTCAATCATGACCAGGTAAATAATTCACTAAAAGGTAGTAAAGCTTGTATGATTGAGAAATGTTCAGGATCTGGTGATTGTTTGCTGGTGTATGGATAATTAGTAAATGAAAAATTACATAATTGTTGATCTTTGTGAGGTTTCAAAGACGAAAGAGTCATTCAAAAGAAGGGGTATTTATGTCACTAAATGGGAAATAAATATTATTAGTAAATTGTATTTAAAGAATATTGTCAAGGGACCACAGGGCAGGATGGTTAACCCTCTGTGTCACCAGCTCAGTTGGCACAGACGTGCAAGGGGAGCAGTGTATAAGCAGCTACCCGGTCTTCACCAGAGCCTCTAGTGGTGAGGATGTTACACTGCAGGCAACTGACGTTGCCTCCCATGCATGCAGATGCAGGCGATTTCTGACAGACAGGAATCAGACAAGATGCGGGAATGTAAGACAGAAGCTTGATCAAACAACCAGAGGTCAGGGCAGTAACTGGTGACACAGACAGGAATAGCTGGAACCTGGAAACGGAGCCTAGGGGAACTCCTTGTTCTGGCAACTTCCAGTTCCAGGGGAGGCCTTGTGGCAGATGAAAGTCACATGACCAGCAAGTGAGAGGACCCACCACCAGAGAGAGTGCTGAAGCAGAGGCAGCTCAGGTGGAGTTTACACTTCTGCCAGCAGAGGGAGTGCTTCTGCGAAATACTCTGGTTATCTGGGGTAAAGTGGCAGCTCTCAGAGGATCACATAATTGAGACCAGGAAGTGACCAGCCATCAGGATTCCAGAACTGGGCTGCTGCAGCTGCTACTGCTGGCTGCAGAGGAATATGAGGTGGGTAACATAGACAGCAGCACAGATCCCCTGATCTTGTGGGAATCTGTGACAAATATTCAAAGAAAAGAATAAATGAGAAGTATGTTCTGGGCTTACCTGTAGTGCAAATAAGGAGGTATGTGTATTTAATTGGGAGAACAGGCAGAGAGACAAACATAGTTCCCTGTGAAGCAGCCTGTGAAGGAACAGCTTGTGTAGCCAGCCTAGACCAGTCCAGATTGACAGCAGAGTGGCAGCATCGAAAGTCTGTTGACACTGCGCATGTGCCAACTAGATCTTTCAATTAATTCTTTAGCTCCTCCTTCCTTCACTTTCTGCCACCCACCCTAGCACCCTAGTTCCCTCCTCCCCTTAAAACTTTCATGTGGATCATGTGGACACAGAAAGAAGCTCTGCATCCATACAGGGGACAAATCGGCAAAGCACAGAGGAGAGGACCGGAGGGTATATGAAAGACATATGTTAGGTCAATATTAAGAGACCGGGCAGTATGGGCTCAGAGGTTAGCACCCTGGCCTTTGCAGTGCTAGGTCCCAGGTCCAAATTTTGGCCAGGACATTATCTGCATGGAGTTTGCAGGTTCTCTCCATGTGTGCATGGGTTTCCTCTGGGTACTTCTGTTTCCTCCCACATTCTAAAAATATGCAGTTAGAATAATTCGTTTCTCACTAAAATTGGCCTTAGACTGTATTAAAGAAATATAACTATGTCAGGGACATTAGATTGCGAGCCCCTTTGAGTGACATGACTATCGACTTTGTAAAGCACTGTGTAAAATGTCAACATAAAATATAAATACTGTGTAATAATAATACATTGTAGAACTTGTGTGGGATAAGTCATATGTGTGATTAGGAATAATACAATAATACTAGAGAATATCTGTCATTTGCAACCCCTATTTAATGTACAGCGCTGTATAATATGTTGGCGCTATATAAATCCTGTTTACTAATATTATTAATAATAGAGAATAGTTACCATAACATGAATACTTACATTTCAATATATTAAGCAATAAACAATATACCTCAATAAAAAATATACATTTCTCTTAAGCAGTGTAAAGTCAAAATTGTGTTTGATTTACAGTATTGGCATAGACTTTATTTTTGCAATAATTTTTGCTGAGAACATAATGACGCTAGCATTAAATTTGTACTTGGTCCCTATGTGATAACTAATGAGGTGTCCATCTTTTCACTAATAATGGAGTAAACATGCTTGTTAATACTTTTGAAGGGTTAAAAAGTATCTTGTTTTGCCAATGTAGAAACAGCCACACTGGCAGGACATAAGATAATCTGAATGATGAACAGGGTACACAACATCTGCTATAACCAATCCCGGAAAAGGCACCAATAGACCCAATTTCTGACCAAGACAACCACTAGACTTGAAAATTATTAACCTGCCATCATACACATTATCATCCACAGTAATAAAAGTGTTAAAATGGGTTTATACTTTGCCATTAAAGAAATGGACAAATTTTAACAAATTAAAGATATGTTAGGGGATGCTTATCTAGCTGGCAATCCTGTGCAGTAATAAACACTGTTTATTCTGTCCAGTGATGTACCTTATCAGCATCCTCAGCACACACTCTGAAGCTTTACACTGCTGAAAGGGATTTTAGGTGCAGATTAGTTCCTGGCTCAATCCTGTCATTGGCTACTAGGGTTTTACAAGTGTGCATTTGTAAGATTTACTGTTGCTGACCTTCCCTGTTTCTGACCCTGTGAATGTATGCTGTCTGGACCAACCTTTTGCCTGTGACCTCGACTCAGCTTTTGTCTTTCCCTTGAATACCTGGTCTGGTTGACGGATTACCTGTAAATTACCTTTGGCTCTGTATACTGGACTTGTCTCTGCTGGAATCTTGGTACTGCATTATCTTTGGGCTCCTGGTTCTCTGTCAGTCCTTTGCTAGACACCAATCCTTGTGCTCAGAAGTCCTGAGGACAACCATGTGCTGAGATGGAGGCTGAGCGGGGGATTGCTATTGGCGAAGGGTGCATTTTTAGATTGGGGTACTGGAGTCTGGCGAGTACTGTTGCTGGACTAGGGCTTTACAAGATAACAATCTGTTCACACGGAATCTCACTCCTAAACTGATGTTTCAAGAAACCCCTGAAAAAAGAGCACTGCAAATCATTTCTCAATTCAAAGACCTCGAAATGGAGAACTTCAGGATCCCTAAAATGCTTTACTAAATATTTGATAACAATGAATGTCATAAATCACAAACTTCCACCATATCTAAAGACAACCCATATTCAGCTACAATACCAGACACCTGAAATCAGCCTTCATTCAACCCCCATGTCCAAACCTTTGTAAATGAGATAACCAAAGAAATCAAGAATTTGAACCTGAACAGCACACATGCAAGAAGCAATTTCACCCCCACCCAAGAACGGGGTCTCAAAAAACTGCAAATTAAGTAATAGATTACTATTAAACCATCAGATGAGGGTGGAAACATTGTGGTCATGGACAATGCCCTGTGTGGTTATGCATGCATCTGGCCACATTACCCCAAAAACTTTGGTTCAAATGTACTGCTAGCTAACAGATGATACCTAAAAGGATCTGTAAAATAAGATATATTTTTTAAATTTGATAAAACATTATAGGATTTATACAGTACTCTATACCAGTGGTCGTATGCGCAGGAGCCGGGTGTCAATCAAAGGGGATGAGACCTCGCCGTAGTGACATCATCATGACATAACCCCGCCCACTCTTCCATTGCAGATCTGAAGCCTGCGATGAGAGAGTGGGCAGGTTGTGTCCAGGGACAAAGCCCGCCCACTTCCCTGAGCCTGGGATTTGTACAGGGGAAGTGGTCTGCGGCTCTGGCTGGTGCACCCCACCAGCTGGGTCCTTCTTCGGACCCCGCTCGAGTGGCACCGGCCAGAGCTGCTGACCACCGGTTTGTGACCGCTGCTCTATACAACATACACAGTATCCTTTAGTATCTTGCAGTTTTCCACCAAAAGTGGAGTATTATCAGACACTACTGTTGATAAAAGTACTGTGCTGTGGAAATGAAGTCTCTCAATGGAGTGTCAAATATAATAAAATTATGATTTGTTCACACAGAGGGTCAAGTTGCGTAGCAGGTATTACCCACCAATCACACAGTTTTACCAATTAGGAATCTAGTAGCAGTTACAGGTGGTTTGGATAGGTGTTTATTGGACTTTAGCAAGCATGAAAAATGTGTGGTTTTCAAGTGCTGATGTTTTAAACAGACATTTAAGGCAGTATAGGAAGTAGAAACATATTAGTTATTTTTACTTCTTTATAAAACTTCCTAAAAGCTTTAAATATGCTTAAAGACCACTCAGCAGGTTTTTAAAAGCATTACCATTCAGAAGCAATTGAGTAGTTGCATGTAGTGCTTCAGCAATTCCAAAAAACCAAAACACAACCACACTGCCTGCTAAATGCCTGCAAACAAAATTTGTTTATTGATAATGAGAGAGCTTTGCAGAACCCTCACATTTTCTAAGAGGTGAAATGAATGGACACATCTCCTTTAACTGCCCCTTCTGAAGTACTAAGAGAAATGGAAAAAAGCTTAATTATACTTTTTTCGATTTAGCTTAAAAAAACACCTGCAATTTTGGGTATTTTGAGTTTGAAAGTATTTAGTAGCCCTAGGTTGACAATTGCTAAACCCTGGATTTTTACGACTCTAGAATTTTGCGATTATGGTTACATTGACCTCATCTATCTGATATGTGCTTAGCCCATGCTAAGTGTGTATTTCTAAAACTTTGGTGTTTTTGACTACTTAAGTAGGATTTACCATGTTGGATTTTCACATAGTATGATTTGAAAAACAGGTGAAACATATGAGTCAGCTTTTTTTACCTGCCAAAGGATTTTTCATACACAGTACAGTGTTGGGGCTGTACTGCTGTACTACTACTACACTACACTTTTTGGCCCAGGAGTGCTTCCCCATTGTCCCTACGTGACTTTGGAGGTATTGCCATATTGCACAACATTCTATCTGTCAGGATTGGGACCCAAACCCAGGGCTGTTTCTGTGTCTGGCAGTAGCTCCACCCACTAAGCTACCTAAAGTGCTGTATAGCTCCTGCCTGAATTCACAATTAACCTTCCCTGGTACCCTGCGTTGCCATGAACTCTGAACTCATTGCCCCTCCCCCTGTTATCCTATTTGAGCCCTGCCATGAATTTACTGTTAACCAGATTATTGTGCTCCTGCCAGTGTCTTGCCCTACCACTGCTGCTTCATTGCCTTTTCTGCAACTTGCTTGTGTATTGACCTTAGGCTACTTTTTATTGCTTGCTGTGTTTACCTTATTTACTTGGATACTGAATTTTGCCTTTCTCCCTGACTACACTCTTCTCTCACCCCTGTATTGTTACATCCACCTGTGTACTGAACCCAATGTGTTAATCATTGCGTATTCGCTTGTTGCTACAGCTGTTGGCCTCCAAGACTGTTGCCAGATCGTGACACAATCTTTCATTGCAGAACACAACTGTATCTGCAAAGCACATCATATTGGATCCTTTGGAGGTTGTATTGTTAAACATGACCAGTAATACTTAGGTGTAAAGTAAAATGCTGTGCCTTGCTGTATACATTATGTATAAATACCAAGGTGCTTTTACCCAGCAAAATATGCCTTAATAGGTGCGTTACAAGCAGAGTCTCACAAATGGACATTATTCTCAACACAAAAAAAAATACAGTATATGGTATATTATTCTAAATTTGCCTCTGTCTCCTTCAGCCAGTGTTCTCAATTTCAGCTTAGGTCTTTGTAATGTTGGAAGCTTGGGCAGTGTCAGCTTTGGTTGCCAGGGAAACCCAGCAATCCCAGCATCTCTTGTGTGTGCTAGAATGAATGAACTCCCATGTCTCTGAAGACCAGCTCTGGAATGTGTATAGGTGACCTGCCTGGGTTTAGTTCCCTTTTAAGTATTAGTGATATTGTTGCCACATTCACATAATGACCATTTTTACCATACCTTCCTGTAACCCTATGAAAGTTGTAATAGACCTTGTTGACCATTTACCTCATTGCTGTTCCATCTAGTTTGAAAGAATATCTTGATTCAGAGAGGGTTCTAGTAGTATCAAATACTTTCCACTTTCTAATTTTAGATTTTACTTTGCTTGCTGGGGATTAATAAAGCCTAAAAAATGTTTTGCCATTCATCTTCTGACTGGTGACTGTGCACAAAATTTTCCCTGATATCTTTTCACATAGCTTTGCCACCCACAGTTGTTTCAGTTGCACTACCCAGCACTGGAATGCCCTAGGAATAGCTGTTTTATGCAGAACTCACCAAAAAGAATAAAATTGATGGTGGGAGGCAATTACATGGCTGGGTGTGTGGTAGAGAAGGTGATTGGTTACACCTAAATGTATAAAGAAACATCCACCTATATACATTTCTTTATCTTAAAAAGGCCACATCCCTAACATTCATAGGAAAAGATATGCGATGAAGACATCAATTTTAAGCGGGACTTTTAATGCCAGTACCATCAATATATTACAAAAATAACAAAATTTTATTAATAATAAACATTAAAAACAAACACCATTTCAAATACATAAAACATAATAAAATTGTGGGTGTATATAATGACCTCTTCTTACAGAATACCCCCAAAGGGTTTAAATTCTGAATTACTTCTCGACGCATTTCACAGAAAAATTTCGCTTCTTCAGAAGGAAGGAGAAGAGAAGTCTATAACCATAGAGACATATATTACTCTCATGCATGGAAAATACAAGATAAAAAACAAACCCAAATCACACAACTATCCAAAAACAAAAATACAAATACACAAAATTACATTAACAAGTACCTGATGTTTGTACTTCCAGCAGCCCTCGTATTTAAAATTGTTGCAAGGAAGGAGGTGGTTATGGCGGCAATGGTATACTGTAGTTACAAGAATAATTAAAAAGATAATCTTTATTCGCCTTGTTTTACTAGGCTTCATTAGGTCTGATGATAAGAAGACTAGTTGGCATTATTGTCTAGATCATTAACAAATGGTCTTTTAATATCCCTATAGTACACTCCTCACCAATTCACACCACCAAACATTTTATTCACCTTATTTAGCTGGACATAGTTCTGTCCAATTGCAAGGGAGCCAGCCACCAGTATCCCTGTGGTCTATCTGGATCTTTATTAAACAATTAATGAGATCTTCATAGTGTGCAGCACTTCACCAGTTTGCAGAAAAACACAGGCGCCCCAACCAATGCAACAAATGCTATGTGCAAAAGTTTGCCAGATTTCAACAGTCACCTCCAAAGTAAGTGCAACCACAACTCCATAGCCATATACAAACGCCAGTTTTTAACAGTCACCTCCATATCAAGTGCAACTATATCTACATAAACAGCATACATATTACTCAGGTGCTATACAGTGACACCCCATAATTTTCCGTATTATCAAGTAGTGACTGCATAATAAGATTCCCTCTACAAATTGGCATGCTTACTTACTTCAAATCCCGTTTAGCTAATTAGTTACTACACCTAATTGTAAATATTTTGAAGGAAGTGATTCCTTTCTATATACACTGTTTAGCATAAACAACATAGCTAAGAGGGTACAGGGGTCAGGACAGTATGCAGCACTGTTTACCAAGTGCAGCAGTGAGTCAAATGTTTGTACCATATATCACAACATAATGGATGTTGCAATCAGAAGTATGTATGTATGTAACATGCTCTCCCTTATATCAGTGTCAGTTGAATAGTATGCTTCCTTCCTTAGTGTCAGTAGGAAAAGAATATTCCTTAACAAGTATTAGGTAGCCACCTGTGTAGAGATAATGCAAAAATATTCTTGTGCCACACAGTTGGCTTTGGCCCTAGTATTTTCTGATAGAATAGGATTCATTAAATTTGAATGTGTGTTCTGCAACTTACACTCTGCGGTGGGACCCTCCAGTTTAAGACCACTTAACCATTGGCCACAGGGACAAAGGAGCTAAAATATAAAATCAACAATTTATATCTTACTCTTCTTAAATCACCATTGCACCTTAAGCTACGTACACACTTCCAATTATTATCGTTGGAAAACGAACGACGAACGTTCCTGCACGATATATACGAACGATCGTATAGCACCGATCCTGCACATAGAGATAACGACACGATCGTTCGTAGATATTGTACACACAATAGATACGATCATTTAAGCGATAGAGGAACTATGTGCATGACAGGAAAGTGAACGGACGTTCGTTCATCACGCATGCTCTGAACATGGACGATCAACGAACGACCGTACACACGGACGATGTTCAACGATCGTCGTCCAATCCGATCCGCCGGTCCGGTCGTTCGTTTCCAACGAGTTTCCTCGTTCGTCGGCGTCGTTGGTTACTTTTTTACGAACGATTTTTTGCCCAATCGATTGTTCGTCGTTCGATTGGAACGATAAAAATTGGAAGTGTGTACGCACCTTTAGTGTGGCAAGACCTAAGTTAAGCACTGAAAGGTTTAAAATTTCATGAATCAGTAACATGGGAGTTTTTTTGCCTGTGGCTTCCAGGTAAAATGCAATATCCAGCTGCTTATATGTAAACATACAGAGTCAAAGCAGCTTCCGCCTGCAAAACCCAACAGACGTCAATCTGATAAATTGTAAAAAAAACACACAGGCTATTCTTTTTTCCACAATATACAACACACTACTCACTATCATGTAATGATTTCAGGTGAACTAGTCTTCTGTACATGAATAACATCTCCTGTGTTTGCTAAATGCTATAGAACAATTTCCCAAAAATATAGAATAGTATAGAACAGTAACTTTTCATACTTAAGCCATCTCACAGAAAGTCATGCTATTCATAAGCAGCCCATGAGAAAAGTTATAGCGCAATTTTACTGCCAATCCTGCTTATCTCTGACATTATGTTAAGCACAAGATTTGTATGTAGGTTCATATGATAATTGGTGATACATATAGTATGATGTAGGATTTTGAAGTTTATGTAAACCCTAACCACAAACCTATTTGGTTATATCTTTGGGATATGTGCAAAAATATGTCCTTGTCAGCTATTCAAAATGCAAATTTAGCAATACATTGGCAAGCAAATTAGAATTTTGATAAAACATGGGCTGCAAATGGGTAATTACATTTACATTTAGCAGGCAACAAATAATATATAATTTTAAGACACCTGCATCAAAAGAACAGCTGCAGCAATACAGAGGCAATACAATGCAGGCATAGAAGTAGCCTGCAAACACCGCCCCCCCCCCCCCCCCACACACACACACACATAGATCTCCGACAGTTTGCACTAATTCCTTGAGGATGTCCAATCTCCAGCCAGGGAGCACAATAACGTTTTATTTTATCTCCTACCCCAACACATTCTCAAAGCTATTTTCACATCCGGCTAACCTTTCCTACCCATGCCACGCCTTTTGATTAAGGAAAAAGCAGGTTGATCCAATCTTCTCTTAGCTAACCTGCTTCTAATAGATGACATAAGGATGTTTACCCCTCATTCTGTATGTAGTTGGTGCTGTGGAGGCGAAGTTGTGTCTTATACAGAAAGACAATAAACAAGCCATTGCTAATGACTATTGTTGTTTTATGTAACTCAGTTTCCATGAGGAAGGAGCCATTTTGAAAAGAGTAATTTTGTATTTATTTTTTGGGGGTGTTTTTGTTTATGATTAAATTGTTTTAATAACTCTAGTCAAAATTTTACAGTACAAAAAAAACAACATCCCTTAGGACATTAAAGGCAATACTAATCATACAGAACTTACACATAATTTGTCGTTAATACAAACATAAAAAACTTTTTATTTGTTCCAGTTAAAATCAAATTAAAACAAATATGAAATCACATTACAAAGCCATATGATGTGTAGTCTCACATATGTTCTACGAGTTTTGCGGAACAAGGTCTGCTTCATCAGGAACAAGGAGACCTACAATATCAATAACTTATAAATAATCACAGTACACTTTGCATGTAAAAAACCAAGAACACACATAAATATTTCCCATTCTTAATAATAACAGATCATACATTTTTCTCAAAAATTTATAAACTTACATCCATGGTCATATGTAGTAGGTACGCCTAAATAGAACATGGTGGTTCCTTCACAGAATGATAATTTGGATAGACCAAAAACCACACAGAAGAATGCAGGGAAGGTTAGGCTCTTCAAGCAGAGGACAGCATCAAATCTATCATTAAATAATTAGGCAACCAAATGCAAGTCATGAGTAATATATCTACCAAATATACACAAAAATAAAAAAGTAGATGAGTACCACAAAAAATTCCAAATTATTAGTGGGATATTCAGATCAGAAATCATATTTATATCATATCAAATTTTAAAACTAATAACTATCAAATTAATATTTTACACTAATCTTTTGTTTTAGTTGTCAGTAGATTGGGAACTGTTTTAGAGATGGGTATTTTTTGGTTTATTTTCTCTATTGTTGTTGTATTTGCTTATTACTAAAAACAAAATTAAGGTTTAAATAAAGCACTAACACTCCTTATATATCCACCCCATCCCCTTTCTGAGATAACCACTAGGTATTCCAAAATTAGGTAATGTTAAAAGGTATTCCACAAAACATTATATTATATTATTAGACAGAAGCAAATCAAAGACCACTGGTGATAGTAGGGAGGGAGATATACAGGGACTCATACTGCTTGCTAACAACCACCTACTTAGTAAGTGTTGCTACAAGAAGGAAGAACTGTGTCAGAGCTGTTTGGGTCATGCTTTTCCATGCCATACAGCAACAGCAGGTAAAGGCAATAGCTTGCCTTTAAAAGCAGAAAGCAGCCAGTTTAGTGCAGAGCTGACAAGCACCACCTTTTTTGGATCTGGATTAAAGAATGGGGGGCTGTGATAGCATGCATAAAAACTGTCCATGCAGTCAGTTTGGTAGAGCAAGCTATTGTCTCTTCTAATGATCATAGTCAGTGGGCGTTTAAAGAATGAGACTTTCCCCTCAGACCTCTAAACTAAAAAAAACTGACATAAAACTCATTTTTTATAGTCTTAAAATTCTTTTTATTATGTTTAATGTATCAAATTATTATTATGAGATATGTACAATAGCGTACCAAGAGATTACCTTTTTTAAGTTTAGTTAGTTCAGTAACCAAACCAATAAAAACAAATAAAGCACAAAAGAGACTTGTGGCCAAAACCTGCGTCAGAGTATGGAATTTTTTGTGGTTGTACGTCAATCAAACCTTTTTCAAACACTTTTCTTTTTTTCTTTGTTTTTGAAATGAAATAAAGTTTAATTGATGTACATCCACAAAAACCCAATTCTTTTTTTGTGCACTAGGTTTGAAATTATCACCAAATACTGCAACTTTTGGATACAGTGACCTTTTTTTTTTTCAAAACCAAAAACACTATGAAACTTTACAAATAAGTTTATGAGTGATACAAATGTGTTAATTATCTTGTTAGCAAAAATGCTAAGAAAGTCATCATGGGCAGATAAACTTAGTCTAATAGTTGTTAAACTTTAAGTAAAATGTAAAAAACGGATTCTCTTTTGGGCTCAGTATTGTTGACACTATGAAACTTTACAAATAAGTTTATGAGTGATACAAATGTGTTAATTATCTTGTTAGCAAAAATGCTAAGAAAGTCATCATGGGCAGATAAACTTAGTCTAATAGTTGTTAAACTTTAAGTAAAATGTAAAAAACGGATTCTCTTTTGGGCTCAGTATTGTTGACACTATGAAACTTTACAAATAAGTTTATGAGTGATACAAATGTGT
This sequence comes from Pyxicephalus adspersus, assembly GCF_032062135.1. Classification (NCBI taxonomy): domain Eukaryota; kingdom Metazoa; phylum Chordata; class Amphibia; order Anura; family Pyxicephalidae; genus Pyxicephalus; species Pyxicephalus adspersus. The sequence goes on from NC_092858.1 coordinate 112,092,271, forward strand.
TAATTATCTTGTTAGCAAAAATGCTAAGAAAGTCATCATGGGCAGATAAACTTAGTCTAATAGTTGTTAAACTTTAAGTAAAATGTAAAAAACGGATTCTCTTTTGGGCTCAGTAATGTTGACAAGCTGAACTGTATTTCTTCTAATAGGCCGAGGTCACACCGTCACCACACTCTTTGGGAAACATGCTGTATTTAAAAGCAGTGGAGCGTGCTGCGATATGTTACACTGATTCACAGTGTTCTGCAACACACATTAAGTAAAAAAAAAAAAAAAACATTTTTGGTCCTACTCGGAAAAAAGCATAATAAAAATTCAAGTGCATTCTAACACATGTCAACACCAAACAGGTAATGAGGGGAAATCTGCAACAAAGACACAGACAGAGATAAACTGACAGGTGTTCCAGGTCTCCCTACTCTATTAAAGGAAAGAATTTTTACTTTTTTCTATGTTGCTGCTGTAGAGTACCTCTTCATTCTTGTGTAGCAAAACATTGTCAGTAGAACAGGAAGGAAAGCATCTCATAGAGGCTCAAACCTTTCCTATTTTTCAACTAACAAAAATGTTTTGGATGAACATACACTTTAATAAAAAATCATAGCAGATAATGCAATCAAACAATGATATGGCATTTTTTTAGGGTCAGGATTTTAGTTTAGGAAATTACTTTCTAACGTAATGTGAAAAAATGCTATGATGTAGAGCTTTTTGATATAAAGGACCTTGCAGGTCTCTGCCACAAAAATTTCCATGTTTGACAAATTTTTCAATGGAGCAGGTGCTTAGACACTGTAACTCTGGAGCGCATGGCCGGTCATAATATCAAATATAGAGAATTACAGCAAACAGAAAAAGAACTAGCTTCTATATACAATACATACTGAGAAAAGGCTTAGTGCTGAACCCCAGCTGTCACAAACAGCCATATACTCTAGTGTTAAAATTTGCAGGATCCTCAGAAACCATTAAATGGCATTTAGACAACTAGGCATTGTCCATAATAGAATGAGCACTAGCAACCATGTGTACAGGTTCAAAATTTCTAGTGGTTAAATGGTGTATGTAGGATTCCAAGGAATTCTCCTATTAGTATTTAGTGCTTGATTAATAAAAGTGGACAACAGGAAAGTGTTACACATGACTCTGTTCTCTGCTCTCTGTTTATTGTTTATAGGGAGGGAGGGTAAGTGTTTTTTTTTGTAAAGTAATAATTGAAATGCAGAATGATTAATAGAAAACTAAATGGCATCCAAAACAAATAGCATGCCTATAAAAACACATTCTATAAATTAAACCATTTTCCACAACAAACTCTTTCATCCTCTGTTTCAATGCACAGCACTCTGATACAGTAATCAAAAGATATAATGTTCATATTTTTATTAATTGAGTAAGATACCTAAAAAATGTTCCTATTTACACCCCGCCTACCTGTTCTTTTCTCATTTAAACATGAGGCATCCCAAATGCTTGGTTGATTGGCTGTCTGGTGTGATATTTGATGCAACAGAATCTTTCACCTACTTTATTTATTATAATAATAAAAAAAAAAGATATCAATGTAAATAAGAAGCACTTTAATGGTAATTTTAAGAGTACTATTAGTTCTGAATTACTATGTAAAAAATCCATATTTCCTTGACAAGCTTAACCAGTATCTTGGAGGGTTCTTGAGGTCTTATCATTTGATTTCACAAGAGTGCTTTTAACTATGAAAATATTCAATGTTGAAGGAGCTATTGGTTCTTAGCAGGGCAGTGGTATCAGTGGGAGCATCAAAAGAGATTTGTTTAAGATCCCTAAGAAGATAAACATATTCTCCAAGTACTTCTTTTTTTGTGAGGTATACTAGGCTGTGCTGCTGATTACAACTTGCTATTTTAATAGTGAAGGTGACATAAAAATGTAAAAAAGAGAAGAAATGTTGTTAGAGAATGTTAGGTTGGGTAAATGTTTGGAGTCCATGATAAAAGAACAAATGCAACACCACAAAAATTCAACTAATAGGGTAAATACATGATTAGTAGTTTTTGCAACCAACTTTGAAGATTTCAGACAATTGGAGTTAGTAATTTTAGCATGTGCTATGAATAATATTTACACATATATATGAGAGAGAGAAAAGAAAGATAGAAAGAAAGATACAAAGGAAGACATCTACACTTTTTTTGGTCCAACAAGCAATACCTGACCACAGTATACAGGTAAGTAAGGAACAGGGGTGAGGAAAGGTGGGACAGGTTTTCAAAACAAAAATTTGATGTCGGGTAACAGTTACTCGTGGTATATGTTACTTTTGTATGTGTGGTACATTGTTTTTCTTTACTTGTTTCGATTTATTATCCCTACACACCCAAAATCCACAATGCAAGTACCAACCATCTTTCTGATTGCTAGCAAAGAGCCAACACTTTCTATTCACAGTACTGTGGGCCTTTTTCCATTAGTGTATAAGATGAAGCCTTTTGGCTATTCTTGTGTGGCATGCACAGCCCATGCAGACAAAAATCTTTGTTTATCATTGTTATCATGGTGCCTACTCAGGCCAGTGAAGAAATGTATTCATTAGGTTGGTTTCTAGTAGTTTGGTTTATTTCCTTCACATCATCTGCCTTCTTTCTGTGCTGTCCCTGTTGCATGTTTGCAGTTTCTAACCACCTCCTGTTACGTCTTTGACCTTATCCTATAACAAATATATGGTCTGTGACTATCTCTTGTTGCATCCCTACAGTATATGATATAAAAAACAGACATACTGCACTTTTGTTCAGAGTAATAACTTTATTTCCCTGTGCACCCAGGGCATGTATCTTGCATCTCTTGCCTGGTGCCCTGGGACCCGAAGTCCCTGCCTGTGACTTCCATGTCATATCATTTCATTTTAGTACAGTGCATTAGGAGGGCAGCTTAAACACCACAAGCTGGCAGGAATGAGATGTGAAGTATAAAAAGGGAAAACCAGCCATGCCATCAAAGTAGTAAGAGACTGTGTGTACAAATATATACTGTATGTGTATATATGTGTGCCTGTGTGTATGCAGATGATTAAGGAATATTTTGAACTTCTAGGGATGGGCGAAAAATTTCCTTGTACTTCCAATGGTTCTGCAAAATTTGGGCGAACCGATTTTGCGAAACCATCAGAAGAGGAAATTAAATCAGGAGGATTCCCAGAGCTGCATTCAGCCCTGGGAATCCTGTTTGCAATTAACCTCTAGTGCCTGGGGATCGCAGAGGGTTTCAAGGGCTGCATCTCCTGTACGCGTGATCCCCGGGCATTAGAGGTAATTAACCTCTAGTGCCCCGGGGATCGCACACTCTTCTCAATGAATGCAGCCACAGAATCAAATGTATCATTTGTAAGCAATACTTTTATTACAATGTCAGGAGGTTCGCATGTGCTGGACATTTTCTCAATGATTGCAGCTGTGACTGCATTCATTGATTTACAATCATTTTAATATATACCAGGGAGTTGGGACAGTTCTAGAAAAGTCTTGGAGCCGTGCGTGTGATGTGGTTATGAGTGAGGAAGTAGGTCATCAGTGGAGCGGAGAGAGCGGCTGGGGGAGTATTTTCTTACCAGGTCAGAAAGGTAAGTGACTGAGGGAGACAAGTCAGGGGTGGACAGATAGATTTGAGTGTGATCAGCATACAGATGGTACTGTAAGTCAAAGGAGGATATGAGACTACAGAGAAAAGGGAACCAGTCCAAGGACTGAACCTTGGGAAACACCAACAGGGAGAAAAGTGGGAGAGGAGGAATTACCACCAAAAGAAACTTGAAAGGAGCAGTCAGACAGATAGGAAGCTAACCAAGAGAGAGCAGTGTCACTGATACCAATGGAGAACATGATTTGTACCGGTATTAGAAAGGGGTGATCAACAGTGTCAAAAGCAGAGGAAAGATTAAGGAGAAGGGTTTGTACAATAATTATTAATATTTATTATTCATTGACAGATTATCCATATACATTTTTGATTATGCACTTACCAACACTGTTATTACCTGTTATTGAATATTTTTTGCTATATATATATAGACACTGCAAATGAACTTCTGTACACCCTTGGTATAGGTACCACACTCCTAAAGAAGCCCATACCGGGCGAAACGCATCGGGTATTTTGACTTACGTATAAGACATAAGTACCAAGGATTTGTATATTCTGGTTATAAGTCGGATGTCTAGTGCCCCCTTAGGGCCAAATTGGTATTGACCAAAACTCAAGTCTGAGGTCATACCAAACTGTATGAATTTATCGAACTGTACTACTTGACTTCATTATAAATACAATTGAATTATTTGCCTCAAGAAACCCTACTTTCTTTGTCTTTTACTCACTTTGATTAAACTTAGGGTTCGCAATTGGGCTATAATAAAAGCCTACATCTACTGGATTTTCACCAGATAAATTATACAAATGTTTTTGTTTTCTTTAATGGTCTTGGGTGCCATGGCCACTTTTGAGCCCCTGACAATGTCCGTACCTCTCTGAGCTGTCTTTTCTGCCCTGTCTCACATACTTGGGGGTTCTGTGCTTGCCATGCAGTTTTCTTCTGTACTGTCCTTTATGCACCTGGGAAGCAGCCAAGGCTACCAGGATAATCTGAAGATGCTTTGCAGAAGCTGCAAGGGGCACAGTCTCCTAGCAACCATACACAACTGGCCCACCTGTTTTTACTTGTCTGGGATGCAGGTGGCATGTTGGCATGCCCCACCCACTGATCATTGGGCTTGGGGAGTGGGGATTGAGCTTGAAGATACCCAGGGGTGTAGTGGGGCAGGCATGGGTGGAAACACCATGCCCTTACTTTTTTTGGGAGTGGGCACGCGTGCCCACTTTTTTTTAAAAAGAAGTCTTTGGTGGACCGCGTCCCCCGTACTGATCGCAGACTCCAGGCAGTGGGCGAGGTTGTCTCTCTCAAAACAACTCTGGGGTCTGGTATGATGATGTCACTCTGGGGAAAGTGTCTTTCCCTTTGAGTGACACAGGCAGGGGTGTAGTGGGGCGGGCACATACAGTGCCCCCTCTTCTTTTTTTGCAACTACACCCCTGAAGATACCTGAATATCAAGAGCAGAAATCGTGTAACCAGAGAGTAGGTATTAGGAGTGTACAAAGTTTGGTGGAAATTTGTGTAATCTGTAAGACTTTACATGTCCCATGAGGAGAAGGGAAGAAATCCAAGTATACACCTAGGAGGAGGAAGAACAATATGGTATTCAAGCCAGGAGTGTGAGAGAACCAAAGGGGTATAATAGTAATCAGTGGAAACATGTTTTCCTGCCTCAAACCCTTTGTATTTGCAGACTCTATCAATGCATATAGCTTGAAAATACTCTCACCCCGAGCTATGTCCTTATCTAGTCTTGTATCTGCCTACTAATAGAGAAGTGTTATATGAGTCAATTATTTGACTAACCAGAGTATGTATTTTAGTCCACATTTTGCTCTGTGTTTGCCTGGACTACTAATATCACGTAAATGCAGCATTTCAGACATTCTGCCTGAAACACATTCCTTCCACATCATTGGCTGTTTCCTGTTTACTCATCTTTCTGTCTCCCTCATTTTGTTTTCATCTTTCCATTTCCTAAAGAGACAGCACACTGAAATGTGTTACTTTCCAATTCCAGAGCTTTAAGCATTCTGTTTCCCAGCTTATCACAGAAATGACTGGAAACAGATGCATCCTGCACATTTGCTCATCTGCTTTACTGGCTCTGGTTTCTCACTATACCACCCTAGACTATATTCTTAATTATAATAATAAAGTTTATTGGGCGTAGTAGGAAAATCAAAAAATATAATCCTTTTTTTATTCCATTATATGCTACAGTATCCCTGCTTTTTTGTTCAAAAATATAAACATTAGAAAAAGAAAATTTTGATATTGAAAGAAAATAAAAAAACAAAGTGGAAAACCGGTTTCTGAAAAAGAGAAAAATTACCTTTTTTTTAATCTTCCTTCCAGAAAAAAAGACTAGATCATAAATTTATGCAAAGGTAAAAATAAATATGTTTTATTTCAGCTAAAGAATGACAAAGTAGGACTGACTTGCACATTGCTGGTACTATTAGTCTTGTGCAGTTGTGTTTTTGTTTGGTTTCATGCTGATTTGGAAGAATCGGTGTGGTTATGTTAGGACTGAGCTACTCCAACTAGAGAATAGACTCTAGAGACCAGCACTAGGCAGCAAGCAGTACACACCCCAGTGTGACAGGATAGGCCATCAGCTCAGGTAGAATGACTAAAGTAGAAGTGATCTGATAGAGAGAGATAGAGATAGAAATAGAGAGAGTGGAGAGATTATTTTCCATTTTCAGCAACCTAATGGGGGTGAGCTCAGAAGCAACCCAAAGAAGTGACCACAGCAACAGGTGGGTGTCTACCTGGAGTTTTTTAACCAATATGCTTCAGTATGCTCTTATTTTTGTCATAGGTATTTTTAGGAAATCCTTCTCTGCATCTTTCTCACTTATAAAATTTTATATTGTCAATATAGGTAAAAGAAGAAGAAATTGAATAAACTTTGCCTAATTTGATAATGATTTTTGCTGCAACATTCAAATGGTAAGGTCAGAATTTGGCATCAACAACATGAAAGTATTATTAAATATTGCCTGTATCAAGGGTTCAGGCTGAAAATTGTGTTGTAATGGCATAGGGTATATTTTCTTGGCATACTTTGGGCCTCCTAGTACCAATCGAGCATTGTTTAAATCCTACAGCCTACCTCAGTATAGTTCCTGATTAAGCCCATGCCTTATCTTTCCTGAAGATCATACCTTACAACTGAAATTCATAACCAAAACCTTGTCAGCCTTGTGTTTCAGACACTGGGCCTGATTTGTTAAAGCTAACCAGGACTGGGAAAGATAGACTACAATGGGGAAAACCTGGGTGGCCCTTAAAACCAGAAATGGATCTGGACCAGGGTTGAAAACATTATCCAGATAATTGAATAGAAATGTTTCTATTCTGATAAAAAGAAATCAGTTGCAGGTTTGCTGGATCACCCAGGTTTCCCCATAATAGTCAATCTTCTCCACTCTTGGCGAGCTTTATTAAATCAGGCCTACTGTGTCATGAGAAAGCATGTGAACCATGTCAAGCTCAGAAAATGGCCACTGGTGAGTGCATAGTCTTTGATAAAGGACTGCACAGATGACATCCTCAACGTTGGCTGAAGCATGCCAATGTCAAACTAGGAAGCATGCCAATGTCAAACTAGGAAGCATGCCAAGGTCAAACTAGGAATTTGAGCAGTGTAAAAAAAAAAGACGTGCCACCAATCCCTTGTATGCCTGAAAAGGCTAAATTTCACCTTTGAATATCTGGTATATTAAGGCCCCAACAGGAAAAAGGGTGGGAAAAAGCAACAATGCAGTTAGTGGCTCTATGGCTAGATTGCATAGTACATGCCTACTAATACACCAGCTTTTTACCTGCAAGTTACCTTGGAAACCCAAATGTTACAGGACCAAATTAAATCCCACTCTACTTAATGATGTCAAAGGCCTTCTTTATCTGTCTCTCCTATGTATATTGTAGTTCGTCATTTCACTAAATACAAATCCCGATAGAGCAGGGCCAATTAGTAAAGGAAAGTTGGAAGTCAGAGGATTGGCTGGATTTTTGGAAAGAAGTTTCAAATCTTAAAAAATTAAAGAAATAGGTTGGTTTTCCCCGATGAGTCGAGGTAAGTGTGAGAAGAATGTAAAGTGTATTAAGGAGTAGTATATGGAGCAGTGACCTTGTCTGATAGTATCCTAAAGAACGTATTAGCCATCTCATTCAGACCTGATGTCTTTGCATTTTCAGATCATTTCATAACATTAGCAACCTCTCCTGGTGTGATCTCTAAGTTTAAGAAATGTAAATTATCACCATTCAGACAAGGGAATTGTAAAGAAGTAGAGGAGCTCCTGACTCAGGTTCACACAAGAGCATAAAAAATAGGAGTACACCTCAGCTCCATCTCTTGGAGAATGGTGTAAAAAAAACTGTTGAATCTCTCATGGAGTCATCATGGTAGTGTCAACAATAGCCTCTAACTAAATTCACCATTCTGACTTGTTCATGAAAGGGAAAAAACCCACATCTTTGTAGGGGCAAATCAGGCAATTGTATTACGTAATCTAAACATCACACCTTGTTTAGTCTATATCCACAGAGCCCATTCCTTGTCAGGCAGAGTATGTTTGAATGATCAAAAGCAAGATGAGCCTGCTAGAGGACAATGGACAATCATCTAGACCTTTCCTATTAAACAGTCTGCCACGGACACATTGCTAAAATGACTTAACAGAACTTTGCAAAATTCAATCAGCCAGAAAACAAATTAGGGTAATTTTTTTCTGTGTCTAACTGTACATGAGCAGTGTACTTTTTTTCTTATATAGGGGCAAAGTAAATAGCTTGTTTTTTGCTAGTTTCTAGGTGCTAATTTTTCTATATTGTGAAACAAAAAATGAAGTAGTATATCTCACAAAGCCCATTTTTATAGTAAATTTGAAATATGATTTATCTTCCATCTGGAGAATTAGGGTTAATTGTTTTTACAGAGTTTCAACTAGTACATGGGATCTCTCATCCTTATTCCTAAAAAGTACAAGTAATTTCCGGGGCCACTAGAATTATTTATTTGGTTCTGTAGAAAACCAAATTGTAAAGGCTTACAAACAAAAGCCAACTGACAATTTTACTTCTGGAAATACCATAAAACCCTTAGCACTTTGCTCACATGTGTGGTAATGGTGGTTATTGTCAGCTAAGATGTATATTATATATTACCTATACAAAATGTCTTAACTCATAGCCTGCAAAATATTTATCAAATAAAGACATGAAATCAATGAGACTTAAATATCTGATAATGAAATACAGCTGGTTTAAAATGTATACTTGTGTATACATTTATATGTACAGATATTTTCAATATTAAAACTCCTAAAACACAAGTATACATTTTAAACCATCTGCATTTCATTATCTGATATTAAATTTTTATTGATTTCATATCTTTGTATGATGTAATATTGGCAGATAAAACCAAGATAGAAAAATGAAAAAAATAAATATTGGTCGAAAGGAAAACCTGAACACGTGAGGGTGCTTTAATAGGAATAAACTGGCTTTTAATATATGCTAATGTGCTGGGCTGTGGTGACAATAAGCACAAAATTACAGAGTGGCTTTCTAGCTGCTAATTATCCCCCATCTTTGTTGTTCGTGAAGATGGACACACAATTATACTCTCTTGCTGTATATTAATACAGATTCTTGACATCTTCAGCAGACCTAGAGCTGTCATCGAGCTTTTTGTCTACTTTAATTGAAAATTAATGGTTACTGTGTTGCCACGGAAACGGTGGCAATGGACGCCAATGGCGCTTTTATTTTAAACAGAGGCTGGTGGCATTGTTTTGTCCTGGATGACCTTGAAACTTAAATGAAAAGTTAAAAAAATGGAAGATGCTGGATGAGAAGTACAGTGTTTTTAATATCATTAAAAATAAATAAAACAATGCTATTACATCCCATAGATATGGGGTCATAAATATTTGAGGGAGCAAGGAATCTTTTTTTATTCAAGTCTACAAAAAAAGTCACTGTGCCATTATCAGAAGTCTGTAAACAGGGATTGTGTGTGAATAAGTGTTTTTGTTTTCTTTTCACAATCTTGCCATTACTATCTTATATTCATCTGCTGACAGTGGTACCAAACTGAGAATAAAAAAACAGATTCAAACTGCTCACATACATAAAAAAAGTAATATGGTTAGACAGAAAGAGCTATCAGATTATTTTAGTTCTGTAACTAGACATGCACTTCTGTAATACAGTGATTTCTCTATATCCACTACATTAGAGGAAACATGCATTTTGTCTATTGTAAAATTTACAAATCAGATACTAGGAGCTATTTCTATTATTCCCAGAACATTAAAACATTCATATGTGGTATACATTTTATTGCAGTTGACAAGATCAAGCCTAATCAAGTAAGTTTGTGCAGACAAAGCTAAAATATACAAGCAAATGAAGTAGGAAATTGTGACAACAAGGGTGTCATCATTTTGTTTGCATCCCTGGACCAGCCATGATTACATCTTACAACTGTGACACATTCCTGTTCTAGCACTGACTTTGCTGCAGGCATCTTCTGTGCTTAGCGCTTTCGGATCTGTCTTTTCTTGGGGCTACTAAACAAGACTGTGAGGTTTCTGTGTTACCAGATCATTCACTTTGTGCCCTGAAGCAAATTGCAGGATCCCTAGGGAAGAAAAGAGAGTAGCACTCTTACAGAGGGAGGAGAGCACATCAGAAATGCAAACGCTGACTGTAGGATGCTATAGCACAGGACTACTTGAAATTAATATGTTTAGTGTCCTTATTTGATTCTGCTACCTTCTACTTGTTTTGGCTCACATATCATTTTTTTGTCAGTGCAGATATTTATTATTTAATAAGTATATAGGATTCATTGTATGGTTAATAAATGGTGCATGTGTTGATTTAACAAAGTGTAATAACTTTAAAATTGCTTGTGTGGCCCCTTAAACTTAATTAACCTGCAGAGTGCACTTTGCTAACAGTGTTAATAATATAAATGTGATGAACATGTCAGCTAAACTATATTATATACTGTTATATAAAGTAATTACATATTTAAAATAAACTTCCATTTAGAAATTAGATCATGGAATCACAGATCAATTATATGCACTTCTGATTCAGATAAAGTGTTAGGAATATAGGCATGAAAAGTGTAAAAAAAAATACCTTACAGGTACTGGTATTAGGAATTACAGAGCACATACAAACTGTCATAATAAGTAATTAAATAAGTGGCCAAATTAAATAGGAATAAAATGATTGAGATGATGAGTTTCATAACACTTTGAATGACCAGTCTTCTTTAGGCCTAGTACACAAGAGCAAATGTGCTTCCAATTTTTCGTTTGACCAGCCAATAAAAACAGTATTATGAATGGTAATCAATTATTAGGAAGTCCCAAAACACAGGTTCCGATCTGTTCGTACATACAATACAAGACATCTGATTATCCACAAACAGTCAAAACCCCAAAAAATTGATCTATAAAGATCAAGACCAATTGATTTGCAATATGACCTACCTTAACTAGTCAATTATTTTGTATTCAATTAGGCAGGTTCTACAAATTTGGTGATAGATCTAAAGGAGATTTTTGAGTCAGATTGGTTTTTATGTGGTGATTTTTTCACAAATATGTAAGCAGCAAATAAACATGCTCAACTTCATACAATCACCAAAACAGAATCAAACTTATTTATCACACAGCAGTCACTATGGTACTAAATACTTCAGTTTTAAATTGACTGTGCTATTTTGAAATAGTGGTAGAGGTGCATCAGAGGCCCAAATGCCTATTTTTGAATAATTTAGCGAATGACATGAAGTATTTAGTTAGATGCTGCTGTTAAATTCAGTCAGTTTTTAAATAAAGTGGACAATCTATTTTCAAAAAAAGCCCCGGAGATAACAATAGAAAAAATACTTCACGTCATGGAGAGGGTTCTCCTTCTTATAAGACATTTAAAACATATCTACATCCCAAAGTTTGGAACAAATGCAGCAGTGGCATACTAGTTTGATTCATTTCAACCTATCACTTAAGCTAGAATTGACTGGTAGAAGCAGCAGTCTCAAAACATGTATACAAAAAAAAGTTTAATAGCAGATATGTGAGATTATTTTTTTTTTTAATTAAATTTGAAGTTTTTATTAAAAGAATTTAACATGGGATATCAGCACACATCAAAGTAAAATAAACTGAATAAGGTAAACAGTATATAGACAAACAGTTGTGTTCATGGGACTTTAAAGGCAGTTCAGTACATATCACAGAGTGACTCAAATATAAAAACACATAAAAACACACAACACCAAACACATATCTATATCATTGAGATATTATGACAAATTCCGATAATCCAACACGTTTCGCAGAATGAATCCGCTTCATCAGGTATATATATGTACAGAACCTCAATGAATAGAGTACACTATAGAATAAAACAAATAAAAGGGTTAATTCCCTTATTCCACCAATTCTCACATTTTACAAATATTATAATTTTAAATGAACCGTATAAGTACGTACCAGAAAATGAATAATATAGGGTGTAACTGAACCTGGCAAGGGATGCAATCAGGGGGGACAGGAGAACCCTCTCCAGCAGCAAAAGGAAAGACACTCAAACCGGAACCAATAATGTTTCCAATAAGTATAAGTTTTCCATCTGGGGTCTGGCAGATCAATCAAAAACAACTGGGAATTATTCTCCCAGTTGGGCGGTTACTATACACAATCACGTATTATTATTTTGTTTTATTCCTATATGCTTTATAATATTGTATATACTGTATTATACTGTGCTGTACTACAATATAAAGTACTGTACTAGAAAAATGAACTGTACATTTGTACATTGTACATTTGTTCCAACATAAAATGTTTTGTATTCAATTGAATTCAGATATATGTATTTTGGTGTTCTGTTGCACCTTTGCTGTCATTAAGTCATACATGTTATGTGGCAAAAAACATTTTAGGGTATGTGCAGTTCCTTTGTGCATTTTTTGTGCTCTGTTTGTCATTTTTTCTTCTCTCTCCCCATCCCCTCCTCCCCCATTATCTGGAGCTTAAACTTCTTTTCCTCCAGACGCAAAGAGTGCCCTCTTGTTCTTTGTAATGATCTCAAAATGAATAATGGGGAAGAGAGTTTTCTATATGGACTGTTATGGACTATATGGACTGTTATATATTTATACAGGGTGATCATATCCCCTCTTTAACGTCTCTTCTCAAGGGGGAATAGATTCAGTTCAGCTAACCTCCCCTCATAGCTGAGCTCCTCCACTCCTTTTATTAGTTTAGTTGCTCTTCTCTGCACTCTTCCCAATCCCACAATGTCAGTTTTGTGAACTGGTGCCCAAAATTAGACTGCATATTCCAGATGTGTTCTGACTAATGCTTTGTACAGGGGCAGGATTATGTCTCCATCTCCATCTCCATTATGTCTCCTGGAATCAGGACGAATTTTTTTTCCCCTGTTGAAGCAAATTGTACCAAGGTTTTTTTTGCCTTCCTCTGGACCAACTATGTCTTATAGGGTTTTATATCTGGGATATGTTTAATTCTCTAGTGGTTGAACTTGATGGACTTATGTCTTTTTTCAACCTAACCTACTATGTAACTATCTATAGCAGTCTATTTCTCTTTCAATACAAGAAAGTACGTTGCTAGCTTTAGATATTGCAGCTTGGCATTGCATGCTGTTTTTAAGTCTATGATCTACCAAAACCCCTAGATCCTTTTCCATTTCTGACTCCCCCAAATGTATTCCCCTAGACAGTTTGAAGCATGCATGATGTTAACCCCAAGTGCATAACTTTACATTTATCTATATTAAATGTCATTTGCCACTTGGCTGCCCAATCAAACAGTACATCCAGGTCTGCTTGTAGATTATAGACATCCTGTATGGACTTAATTCCATTACATAGTTTGGTGTCATCTGCAAACACAGAAATGGCACTTTTATTTCCAAACTCTATATCATTTATAAAGATGTTAAACAGCAAACGTCCCAACACTGAACCCTGCAGTATACCACTAATAACCTTGGACCATTCAGAGTATGAATCATTAATTTCAACTTTCTGAAAGCGGTCTTTAAGCCAGTTCTTTATCCATTTACAGAATTACTTTTTTGAAGATAGGAACCACATTGGCCTTACGCAGTCCATCGGTACCTTGCCAGTGACTAAAGAGTCTTGCATCCACTAGGCAGATCAGCAGTGATTGACGGTATATATTGTGTCTGAAAAAATTGTAGTGCATTATGTTGAAGCCAGCACCAAAAGGAAAGTGCAGATTTGTAAAGTTGTGATCAGGGGATGAACCCTGTTCCAAAAAGGATGGACCCTAGCACACTTCCAGAATATTTGTAGGTGTGTGCATCTAGCTGTGTTGCGGTGAGTCTAACAAAAAAGATCAGGGATCTTAATTGGGAGCATTACAGCGACCGAACCATGAGAGTAACTTTGCATCCCACTCAGGTTAAGTCAAAATTCATTTAGTAATTGGAAGAAGGTTCAGGTCGTACAATCTGGACAGATCAATAGGGATGCGGACCCCCAAGTATTTTACTGCCTCTGTGGACCTATGGAATAAAAAAAAAATCTTTAAGTGATTTGCATAGGTCTGCAGGCAATGAAACATTCAGGACTTCTGATTTCTGATTTTAATTATAGTTTATTTTAAAATTTGAGAGACCAAAAGTGTTGAAGTTCAGATAGTAAATTTGGGAGCAAGAAGGATAGAGATGGTATATAGAACAGAAGGTCGTCTCCAAACGCCACTAGCTTATATTCACGACTAGTGTTGGTTGAATATCTCACTATTCAATTCGACAGCTATTCGATCGAATGGGGGGATATTGTTCGGGTGATCGAACGTTGAATTGGAACACCAATAAAGTCAATGGGGGGAAAATTCGGGTTAAAATTCGGGACTGTGTAGAACTGTAAGAGCAATAAGAGGAGCAGAGCTGACAGCTCCGCTCCCCGGATTGCTTTTGCAGCCCTAGCGTAACTGTAGTATGTAGTATGTGTTCTTGGATAGAAATTTTCTATCCAAGAACACAGGAGTCCCACGGGATCCTCGGGCACTAGAGGCTAAATGGGGACAAGTCTCTCCATTCACCTCTAGTGCTCTGTGATTGGCTGGGGAAAGGAAAATCCTAATGACGCTTGAGCTGTCATCAGGGTTTTCCTTTCCTCAGCCAATCACAGAGCACTAGAGGTGATGAATGGGGAGACTTGTCCTCATTTAACCTCTAGTGCCCGGGGATCCCACACTGACAGAAGGATTCCCAATCCTGTAAAAAACTAAAAGTTAGTTACACAAATCACACACATTCAAAAAATTACTTTTACATTTTTTTAACATTTTTAACACATTTTTTACACACGAATTTGCAAAATCAAATTCCATGTTTTTCGGGTCAGGTCTATGCGAATTCGAGCAGCAATTTGAATATAAGGACAACCCAAATTCGAACACCAACACTATTCACGACCCACAATGGGGACCCTGTGTATATTTTGTTTTCTGATCCCCCGGAGCAATGGTTTAAGGGTAAATATGAATATGAAAGGGGAGAGAAGGAAGCCTTGACAAGTGCGGCATGAATCCTACTTGATCTAGGTGTATCAATCGAGTTAGGAAAGGGGGAGGCATGCAGCAAGAATCTTGGAATACAATTTTACATCAGTATTCAGCAAATTAATTAGTCTATAACTGACACAAGACTAAGGGTATATTCCTTCTCTGGGTATCACCAGTTTGTTGGCCTCAAGTAGGTCTCAGATTATAAAAAATTATGATGACAGGGGTGTAAAAGGTCTCTACAAAGTAAGTGCACAGAGAAGCCAGTAGTGTTTTACAGTAGTTAAAGTTTTAAACCATCTGGTTCTGGGTCCTTCCCTAAGGCAGAATTGCTAACAGACCAGAGCCATTGTTGCTGTTCCTCAAACAGTCAAGGCATGCTCAAGGAAGCGAGGTATTCCTGTATGGATGGGATACGTGGATTAGCTGAGGTATTTGCTGGGGGAGTTTGGATGTTTTATAATTAAATATAATATGCTTTAAAAACATTAAATATAATATGCTTTAGAAGTATCCTTAGTGTGATGGTGCATACCGCCTCCTGAACTACAATTTTTTGAAACAAAGGTTGAGCCTTAGCCATGTTCCTGCTGCATTTACTGTCAAACATGTAAAATAAGCATTGACATTTTGCTAGGGAGGCCTTAGCTTTCACACAACAAATAGATTTGAAAGTCAGATTTCAAATATGTTTCTCAAAGCAGATTATGAATGTGTGTCTTTCCTGTTTGAGGCGAGCACCATGATTTATTGAGATCCCCCTGACAAATGATTTGTGCGCGGTCCAAACTGTCACTGGGTGAGTATCTGGGGTCTTGTTTACACTAAAGTACATTGCTAATTGAGTAGACAGGTCGGATAGAACCACAGGGTCCTGATGCAGACTTTCAAGACTTTTAGGTGCCAGAACTTGTCTTGGCACAATTCAGTCAGTTGGGCTACCAAGAGTGAGATTGGTGCATAGTTGGACAGATAAATATTGCCTATGTTGGAGATGACACACATTAGAAGGCCTGAGTGGCAGATTAGAAACCTATCTAGACATGAGTTCACATAGTGTGCTGCAGAGTAAAATGTAAAGTCTCACTTTGAAGGATGATGGATGCACAAGGTATCACATAATTTGTAGTCTTGGGGTACCCTGTGTAACTTTTGGGTGAGAGCCATGCAGCCCCAACTAGATAAAGGTGTGTGAGGGCTTGTCCAGTGAGAGATTAAAGTAAACTCAGAAAGAGTAGGGAGTGCTTTTTCCAAAATTTTATGTATGAATCAAATGTATTGGGGATGTATATTGTTGCAAATGTGAAAAGCCCTACCCTCTGCATCATGCCAGCTCTCTTTTAGTTGCCAGGCTTGATTTTTGGAAAATTACATGCTCACCCCTCTAGATCAGGCAACTGCCGTGAACCCATGATAGGCCCATGGGTAACTGCGATCTCTCAGATTGGGAATTTTACCCTCTCTGAAATGACTTGCTCGTAAAAATGCCACCTGCCTACAAAGATCATGTAACAGAGGAATTCTTTTCGTTGCGACATTAAGGCCTTTTGTGTTAAGTGACATCACAATAAACATCAATATTAGTTGGTGGGGGCTATCTAACACTTGAGTAGAGAAGTATCCAAAAGTAAGAATAAGTAAAGAGGAGATTGTTGCAAGAGGGGTGGGAGGTTGGGGAAAGAAGAAATCGGGAGAATCTTTTTTTGTTTTCTTTAAAGTGGAGTAAAATGTCAAACAAAGCTTAAAAAAAAAACCTGATTTACCCTCCATGGCAATATTACCAAGTGTGGCTTGGGGTGGATTTTCTATACCAAAAGCGGTAACCCATTTGTGGTGAAATTGCCAGGGAGTTAAAAACTCCTACCTGGCTCTCACGTACGAGTGACGTCCTCCAGTAGTGCCCATGGTATTCTCCAGCGATATCCGCAGCGTCCTCACGCGATGCCCGGCACCTGCTTCCCCACCAGGCTACGCCAGGCTATCTGCCTCCCGGGCGTGTGAACGTTGGGGATGCGAGACCAGGGGAAGCAGATGCCAGCCGGGCATCTGCTTGGCAATGTGTGGCTGGGAGGCGGGACCCTGGAGATGGTAGGGGGGACCGGGCGAGAAATTTAAAATGATGAGTATTTTTAAATACAGCTTTTTAAGTACAGCTTTTACATTTTAAAATCCTCATTACTCATACTGCCAGGGAAGTTAATAAAGCTTTAAAAAATGGAGAGGATAGACTATCAACCTGGGTGATACAATAATCCTGGAATGGATCTAGTCCAGGATTAAAAACATTTTCAAACTAATTGCAATTTTTTTAAAGAAATCTGTTCCAGGTTTGCTGGATAACCAAAGTACTCCTATTATAGTCTATCATCTCCAAAACTCCCACTCTGGTTCCAAAATATTCTGAATAGAAACTTCTGGTTTGTGTTTGGTACGGCTTTAAGCTACGTACACACTTCCAATTATTATCGTCGGAAAACGAACGACGAACGTTCCTGCACGATATATATGAACGATCCTATAGCACCGATACTGCACATAGAGGTAACGACACGATCGTTCGTAGATATTGTACACACAATAGATACGATCGTTT
>NC_092858.1:112110389-112207517 GCF_032062135.1 Pyxicephalus adspersus
ACAAGTAGAGACACTTGAAAAGACAACAAATACAAAGACAGATTGCATGTTTTATCTTGCAATATAAAAAAGATTATAATTATCTAAAAGATATTAGCTACCAATACTATACAGTGGCTATACAGCAAACCTCTACATGACAGCAAGCTTTAGCTGCATGAAAAGCTACACCCTAGGTATTCTCAAATCCAGCAGCCTGAGCCCTACTTTGGCAAAGTTCTTGGTGCTGCATTCCCTCCTATAAAAATAGAAAGCGGCACCAGAGTGGAAAGTGGACTTGAGGCATTGCAGCAGGGAAACATGGTCATAGGCTGTTCACCCTGTCACAATGCGGAGGGGGGGGGGGGGGCTGGGCATTTTGAGAATTTACCCTGCTGACTACACAAGCTAGTTGCATAAACCATGAACAAAATATTGTCACCAAAGTTGAGGCGTGTTATTTACCTAGCTCTCCAAAACCTAGAAACATTGTTAGATAGCCTAAAGTAGTACCATATTTTCACTTAAAGTATGATGTACATGATCCATGTACAAACCGCGCCCAATGAATCCCATGCTGCCTTATTTTCTCTCTTTCTTCTACGACTCACTATTCAGTCCAATGCTGTCATCTTTGTGCATGCGTGAGATTGAGCACTTGTTTTTTTTTTTCTTACATTAGAGGAAAGCCTGTGCCCAATATCTGGCATGCACAGGAGAAACCCACAGGTCTCCTGGGATATGTGACGCAAGTAGCCCAGGAGGCTGCAGATTTCTCTTACAATATTTATGGCTGCAGCTTGTCTTGGGGACTTGTCAAACAAGTTAAAAAAAAATTAAAAACACATTTTTTATAATATATATAATATTATGCAAAACTACACAAAAATGTGAACTTTTCCACAAAATACAAAAAATACAATTCTCAATTTCTTTAATCCCTTCTGATGATAGTGCTTAATGAATTAGTGCTTGATTGTATTGCTTTATGGGAGAATTTGGGTAACAGAACTGCCCACGTTGGAGCACTGAGCCAACTAAGCTTTTGGAAAACTTATGGTACTGTTGTGTCAATGAAGGGAGTTGGTGATACTGTTTTACTGATGAAGGCTTGAGTTGATGGTACTGCTCTAATTTTGGAAATCAGGACTAGTGGTATAGCTTTTCAGTTAATAAACACTGTTGACAGAGCTCCTGTGCCTGGTTAGGGGGACTCATAAACACTGTCCTGTAGAATATATTTACAAATTGATCCTGCATTGATAAGCCTGCAACTATTTTAAAATACAAAAGGTTCCTGTATGACAAATATACCAAAGTACCACATCTACCAGTAGTTACAATGTGATACACACTATTTGATACACAAATCGCATAGGATAAAAAAAAATCCAAAGACAAAGCAACTCATAGTGAGGGTGTTAGTAACAGAGGTGGTTTTGACAATGTTGAAATAAATGGGCAGGGGATAAGTGTAGCTGAGTGGTAATTGACAGGCTACATGTCTGTGAATCAACAGAGACAATGGTAGTAAGGACACTGCAACATTTTGAATTGTAACTTTGCTTAAGAGTGGTATTTTTAGTTCTTTATTCAGAAGCTGTGCAACATTGTTGCCACACTATTGAATCAGGCTGCTTTAGGTGAAGTTCACTGAAAAATGTGGGATTTAGCAGGAGGACAATACAAATAATCTGTAAATGCACTAATAAATAAGTTCTGCTGTAGCCATAGTTCTAATTTAAAATATAATAAATAGATGCTGAAACCCAAAGAGGCAAATACTGCAACCAGCATGTTAGCATGAAAGCCAAGATTTTTTTTCAGGTCAGCAATCATAGCAATAAGAGACAACATTCTTCTATCAGGTTTTGTAATATGTACCCAAATACCTAAATAAATATTTTAGCATCAGTCCTGAACTATATACTTACATACAGTATACAAAGGGGTGTAGTCGCAAAAAAAGAAGAGGGGCACAGTACATGCCCGCCCCACTACACCCCTGCCTGTGTCACTCAAAGGGGAAGATACTTCCCCCAGAGTGATGTCATGATATCAGACCCCGCCCACTCTCCCATCTCAGGTCTG
Organism: Pyxicephalus adspersus; assembly: GCF_032062135.1. NCBI lineage: Eukaryota > Metazoa > Chordata > Amphibia > Anura > Pyxicephalidae > Pyxicephalus > Pyxicephalus adspersus. Next base: position 112,112,460 of record NC_092858.1, read on the forward strand.
AGTCTGCGATAGGAGAGTATGCATGTTGGCCCTGATTTAATAAAGCTCTCCAAGGCTGGAGAGAATACACTTTGATCAGTGAAGCTGGGTGATCCAGCAAAGCTGGAATGGATCTGGTCCAGGATTCAAAACATTTGCTAGGAAATAGCAAATTATTTTAAGAAATCCATTCCAGGTTTTCTGGATCGCCAATCTTCACTGAAGAAAGTGATTTCCCTCCTGCCTTGGAGAGCTTTAATAAATCAGGGCCGTTGTGTTCAGAAAGACACCCCGCCCGCCGCCCGGAGCCTGCGATCAGTCTAGGGGATGTAGTCTGTAGCCCTGCATATACATGACATAACAACCTTGTAGGCCTTCGCTTTTACACTTGTTCTATCCCCTTTTACATAAATCCATTGTTAGATTGTTAAATTTTTAATTATACTTGCCAGCTGCGGTAACAAGGTGCTGGCAAACCCCAATGACCTGAAAAATTTGTATGCCCTAGAACTAGGCAGTTTTTTATGTCACAGAACTTACTATAATGCATTGTGCAGAGTTTTATCAGTCTTTTTGCTTGTGTTAAAATTCCTGTGGAACTATAATGTGAAGACAGATGCTAGTACAATAAATGTTGGGACAGTTTCCAAACCTGATGTCAAATTAATAGTTTTCTGAAATATTTCCCATGCAATAACATGCACTTATCAGCCCATTCCTGCATTTATTCAGTGGTATGAGGTACGCTTGCTAATGCTGACAATAGCTAACAAATATGTATGGATGGTCAATATGGCTGATGTACTCCTCCCCCTCACTTATCAACAGACTATGTCTTGGATTCCATGGTTCTCTTTTAGACTATGCTTCCCAGGTATCCCCATCCCCCGCTTGCCCACCCCTAGCCCCCCAACCCCCCCCCCCCTCATTATTGTTTAATATCATATGTGTTTCCTACTATGGTCTTATTGGATGTACAATTGCTCTATTTTTATATTCTTCTTTCTTATGACTGTTCTGTTGGAATTTATCTTTTGAAATGCAAAAAAAAATAGATTGACCAATAAATAAAATGTTTGGTTGTATTCTATTAAACAGAAAGAAATTGATGCATTTATTATTATTTATTGCATTTGGAAAAAAATAAAGCTTTTTTCTAAATATTAGGGATATTTGAAATTCTTCATACTGACTAGACATTCTTAAATATCCAGTTAATGTTGTAATTCTTATACAATTTCTTGCTTAAAAAGATATAAATATGTTTAACCCACATTTTTTGGTATTGTTCTTCAGATACCCCCATTTACCCAAGCAGTGTGATGTTGTATGCTGATTCTTTATTGTTTGTAAGGAATATTAACACATTAACACTTTAGTTATTGAAGGGTCACTTTAGGTAACCTTTTATTAGTTATCTATTCAGTGTTATATTTCAGTATTATACACCACGAACAAGAGGGCACTATTTGCGTCTGGAGGAAAAGAAGTTTAAGCTCCAGGTAAGGAAGGGATTCTTCACTGTAAGGTCTGTGAAAATGTGGAATCGGCTCCCTCAGGTAGTAGTGTCAGCAACTACTATAGATTGCTTTAAAAAAAAGCTGGATGCTTTTCTAGAAGCACAGAATATTACTGGGTATTAAGGCTTTAAAGTAAAAAAAACAGTGACTGTTGATCCAGGAAACATCTGATTGCCTCATGGAATCAGGAAGGAATTTTCTTCCCCTGTTGAAGCAAATTGTACCAGGGTTTTTTTGCCTTCCTCTGAAGCAACTATGTCTTACAGAATTTTATATCTGGGATATATTTATTTCCCTAGTGGTTGAACTTGATGGACTATGTAACTATATGTGTCTTGCTGCACTGAGAGGTGCCAGCAAAAAGTGTGAGTGGTGACTAAGGACAATTAATTGCCATGGACCTCTGGTCACCGGGATTAATAGATCCTTTTCTGCATCTTGACATACCTACTATGGTCAGAATAAAAAAGTGTACTTAAAATACAAATTACCTAAGACACAGTTGGTTTTGTATCACTATATTCTAATAATAGTATTTAAAAACATATACAACAAATTAGACAATAGTCAAAAGATCTGAAATATAGCCATTTTAGTAGTGTTTTTATAGGCAAAATGTTTTTGTGAAATCAACTGTCAGTCTGTATCCAAATCTGAGATTTCCTTTCACTTCCTGTAGGAAAAGAAAAAGTATATCCATCCATATTGAGAAAAAAATACTTAATGAACACTTGCCCTGAGAGCGGATCCTCCTAGTGAACAGCCCATATGTCTTTAATAAATCGATCCCAATTGCTAATTTGAGCCTTACTGTGGAATAAGCAAGATTTTATGGTAGGCAGAAAAGTAGAAAGGGATGGAAATATTAGGCCTACTACATTTATAATTACAAATTTAGATAATGATGAGGGACCATGACACTTCTGCTAAAACCTTGTGAAAGGGCAGAGAAACATTGTAGGTAAACTTCAACTCTGGAGCCTAAAATATATATAAGAATCCAGTTGGTAAATCATCCCACCCCAATTTACCTATAACTAAAATTTAACTTTTAGATGTATTGATCCTTGAAAATAATTTGAGTGTCTCATATATGCGTTCTATATACAGACAACACAGTGTGGCACTGCAAAAGACATATGTTGCACAGTAACTTGCTGGATAAAGTGCAAACTACATAGACAGCCTGTTCCGATTATAGGGCAATAAGGCTGTTTACTTGCCCATCTGGGGCTGGTTAAGGGGTGAGAAACAGAAAGTGTGTTATCCCCTCTGCGGTTTCATTTTTGGAACCAGATGTCACAGCTGACTGAGGGTCATTTGGTCTAAAATTTGTTTCTGCAAGAGCAGTTTATTTCTTTTTTATACAGTGGCTCATTTCACCCACTGTTGCTGCTAAGGACTTTCACCACAGACCATGCTTTCTAAAGTTTAGAGTATAGACACAACCTGCCAGTTTCCACAACCTGCAGAAGATTTTTGAATTATGCAATGTAGGAAAAAAAATGTTTTTAAATACCAGATAAGCCCTGACTATTATATGGCTTTTCACATACTATTATACTTTTTTGACTATCACATACTTTTTATAAATAAGGAGATGGCATTTATCTATTAAATTAATTACATTTTTAAGGCACATATGTTGCCATGGTACTTTAAAGCATTATACAGGGCCACTGGTAATAAAAAGAAAAATATGTCTATATTGAAATTTACATTGTTTAGTTATTTTTGTTGGCTCTTTAATTACTCCTTTCAGAGAGACTAAATAAAAATAAATAACCAAACCAACATGTTTAGTGAATGCTACTTTTTCTAGCTTTTCTAATTTTGAAAGAGACGACCAGTAGATATAGACCTACTGTATATTGGTGCTGCAACAAACACAACTCACCCTAATCGGGGCTTACTGCTGTTTTCAAAGTGGCAAACACTATTAATGCACTATTGGGATGAAATTGGGACGTAGTATGGTGATAAACATCCTTTACCGTAAATCCAGCAATTTTGCAAGAGTGGCAAACCTGATGACAAATGGTGATTTCAGCTGATCACCATTTTTATAAATGAAGTAAACTAAAAGTTAGTTATTTGAGTTATTTGTTATTATTTGTATATAAACAACCTGTTAGCTCTTTATAAATAGGCCCAATATAATTAAAAATCCAAGAACAGCTGCATTTGGTTATCCCTGTTTGATGACATATTCTGCCCTAGGGTGACAACACAGTCTCAATACTGTATTTATGGTGAAGCAGAATTGCCACCTGGGACCAAAAGCGTTTTTGGAATACAAAACACCCCTACTTCACCACATCTTCTCCAACACCGACTGTTAACAATGTAGCTGAGGTAGACAACACAGCAGGTTATCAGATCACTACTTTTCTAGAAGGATTACAAGCTGTTTATATACTTCTTAGGGTGTACATACATTTTTAAGCTCATCTCCTAGCATTGAAAAATTGCCCTTTTTACTTACCTAAATCTGCAGTCACATTACACTTCAGTCCTGAGTCTTTTTCTCTCTATATTAACATGAGATGGGGCTTTCCTTAATGTCTAGTGTGAGATCCTCTTAGGATACAAAACAGCATGCAACAGCAGTAACATCAGTGCAAGGGGACTGTAAGCAACCAGCCAGCAAAGCATCTGTGCATTATGGGAAAAGCATAACCCCTGCTGAAATGGATGGGAAGGAGGTTAAAATTTGCTTTAGGAATTATTTTCTGGGTATATTCATATGGACTGTACTGTATAATGTTCATAAGCCATTCAACCATTTGTGCAACTACTGCTTTCTTTATCTTACATCATTAGGGGTACTTCAATTGTATTCATCAATCTAAATACAGGTGGACAATCAAAAATCCGGCAACCTTCGGACCCGAGGAGTGTCAGATTTTTGAAAATTTCGGATTTTTTTATATACTTACCACCACACACAGGCCAGTCTTCCTCTCGCAGCACCTGCGGACATCTGGCATCTGTTAATTTACCAGGGTGATCAGTAGAGCTTCATCTTTTTTTATTAAGTAAACATATCTCCTGCAAGTGGATAATTCATTTTGCTTATATTCTTTAAGTAAATCAAACCCAATGTGTTAAATATTATGTACAGTCACAGTCACATTCACATGTTAGGAAGTGTACTGTAAAATTGGAGATCATGTGAAATTCAAGATAAAGGGTAAATCTTTTTATATTAGTAAATGCACTATGAAACATAAAAATCTTTTCTTTTTTTTTTTTTTAGGTCCACTTTAAGTTTTGAGATGTGGAGACCTGTCATAGTAAATGGTAGGCAATGTTCAGAATGTCAATGAGGTTGCAGTGTGCGTACTGCTTCCTCATACCAGTAAACCACTGCCATAGTAGAGATTCTATATGTAGCGTTCGGTTCAGCACCACTAACTGCTGCCCGCTGTAACATCTGCAAAAGCTAGTTTTTTTAAGAACTAGCACTGCAGTACTAGTGACAGAGCGGCTAGCAAAGGTCCCAGCTGCTGGGATCACTCGATCCCTCCGCAGGGCTGAACCTTTCCTTGAAGTGTAAAATGCTGTCTTCTTTTGGTTGTTACATTCATTTATGTTAGTATTTAGTAAAAAATAGGACTCCAAAGTTCATAGGAACATAACCAGGGTATATAGTAGAAGCTACCTGGTTCTCAAGGATATTAGTAAGCCACAGGGTGATTTATCCCACCAGACTCCCCACATAACTGATTATATAACTTTTGCTTTTGGTTGCCCTAGCCATTGCTAGTATATTTTGATCTTTCAAGTTTCAAGCAGTTTCAAGACATACCTTCAATAACTGTTCATAAGAAGATAACATATTTGCTTACATGTGTTTTCATGCCAGAATGATCAGTTTACTAGAGACCACTGGTAACTTTAGTTTTACAAAAATCCTAATTATACCTCTAAAAGGTTAAAACAAGATTGTCTTCTATTGCGTAAAACAGTTTGTATATACAGGTTATTACGGTAATTTGATAAATCTAGCTGTGATATGAATCTTGCTTGCATTAAGAGAAAGAGGCAGGCATCCCGATGGCTCCCAGGGACACTTCATTAAGCAATCAGCTCTTTTAATGAAATATTTCTTTGTTTAAATATTCATTGATCTGCAGCTATTCTGTGCAGAGAGAAGCGAATGAGTCAGGCACAGCGCTGTCCCTAAAGCTTTAAGAGCAGGCCATAGCGAGCACGCTCTTAAAACAGAGCATTGTGTGTCCCCGCATTCAAAAGAGGGTAATTAAGGCACTGGACCTTTGCAGGTGACCTTCAGGGAGAAAAAAGACAGACACCCCTCCTTACTTCCAATCTTGTTCCCTTTCCTGTAATTTCTAGATTGTGAACATACCTCTTAGGGTGCAGAAATGAACATTCACTAGATTCTAGGTTAGTGGGGAAATGCTCTTTAGGAACCAGTACTCTAAAGCATAAAGCCCTGTAAAAAATGTTATAATTAGGTTAAGATATGCAAAACTATGACTGTATCGGTATTTACATTTCTGTGAACCTGACATTTGAGTTTGATTTTCTGGTATCTTGTCCCTAATATAAATTTGCCTCTCACTCACAATGCATAGAACGCAAGTCCCAACATTCTCACTATATGCAATGAGGTGCAGTGCTTTGCTACCACATATTAGTGCAAACATTTCTGTTTGTTTTTATGTGCTACTCCACTCATTGTAATAGGGGTCAGCATCACAATGGACAGCAAAGCTGTCTGTCTATTGCCATGCACTGCAGTATAACATTCATCAAAGCATATTTTTATAGTGTGAACGAGGCCTAAGGAAGCGCTGCTATAGCAAAGAGATGACATAACTCTCTTGTATTTATTATTTGTATAAAAAATTTGCATAGCTATTTTTCAGCTATCTTCAGCAAATATGCATGTACATTCAATCTGTGTGAATTAACCATCTTCCGCTCATACATTTTGGGGATTTTTAGCAGATTGTATAAAGCTATGGCTGTTGTATGAATAGGTCAGAATTTGAAATAAAAATCTTCCCTTCTTAGTGAATGTTTTAGGAGATTTTCTCTTGGTATGGAATGTTATTGCACTATAGTTACTTAGGATTGACTGTTCTCGTGCTATTTTATTTCTGTGTGAATGTTCTCTGAAGGCTGTTTACTGAAAGTTCTTCTTTTTTGCTTCTCTAAGGGCACTGTTTATAAAATGTAATCAGACATTCCCTCAAACATTTCCTAGTGGGAAACTTTTAGCTTTTCAAAAGAAGCAATTGATTCCCACCAGAAATGTTTGATGGAATGTCAGATCCCCTGTTTTATAGATTGGACCCTAAATGAATGTTCTTGAATGTAAATTAATGTGAATAACATTCTGCAAATATTAAAAACATTTGCAAGTATTTGCAACTTTTTGTAAATAGGCCATTTGAAGTCTGTGTCTAGGTACAATATTTTACCGAAAGATCAAAAATGTTTTTTCTTCATGTGTAGGTTTTTCAAATTGGTAGTGCAAAGATGATAATGAAAGAGAAGACATTCTGACCAACCAACCAAACTGCACCAGATTTTTCTGTAGGCATATCAGTAATAAATGATCTCCAAATGGATGTTTTTCAATTTTACACACTGCTTCTGTTTCTCTGTGCACTGCAAACTATAGGATTATTTGGTTTATATAATTAATGTTTCATTTGGTGGCTTTATTTACTCTAATCCAGTGTTTTACTGGCGATTTATTAAACATTAACCATTTTCCATAAAAAAACTGTTTTATTAGGGACATCTAAAATTGTTGTTGTATGTTGAATATAATAAATATATTGTATAATATTGTATATATTATTTATGCAAACATGCAAAGTTTACGAATACGTTCACTTTAAATGCATCTACCCTAAAAAACTGGAAAGTATTTTTTTGAGTTATTTTTATTATTATTAGCCAGTGTTTATATAGCGCCGAAATATTACACATCACTTTGTCCATTGCAATATTACTAACTGTCCCTCAAAGGTCATATCCATTACTAAGGCCAATTTTTTTTTTTTGTTTGAGGGAAAGTTGATTGACCTAACTGCATGTTTATGGGATGTGGGAAGAAACCGTCAGTTCCCACTGCTTACAAAAGGTTCATCATTACATTTCATCTATTTGTCTATCAAACTGATTACTACTGTATTTTACATTTTGTAAACCTTTGTTGCTTAACTTTTGTATCACAATAGAGCAATGCAAGGATGAATGGAGGAAATGGAAAATGGAGAATTTAAATGGACATTTTGACAATGAAAATATTTCCATTAGCTCATTCTAGAATATTGTCACCTTTTGCCAAAGCCTCTGCTGCTTACACATATACCTTCACACCAAAACAAACTTTTCCTAAACAGAGTACACAGAAAAACTGAGATTGATTAAGCACCTTTTTTCTTCTGTGCCATGTATTGGCACCTTTGTATTGACACATCACCATAAGAGTTCTGAACTTGGTCAGTGAGCATTATTAGTAGTAGACACTAAAGCTCTGTGGGTATTGCATTAAGCAGCCTATTCATATACATTAAGCTATCCATACATGGCAAGAGACAGAACAAAAACCGAGGTTTTAATCAGTACATAAAAAATGCAAAGTGTGTACACTGTGTACATTGCAGGCTGCTGTTGTACTATTCAACATGAAATTGACCGAAATTCTCCTCATTTTAATTTGCCTGATTATAATTTTTAAAACAATATACATTGTTTTTGTATAGTAAATGATGTTGATAATTTTGTATCAACCTAAAACCATTTAATAAAGATATTAAAAATTTACTTATGGAAAGACTTGTTTTAATTTTGAAGAAATATTTTTAATTTGTTATTGTATTTGTTTTTTTTTTAGAACAGTAAATATACCAAATCAAGAGTATTATAATCTGCCTGATTTTCCTCAAAACTCCAACATAAGTTGGTACTATTTGTTTTACAACATATCCATCTCAGTTCCAGGATTGTTGGCAAGCATGCTGATGTGAATTAATTTACTTTCCAGACATAATTTCATACTGTAGCAAACTGGCACATTATTAAAAAGCACTTTACGGGTGCATTAGGCTGTTCTAAACTACAGTTTTTTACCTTACATAAAAAGGACAGCAACCCTTTTATATAAGCTAAAATTTATCTTCTTTTTTGGGGGGAAAGGGGGTTTAAAAACGTTTTAAAAAAAGAGGAAAGCCCCTCTCCTTTCTGTTTTCGTTGCTGCAGTGATCACAACTGAATAGAAGCGCAGAGCCAGCTGGGATAGATACATCCCAGGAGGCTTCTGGTGGCTCCTTCTGTGCATACAAGAATCTCGGGCATGTCCAGAAGGAGCTTTTTCTTTATTGGGGAAAAAAATGCTGATCTCACCCATGCGCAATGAGATGGGCACTCTTTTTTTCCCCATCTAACAACGTGTATGAATTCTCATACTTAAGACAACACAAAACAGAATGCTGAATTTTTTGTGAATTAACAAAGTATCTAAAAAAAACTATCTGGGTTCTATGCACTGTAGTTCCTACATTTTGTTCTGGGACTAAGTATTGATAAGTCAACAAAGAATGACTGACCACCTAATTATCACATGGCCACATCCCTAGTTTACTAGCAATAGGACTTTGAGGGGTTAGCCTAATGAATGGGACTTTATAAGCCAACCATATTCAATTTCCACATGTGTATCAAAAAACATATTTTTATTAAATAACATTAGGAACATAACATTTTAAAACTCATTAAAATGTGCAAAAAAAATAATCAAACATAATTAAACATTGGCTTTAATTTCACTTAAATAAATAGAGAAGCACAGTGATGTATGTGCTTGACCAGCAAGCATGCAACACATGCAACTATGACATGTTTCACAACAAGTGCTGCTGACATGCTTGAAATATAACACAGGCACTATTGATTTGGATTTTGCCCTGTATGTACTAGATGCGCATATTCACATTAATTACCTATAGTGTTAAATTCATCTCTATTGAGCAACATTAGCTATTCTGTTTTGCTCTAGTTAAACCAATCTTTCCCACTATGTGAGTTTTTTTTTTCTCACCTCTAGTTGTACTGAAAATCCTGAAAATGAAGAAGACCTGATTTCTTATCAGAGGATTACATACAGTATTGTAGGGTCACAATGCCCTGGGTCCACTACAGTGCATCTACTAAGCACTAACACCAAGATCCCCATGTTAGTAGCTTGTTTCACTTTAGCTTATAACATCTTTTGTTCCAAGGAATAAGTGACCCATTAAATTGTTTCTGATTTAAAAAGGCTTTTACTCTGAATAAAGTATTTCAAAAAGCTTATGTGAAGCAAGTGACTTTTTTTCTTTAAGAAGATGAAAAAAGAAGAATAGAGCATTCCTTTTCTAAAATACAGGTTTTGTAGCATGGAAAAGAAAAAAAAAACAGAAAAGGGAATGGAAAAGCTATATTACTTTTTGGATATTTTAGGATTAATTGTAGGGTGACAATAGAGCTTCCAAGTCAGCTAGTTTTCTACCCAAAACTAACATATTTCTTAATTTGTTCCCTCCACATGTCTGTGATTTTTTTAAAATGTGCAAACATTTTCAATTCCATCGGAAAACCACTAAAAACCACAGTGGAATTTTTTTAAATCATTTTTTTAAATCATTTTTATTCACCTGCAAGAAAAAAATAACAGGACAAAGAAAAAAAAACAATGAACAGTAAAAGACGTAAAAGATAAAATGTAGGGAAATCAAGAGTAAAATATAATCAAGGCTGCATACGGTACTCTTTTGAAAAAAATGTTCAATATTATGCATAATGGTAAGTGTTGGGCAGCACAGTGGCTCAAAGGTTAGCACCCTGGGCTTTGTAGTGCTAGGTCCCAGGTTCACTATCTGCAAGGGACACCCGGGACACTATCTGCAAGGAGTTTGCAGGTTCTCCACATGTTGGGGTGGGTTTCCTCCCACCTTCCAAAAACATGCAGTGGAATTAATTGGCTTCCCTCCCCCAAAAAATTACTTTAGACTGTATTAAAGACATATGATTATGGTAGAGACATTAGATTGTGAGCTCCTTTGAGGGACAGCTGGTGACATGACTATGGACTTTGTACAGCGCTGCATAATATGTCAGTGCTACATAAATATTGTATAATAATCACTCTTGGCTGTCGAAACAAGTGGCTTGGAATCAAGTGGAGTTGGAAAACACAGTTTTGTTTGTTTGCATTTGGGAGTTTGTCTGTTTGACTGTTGGGATGTGTCTGCTTGACTGTCAGTTTTGTTTTAAATAGCTTTTTTATCTTTTTTCCTTGCTGACTTCTAAGGGAGGTTCCTGGCAGACTCACCTGGAGCTTGCTCACTCTTGGCTGTTGAAACAAGTGGCTTGGAATAAAGTGGACTTAGAAAACACAGGAGTTTAAAAGGAGTTAAATCCTTTTAGTAACTTCAAACTGTAAGTAAACTTTTACAACTCTTTGTAAACAAACAAACATTGTAACTGAGAAAATGAGAGGTAGCAAGGTGGAAGGTTTGGTCCAGTGCACAGGGTGCCATATGTATGCACAAATGGAGCAACGGCTCCTAGGTGAATACCGCTGTGACAGATATGAGCAAGTCGCCTTTCTGGTATCTCGCATTGGAATGCTGGAGAAGCACATTGCAACACTGAAATCAGTTGATCACCTTGATAGGGGTCTCCTGCTCCCTGAGCAGGTAGTTAATGGCTTAGATGTGGAGGGTGGAGAGGTTAATCAGGATGTACATGTAGGGAGTTGGGTTACTGTAGTTAGAGGGAGTGGTAGGGGCCCCCAGAAAAGGACGGCTAGCCCTGTGTTTGAGCACCCTAACATATTTGCAAAGTTATGTGAAGATGTGCAGCTGGCAGACCCAGTGGTGGCAACTCTAGATGTTACTGCTACCCCTAGCAGCCGAGAGAGCAGCCCATCTAGTGGGGGAGGGGAAGAAATGCAGGAAGGAAAAGACAATTGGTTGTAATAGGGGGTTCTATGATCAGAAGGACTGATAGAATAGTTTGTCGCCCGGATCCCTTCAACCGAATGGTTTGCTGTCTCCCTGGTGCCAGGGTTCGACATGTGGTTGACCGAGTGGACAAATAACTGGAAGGGGCTGGGCATGGCCCAGCTGTCTTGGTGCATGTTGGAACCAATACCTGAATAGATGGAAGATGGAGGATCCTTAAAAATCAGTTTAAAACTAGGTTTCAAGTTGAAGGATTGGACCTCCAAGGTTATGTTCTCTGGAATATTGCCTGTGCCATGCGCAACACAGGAAAGGCAGAGGGAGCTTAGACAGGTAAACACATGGCTTAATTCCTGGTGCAAAAAGGAAGGGTTTGGGTTCCTAGGGCACCGGGCTGACTTTTCATTGGGCTACAACTTGTATGCCAGAGATGGTTTGCGGCTAAATGAAAGGGGGTCTGCTGTGCTAGGGGAAAGTGCTAGGGGAATGGTGGAGGGATATTTAAACTAGGACAGAGGGGGATGGGACAGCAAATAAAATGGCAGAAAGTTAAGTCAGGGGTCAGCCACTAGTGGAGGGTTGATTGGGGGGAGGGTTATGGATAAATGTATGGAGCTTCCCATGTTACAAACAAATATTGAATTGTGCAGTACTGAACACTAGTTGTACTGAAAAACAAAAGGATTTGGCAAACAATGATGGTAAAAGCAGCAATGGTTTAAAGAGCCTGTTCACCAATGCTAGAAGTCTAGCAAACAAGATAGTGGAGTTGAAAGCATCAATGAGTCATGAGAATTATGACTTAGTTGGCATTGCTGAATCCTGGCTTTGTTTATACCATGACTGGGCTGTCAATATTCCTGGGTATACTCTCTTTCGTAAAGACAGAGTCAAACAAAAGGCTGGTGGTGTTTGTCTGTATGTGAGAAGTGATCTGAAAGTGAATGTGAAAATAGAAATTCCAGATGGAACAAGCGATGAGGTTGAGGCATTATGGGTGGAGTTGATTGTGGGGTTGATTAACACACAATTAATTATTGGAGTCTGCTGTGGGCCCCGCAGTGATAAGAAAGAAATAGAAAATCAACTACTAGCACAGATAGAAAAAGCAGCAAAAGTGTTTAGTCATGGGAGATTTCAACTACCCTGACATTTGGCACTACAGGAACAGCAAAAGGGAGGAAATTTGTGAATTTAATACAAGATAATTTTTTATGGTACAGTTTATAGAAGCCCCAACTAGAAATGATACTCTGCTGGACCTAGTTCTTTCTAATAATGCAGAGCTTATAACAAATGTGCAAGCACGTTGTCAAACAAATTTACTCTCTTTTTATGAGGAAGAAAGTAAACAGGTAGACAGTGGAGTAGCAGTTGATATAGTGTACTTGGACTTCGCTAAAGCATTTGACACTATACCCCACAGACGGTTAATATGCAAGTTAGGTTTAGAAAAGTCAATCTGTAAATGGATAGAGAACTGGCCTAAAGACCGCATCCAGAGACTTGTAATTAATTATTCATACTCTGAATAGTCTAAGGTTATTAGTGGTGTACCCCAGGGTTCAGTGTTGAGACCTTTACAGTTTAACATCTTTATAAATGATATAGCGTTTGGGATTACCAAACTCCATTTCTGTGTTTGGAGATGAGACCAAATTATGTAATGGAATTATGTCCATACAGAATGTCTATAATCTACAAGCAGACCTGGATGTACTGTTTGATTGGGCAGCCAAGTGGCAAATGACATTTAATATAGTTAAATGTAAAATTATGCACTTGGGCGCTAACAACATGCATGCTTCAAACTGTCTAGGGGGAATACATTTGGCGCAGTCAGAAATGGAAAAGGATCTGGGGGTTCTGGTAGATCATAGACCTAATAACAGCATGCAATGCCAAGCTGCAATATCCAAAGCTAGTAAAATACTTTTTTTTGTATTAAAAGAGGAATAAACTGCAAAGATGGAGACATAATCCTGCCCTGGTACAAAGCATTGGTCAGACCTCACCTGGAATATGCAGTCAGGTTTTGGGCAAGTTTACCAAAAGGACTTTGTGGAATTGGAGAGAGTGCAGAGAAGGGCAATTAAACTAATAAAAGGAATGGAGGAATTAAGCTATGAGGAGAGATTAGCTGAACTGAATCTATTCTCCCTTGAGAAGAGACGTATAAGAGGGGATATGATCACCCCGTATAAATAAATAAATGGTCCATATAGAGAACTCTCTTCCCAATTATTCACTTTGAGATCATTACAAAGAACAAGAGGGCACTCTTTGCATCTGGAGGAAAAGACATTTAGGCTCTGGAAAAGGAAGGGATTCTTCACTGTAAGGTCTGTGAAAATGTGGAATCGGCTCCCTCAGGAAGTAGTTTCAGCAACTACTATAGATTGCTTTAAGAAAAAGCTGGATGCTTTTCTAGAAGCACAGAATACAACTGGGTATTAAGGATTTGAAGTAAAGATAACAGAGACTGTTGACCCAGGGAACATCCGATTGCCTCATGTAATCAGGAAGAAATGTTTTCCCCTATGGAAGCAAATTGTACCAGTGGTTTTTGCCTTTTTCTGGACCAACTATGTGGTATAGGGTTTTATATCTGGGATATGTTTTTTTCCCCAGTGGATGAACTTGATGGACTTATGTCTTTTTTCAACCTAACCAACTATGTAACTATGTAATAATAATAATAATGTGTTATTTTCCTTCAAAAGTATTGCAAAACCAATTGAATATGGAACAAGTGGATGGTACATTGGATACTTGTAGTCAATCACAAGGATCCATTTAAAGTGCATGCCTAGCATTATGCCAAGGTTTTTAGGGATCAGATACACATCCCACAAAGCAATAAAATATCATAGCAAACCTTGCTTCTTCCTCATCAGAAAGTTACATATCTCAATTAATTGGGAACCATTTTAGAATAAATCATCATAATTTGAGAATGTTTTTATTAACTCCCTGGGCATGTGCACAGTTTTATAGTTAGATATAAATCAATAAAACTTTTATGTTACATGATACTTAGTAAGGAAACTGTAACTACCAAAAAGAAAGTATTTGCTGCCTATTATTCATGATAGCCTTTTCCATTATTTGACATATTGCAAATTTTGTTTAGGCGAAAAAGATATGTGAGTTGGATACAGCTATCAAGCTTGCCCAAATTTTCTGGAATTTTAGTGGGATGACCTTTTTCAAATAGTTTAGTCAGGGAAGTTTCAAGACCATATTTAGCATTTAGTGTTTAGTTTAAGCCAGCATTAAAAAAATCTCTATAGCATTTGGGAAACTGGAGTAACTACACAGTCTGATATCAAGCCCTAACATAGGGGTGCAATAAGTACTATATAGAACAAACAACTAAATAAGCCTACTATATTTTCCTTTTTTTAAAATGTCTTCCTACTAATTCCCTGGAATGTCCCTTTAATCTTGCTTCAATTTCCTCAACATCATCCATCCATGTTAAAGTTAAAAGATATTAGATAACAGATCAGTATACAAATGCTAAATTATAACATTAGTGATGGGGCCTGCACTGCTGCACCCAATTGAAAAAAGATGAATGAATAGTGCTTTGAAAGAATTCAGACCTGAGTTGTTTAAATTTTTTTACATTTCAATTATTGTACAAAAAGAATGTAGTTTAATAATAGTTTTCTGCTAATGAAGAAAAAATTCAAGTTAATTCAGTTCCAGAAGAGAATTAGTAAACCATATGGGTGTATATTTACTGAGCCCTTTAATTCTTATTAAAAAGTTTAAGGTAGTCAAACCCTTCTTTTACATACATAGAGATGCTTTGGTGTAGTCATGCAAATTCAGCTGATAGAGGAGATTTGGATCTTTGTAAATTGAAAGTGATGACATGGAAAGAGGCAGAGAATCTACTAACCCCATAGGTTTGGAGCACAGGCTCCCCTGCCCTACCTACTTACTGTATGGTCAGGAGGCCTATTTCAGGGGCCTTTTTTTCACTAAGATCATGAAAGATGTTTTAAGGCTACTCTTGATATTGACTTTATTATCTAGAGAGAGGAAAACCATATAACAAGCATTAATGGTAAAAGTTTCGCCTTTTCAGTCTGCATGTTACTTATTTTGTTTTGCTTCTAAAGATATCTTTTTAGAATTTACAAACTGAGATTTTAACCTATTTGTTCTATCCTATTTTAAAGGGTATTTTTAGTTAAATTTTAGCATGAAAACATTAAATCCCAATTTCATCTTTAAAGTGAAGCTCAGGATAGCTTCACCTTTTGGTCAGTTTGGATTCTCATCAAAGATATCCAGCAACAGTTGGCATAGGAGGTAGAAATCACTTTCTCTAAATAACTGAATTTAGTAATCAAGTCTTTATTTGAATATTTCAGTGCATCTTTCTGGGAATCTCTAGGAACAATGCATCTATTTATATTCCTGCATTCTGTTCATCTGCTATATCTTACTACTAGAGATAGGCCCTAAATCATGTGTAAACCAAAGTGTTACTATATTTTATATACATTATATTCACAATTTACCAACCAATTTAAATATTGTAATACAGGGCAAACTTTTTAAAGAAAATGGTAGGGTAGGCAAATGTTTCTTTTAATATCTTCATGAATACATTTGTACTGTAAATACTTGGTCCACATCATTGGAACTGAAAGAAAGCATCATAAAAAAGTTGTCAAAGAATCCCCCTGTGTGATCTGAATTGTCTGGCTCATCCAACTCAGATCACACACTGAGGTATCAGCCTTAAGCTGGCTTGCAGCCAGGTTTATTGAAGGTTGCAGATAAAATAACAAAAATAGCAAAAGAAAACCTTGCCTGTCCGGCACTTACTATACATCAGACATCCCTGTCTATCAGCTGGAGGGCTTCTCCCTGTCAGCTCAAAACGAAGCTTTCAGCAACCTTCTACTCACTTTTGAGCTCACTCACACAGGCCGACTTGAGCTCACTCACCCAGACCGACTGTCTGAGTCTCCAAGCAGAGCTCCTCACACAGAACCCCTATCTGTGTCTCCAGCTGAGCTCTCTCACACAGAACCCCTATCTGTGTCTCTAGCAGAGCTCTCTCACACAGAACCCCTATCTGTCTCTCCAAACAGAGCTCACTCACACAGTCCACCTGTCTGTGTCTCCAAACAGAGCTGAACTCACACAGACCCCTGTCTGTGTCTCCAAACTGAGCTACTGACTGAGCTCCTGGCTTTATGTTATATCCCCACCCTCAGTACTTCTTCATTAATTATCTCACAGGTGAGAGTCTTCCACCTGCTACTTCACATAGGAATCTTGGGCAAATTACTTCACATAAGGAATCTTGGGCAAATATATCTCCCTTCCACCTCCAATCCTGCCTTGGTGTCACAATACATATGCATATCTATGCACAAACATAGCTACAATTCTAGGGTGAAAACCACTGGGGCAGATGTAAGCAGTTTGATATACCATAAACTCGCATTAAAAATTTGAAGAAGCCAAATGCAACAATAAGGGAAGAGGACAACCATGAAATAAGTTTTCTGTCCTCTGAGCAAGTAAATAATTGTGTATATGTTGAAAGGGGTTAGTCAGGATGGTTAGGTAGAGGCTCTCAAAGAATAAGAGACCAGGCCTATGTTTAAATTTTTGCTAAATATTTGTAAAACATTTGCCCAACTATCACAATATAAATGCAAAATCAGCTATGTTGCTTATGGCTGGAAGTGACCCTGTTTACATCTATTATTTCAGCAAAGGAGACATATGTTCAACCTACTCTTCACACCCTTTACAAAGATGGCAAATATGTGGTCACCCTTTTTCTAGAAACCTGGCTTTAGGTGTTTGTTTGAAAAAACGAAATGAAAAAGTATGCAGTATAAACAAAAACCTTCAATCTATTTTTTAAACATACTTTGCAGGTTTCAGTAATGTTGGAAGATACAAAACATTACCCAGTGATGGCAGTTCAAAGACGGAAACCCTGTGTTTTAGCACTGAGGAGGTTTCCACCACTGCTATGGTTTTAGGTGCCGAGGAACTCTGGGTATGGTTCCCTACTATATTTATACTTATATTTCATCTAATATCCACAACAAAATTATGATTGTAATATTGGGGAAACTCATATTACCTGTTAGGGGCCAAGGACATAAGGGCATAAGGCCTTATAGCAGAACAGAACTGCTTGCAGCTGGCTACCTGAGTATGCCTACACTGGTTTCATTTACACAAAGGTCTTAGTCTGCAGCCGAGCCCTGTGGATGGAATCTGACTGAGGCAAAAATGTAACTCTCTACCTGTGGTCTCCCCTCATTGTGCCTGCCAGTGCTGAAGCTTCTCTTTACCATTGCCTGGTAAATGGCTTTTTTTGCTCTGCCCATCAGTCTGGTCTTTATCAACACTTCTTTTGCCATAAAGCCTCCCCTCTTCCACCCAGCAAACTGTAACTTTTTGGTTCCCTATACACGCACCTCTCAAGCAGATCCCCCTCATAGCTGCTCATCTTTTGGCATCTCTCTTTCCCTCACACCTATGACTGCAGTAAGGAATGGGTCTGCTCATCAACAAATTTAGAACGTGGAAAAGCATTTGTAGGTAAACAAGTTCATTATTACTTAAGTGGGTAAAGTGAGGACAATTGTGATTATCGCTACATTGACCTCACAATGCAAAAATACAAATAAATTTGTTTACAAACAAATCCATTCATAAATGTTAAAAATAAATTAACTCATGAAATTAGTGACTTCCCTGTTTGCTGCTCCCCTACTATAGGAATACAATTCCTCATGACTGATGTGGTTTTCTTTACATTTAAAAGCTGCCCTCATTAAAAACAAGGTGGTGGCAGCATTCTCTGAAATTTCAACTCAGCATGCCTAAAGCCCAAGCACTTTGCTGGTAAAATCTACATTTTTTAACATAATGCATAATTATTGTTGTTTTTTAAATATAGTACATAATTCTTTTGATTTTGACTTTGTAGCAACTCTAAGCAAGCAATTTGACATCATGACAAGTCTCAATTTTAATGAATTTACACCTGCCTTTAAATTGTGCACTCCATCGGCTCCCCGCGCCTATTTTTTTTGCATTCACACGGCAGCGCTAGTTCTTAAAGAACCAGCGTCTGCATATTTGACAACTGGCAGCATTAAGCAATTCTACTACCACTAGCTCACTGCCAACCCTTTTCATTGATTATGGGTCTGCCACAGGGAGATGCTAAATGTAGTGTCTCCTGTGAAACAGCCATTCATATCATGAAGAAGTGGAAATTGCACCACAACCTCACCGCAGACAGTTACATAGTTACATAGTAGGTTAGGTTGAAAAAATACATAAGTCCATCAAGTTCAACCCCTAGGGAAATAAACATATCCCAGATATAAAACCCTCTAAGACATAGTAATTCCAGAGGAAGGCAAAAAAAAACTCTGGTATAATTTAATTCAACAGGGGAAAAAAAATTCCTTCCTGATTCCATAAGGCAATTGGATGTTGCCTGGATCAACAGTCACTGTTATTTCTACTTTAAAGCCTTAATACCCAGTAATATTCTGTGCTTCTAGAAAAACATCCAGCTTTTTCCTAAAGCAATCTTTAGTAGTTTCTGAAACTATTTCCTGAGGGAGCCGATTCCACATTTTCACAGACCTTACAGTGAAGAATCCCTTCCTTATCCGGAGCTTAAACTTCTTTTCCTCCAGACACAAAGAGTGCTCTCTTGTTCTTTGTAATGATCTCAAAGTGAATAATGGGATGGGGAGTGCTCTATATGGACTGTTTATATATTTATACAGGGTGATCATATCCCCCGTTTAACGTCTCTTCTCATGGGAGAATAGATTCAGTTCAGCTAATCTCTCCTCATAGCTGAGCTCCTCCATTCCTTTTATTAATTTACTTGCCCTTCTCTGCACTCTCTCAGATTCCACAATGTCCTTTTTGTGAACTGGTGCCCAAAACTGGACTGCATATTCCAGATGTGGTCTGACCAATGCTTTGTACAGGGGCCGGATAATGTCTCCATCTCTGCAGTCTATTCCCCTTAATACAAGAAACTACTTTGCTAGCTTTAGATATTGCAGCTTGGCATTGCATGCTGTTATTAGGTTTATGATCTACCAGAACCCCAGATCCTTTTCCATTTCTGACTGCGCCAAATGTATTCCCCCTAGACAATATGAAGCATGCATGTTGTTAGCCTTCAAGTTTATAACTTTACATTTATCTATATTAAATGTCATTTGCCATTACATAGTTTGGTGTCATCTGTACATAAAAATGGTACTTTTTAAATCCCAAACTCTATATAATTTATTAAGATGTTAAACAGTAAAGGTCCCAACACTGAACCCTGGGGTACACCACTAATAACCTTAGACCATTCAGAGTATGAATCATTAATTACAACTCACTGGATGTGGTCTTTAAGTCAGTACTCTTTCCATTTACAGATTGACTTTTCTAAACCTAGTAAACCTATATAACTTGCATATTACCCATCTGTGGGGTACAGTGTCAAATGCTTTAGCAAAGTCCAAGTACACTATATCAATTGCTATTCCACTGTGTACCTGTTTATTAACTTCCTCATAAAAAGACAGTAAATTTGTTTGACAACTTCGATCCTTCTTGAAGCCATGCTGACTATCACTTTTTATTATTATTTTCTTTTACTTATTTATTTCTAGCAGAAACTCCTCTATGTGGTTCTTTATCAAACGCTCTACGACCTTTCCAACTATGGACGGTAAACTAACCGGTCTGTAGTTACCTGGTAATGACTTTGCTGCTTTGAAAATAGGAACCACATTGGCCCTACGCCAATCTATCGGTAGCATGACAGTGACTAAAGAGTCTCTAAAAGTTAGAAATAATGGCTTTGAAATAACCAAGCTCAGCTTTTTGAGGACACGTAGATGTAATCCATCGGGTCATGGTGCTTTGTCAACCCTAATTTTGCCCAATTGTTTCTCAGTCATATCAATTTTGAGCCTTTGTGACTCATTTAAGGCAGTGACATTGCTATTATGAATTTGGACTTGAGATCTGTTTAGTAAATAGTGTTTAGTGTTTAGTAAATCTGCCTTTTCTTTATCCCCAGTTACCAACCCAGAGACATTCTTTAAGGGGCCTACATGCTCAGAAATGTTTGGGCCTTACTTTCCTTTGCAATCTGTCTTTCATTTTTAAGTTTTGCACATTTTATCTCCTTTTTACATCCTTTGTTATATTCTTTATAGTTTTCAATTGATGAAGGTGATCCTTCATTTTTTTATTTTTGGA
Source organism: Pyxicephalus adspersus (assembly GCF_032062135.1). Classification (NCBI taxonomy): domain Eukaryota; kingdom Metazoa; phylum Chordata; class Amphibia; order Anura; family Pyxicephalidae; genus Pyxicephalus; species Pyxicephalus adspersus. The sequence continues at coordinate 112,133,239 of NC_092858.1, forward strand.
ATGCCCTTTTCCTGTTCCTTATGGCTTTTTTAACATCAGCTGTGAGCCACATAGGTTTTAATTTTAGCCTCCTAAACTTATTACCCATTGGAATATATTTTTCAGTAGGTTTTTGTAGAACAGACTTGAAACATTTCTTTTTTTTCTGTGTTCTTTGAGAACGATATTGTCCCCCAGTCCAAGTCACAGAGAGCCGCCCTTAATGATGGAAAATTTGCTCTCTTAAAATTAAATGTTTTTTTATCTTTCCTGTTTTTGCTTCCTGTTTACAACTTACATTAAATGAAATCATATTATGGTGACTGCTACCCAGATTCTCTTTTATATGCATATTTGATATAATCTTTGCATTGTTAGAAAGAACTAGGTCAAGCAGAGTATAATTTCTGTTGGGGCTTATATAAATTGTACCAAAAAATTATCTTGACAAATTTCCTCCCTTATGCTGTTTCTGTAGTGCTATTACTCCAGTCAATGTCGGGGTAGTTGAAATCTCCCATGATTAAAACACTTCCACTTTTTGCTGATTTTTCTATCTGTGCTAGTAGTTGATTCTCTATTTCTTCCTTTGCACTGGGAGAAGGTGGCTTTAGCAGACTCCAATAAATATTTGTGTATTGTGCATGCCCATATTCAACTCCAACCATAATGCCTCCACCTCGTTGCTTGTTCCATCAGAAATTTATTTTTTCACATTCACTTTGAGATTACTTCTTACATACATATGTGAACCTTTCCTTAGACACACTCTAACATGTTGACACCAATATTAGATTTTAGTAACAGTGTTTTGATCATTTCGAATACTTATTTTAAAAACAGGATTCTGTTTCTAGGTATTATTATTGTTATGGTGTGGCAAAAACATTAAAGCAGAGGTGATATTTTTAATTTCACTTTAAATTGTATTTAAACCTAAAAATAAATTTATGAAATAAATTGCAGCTACCCTATTCTTACTTTGGCATGTTTAAAAACATAAGTGGCTAAAAATAAAAAGTGTAAAATTAGTGTGCACCCTCTATACCCATAGTAAGTTAAAAATATAGAGATACACTAGCAAATATAGCCCAAACAGAAAGCCTAAAGGCAGAAGCAGCAGTGCTGGGCATGGTAGAAGGGGCAAGTAGATTCTCAAGCATGTAGTGTATGCCAAAGAAGGCCAGGCTCTGTTCGCTGGCCCCATGTTCTGACCGCTGGCCCACTGGGATATCATTGACTGCAGGGGGCCTGTGACAATCTGCATTGGGGTCAAAGACAACTTGGTGGCCCTTGATGGATATGGGATGAAGTGGGTGCGAACAAAGGTGGACCGGGCTACATGCAACAAATATAGTGTACCAATGCCCCTAACTCTACCTCAGCTTTCCACTGCCCTTAATGCTGTGTCTCGGGTTTCTAGTTTACCGTTTGTCCCAAATTTTGGACTTCTACTGTGGCATCTACTTTGTTTCTGACTCTATTGACAAAGACTGAAACTACACTGTTAATAGAGCACTGACTATTGACAGAATAAAGAAAGAGAGGGCTGCAGAAGGGCTGAAAGGCTCTGGCCAGAGGAGGTAGAAGAGGGTAGTAGTGTTGAGGGACACAGAGAGAGTCAGTACTAGAGGTGATCCACTTTTACCATTGAACACTCATCTCCTATCTGCTGTGGATTAGTTCAGCTGTGCACACATTTTCTTTCTTGCCACAGCAGAAGAATTTTCTAGTTGTTTGCTGCACTTCTACTATTTGAGTGTCTAGGATGGACCACTAGCCAGTGCTGACCAATGTACAGTTACTGGTCTGCTCTGCTGCAAATGTAATTTCAGAGAGCCTCTTCAGCACAGGAGGAGTTGTAACCTCCTGTTCCTGGAGACAATGAACCAGCCTAATTTATTTTAAATACTTTGGGCACATTCTTGCTGCAGATGCCACTGACATGCATACACATCAGACTTATCAACATTAACTATTTAGTTGGCAAAAATGTTGCCCATTTTATAGGGCAACATCAGTTACTTTTAAATTTTGTTGGTACTGATGCTACCTAGGCCCATACACAAAATAATTGGGCTTTTAAACACCCACAGAGCTACTTCCTGACACCTCTCCTACTTCATTAAAGTGGAACTTAAGTCTTACTTTAAAAAATAAAATACAGGCAGGCGTGCAAGCGATCTGACCTGCCTGCCTGATTGTGCTGGTGAAAGGTGAAAAAGTTGAGCTGCACAGCTTTTGGTAGCACTCTGCGATGGAACTTGGATAAGCGAGTCGTGGGGCTTCCGTTCCACTTTAAGGAAAAAAATGCTTCAATCAAATTAGGAAGGGGCTGAGGATCCTAATTTTCCTCCCTACTTTAACAGTAAATAAAAGAAAGTACCGGTAAGTAAAAAATTTACTTTAGAGTCATTCAGCTGTTGTAAGTAAAGATAATTGTAAAAGTGTAGTTGTATGATGTTCCTGTTCGTAAACAATGCAGTGATTCCACATTTTATATCACATACAGCTTTAAGGCATCCTCTAAACCTGTTATTTAAAGGATTTGCGTATTTCTCATGACGATTTTTAAGTCGTCAACCTATTATAACCTCTATAATATGCTTCTGTGTGGCAGTCACTATCCTGATAAAGGCATTTTGCTTCCTTGTGCTAGGGTCTTATTGACTTACAATCAAGAAACAACAGGAAAAGTAGAGAAAACAAAACTTCCAAGCATAATTGCCCTGTAGATCCTCAGAGACCGCTTTCTCTCCATCAAGCCCTAAGGAAAATGGTTAGCAACACAGGAGTGACAATTATTTGACAGTATTTTACTTTAAATGTTTTGTAACTAACATTCATAGTCAATAGTGCATTAGATGATCTCACTCTGCAGTTATCAGTGTGCAGATAGCACTGCAATTTTTGGAGAAATCAACACAGAAGGTAAATTGTTCACTGCGCTGTTTACAAAACTGTATATTTTTAGTTTCTACCTTTGCTAGCTTTTTGATTCAAAAGTAGATTTTTTGTCTGTTTGTATAAAAAGGTTAGGATTCAAGATTCTTAGTGTGAAAGATCATGTACCAGCTAATGATGAGCAATTATTTGGTACAGAAACAGATCCAGGATGTTCCCTATTAGTGAGTGAAAAAAAAAAATATATATATACCGGTATATATATATATATATATTTATATATATATAATCATTCAGCGGAGAGAGGATCTTTTCATGCATCTTAGTGTGTATATCTTACATACACTGTCTGTCACGTCTCAAGGAAAAGAAGCTTAAGCTCCGGATAAGAAAGGGATTCTTTACTGTAAGGTCTGTGAAAATGTGGAATCAGCTCCCTCGGGAAGTAGTTTCAGCAACTACTATAGATTGCTTTATGAAAAAGCTGAATGCTTTTCTAGCACGGAATATAACTGGGTATTCAGGTTTTAAAGTAAAAATAACAGTGACTGTTGATCCAGGGAACATCCGATTGCCTCATGGAATCAGGAAGGAATTTTTTTTACTCTGTTGAAGCAAATTGTACCAGGGTTTTTTTTTGCCTTCCTCTGGACTATGTCTTAGAGGGTTTTATATCTGGGATTTGTTTATTTCACTAGTGGTTGAACTTGATGGACTTATTTTCTTTTTTCAAGCTAACCTACTATGAAACTGTAGTAACAAAAAGTGTGGTTCCCCTTTTTATGCAATCAGACTCTTAAATGGAGGTCACCTGCACTGAAGTAATAACAGGGAATTCTGAGTGATGTCACTGACCAAATGAGTCATTCACGGTTGCCTTTTCTGGACACCAAGGCTCCATTCCTGGATAAGGGCCTGGCTGGAATTTTGAAAAGGAACTTTTGTACTGATTTAAAAAGACAGTACACTTTGCTATTGTCATTCTGAATTACAGATTAGTCATTGCCCCTAACTTTTCTACAACAGAGTATGTTTTCCAATGAAAACCATGCCTTTGGAATGTTTACACACAGCCTCCCTGTCCAAACCACTTAGTCACAGGCACCAACGGTCTCAAAGACATGCTCCATTTTATTTTCAGCAAGTGCTTCCAAGATATCTTCAATTTCTGCCCTCGAAGTAGGATGAAAATTCTCAGCAAATACACAATGCCTTCATATAATGCAAAGAGCCAGAATAGAAATTTTGGATAGTTTAAAAGTTTTTATCTTTAATGTTAAAGTGGAACTAAACTGAAACGAAAAAAAAAGACACTTACCTTTAATCCCGCAGATCCCTCGATGGCGCTGGACCTTCCCTCCATCCAGTCCTGCGTCGTCCTGGAATTCTTTTTTGTCCTGGGAAGCGCCGGGCACTGCCATCTTTATTTTCCGCCTTCTTCTGGTCTTCTTCGTGCGTCACCCGATCTCGCACTGCGCAGGTGTGACATCGGGTGACGTATCCGCATGCCTGAGATCGGGATCTCTTTTCCTTAGTAAAAAAAATGCCCCTAATCTCGGGCATGCGCAGAAGGAGCACCCAGAGCCTCCCAGGATGCGTGACATAGGAATCCCAGGAGGCTCTGCGATGCGGTGATCAAGACTAAGAGGGGAGGTGCTGCAGCTTTTTTTTAAAAAAAGTGTTGCACTTAAAAAATTAAAAAATAACTAACATTTTTGCTTTACATATAAGGGTTGTCTACCTTTTTATGTACAGTGAAAATGTTGAGTTTAGGTAGGTTTAAGAATTAAAGAATGCATAACGTGCTTTGTAACTCTGTATTATGAATGTAGATGTGCAGGGCATGTCCAGTGTAACACATCTGCAAAAAAATGTTCTCTACTAAAAAATATTTAGGAAAAACAACTATACACTATTTTTGCTTCCTTTTAGTTTTTCCTATTGCCATCAGCAGGATGAAATCTTGAAAGTGAGTATGCATTAGTAAAATGTCAGTGTGTTTTTAGACTACATAAGCAATATAAAAAGATCCACTTCCAGAAAGGATTTCCAGTGAACACGGCTCAGGGGCAATTTAAATTACTCGCTAATTAAAGTAAGTGAAAGGCATTTTATTGAAGCCCCCAGTGTATAACTAAGCAGACACAGTGATTGTATTCTATTTTTCTTCTGTGCTTCAGGCATCATGCCTCAGAACTGTGCCTTTTAGTTTTTGAGTTGGACAGTATCCTGCAAGGATTTGTTTACCCTTAAAAGTGTTGGGGGTTGAAAGAACACATGTTCTGCTGATCACAGAAGCTGATTCTGATTTTCTCAAGTGCATTATTTTACTGAAGCAACATTCCACTTTAGCATCACCTGTATGCACTATTTTAGATCTAGTCTGTGTGTACTGTTATGTCGCCTTACCATAAAGCACCATAGCACTGCAATATGTGATGTAATGGATATATTTAAAACTAGGTACCATCTCACCATTGCGTTCATTTCGTTATTGTTCGATTTAGTGCTTCTGTTGTTTTTTTGTTTGTTTGTTTTTGTTTTCTGTATCATGTATCTTCCAACCAGTCACAGTTTTTATTGGAAACCAGCAAACTTATTGGACTGGAAAATAAGAGAAGCAGCAAAAAGAACCAACCCATATACACATGGGGAAAAACTACATACTTCAAGCAGAGAGTGGGCATGGAGTTCAAGGTTTTAGACTGCAACACAAAAATGCTTTCTGCAGTATTGTGGAGTTTACATTTAGTATAATATTTAACTATGGCTTAAAAGCATTAAAACAAATCTCAAGGCAATATTAAAAAGAAACATGCATCTCTACCTGTTGTTATATTTTTACAAATTCAGAAAGATGCCTATGGGATCACAGAAACAGCATTATTGTACACTCAGTGATACCAGAACCCACAGTTTTCTTTTGCTAAACTATTGAACACCTCTTACTTCACATGTGTATATCATAATATCAAAGCATTTTAAAGTTTAAAATAACAACTAAAAGAAATATCACAATGTATACAAAGGACTAAAGTTAATTTCTAATCAACAGACTGTTTTAACAAAATGACTGATATAACAAAATGATTCCATTGGTAATATTAACAGACCAAAGGGGGAAGTTAAAGTGGAACGAAATGTAGAAAATAAAAAAACAAACGTGAGAAGACATAATCTTTTAAAGCACCACCAAAGTTAAAAAAATAAAAAAAATAACAGGCAGGTTTCTTATTGCAGAAGGGACAGGTGATACCCCTTTTGCTAAAAATAAACTTACCTGTTTGCAATCTTTTCTTTGCACAGCTTAATATACAATCTCAGTATTTTTAGCTGCCAGAAATGAAGAAACCCATTCTGATGTGCAAGAATTATGCCAATCCAATCTGGCTAATGAAGATGGTTGACAAATCCAAGCTCAGAAGGCCTGGGCAAAAATGCCAGAGATGTGAAGTTCAAAAATTGTTAACAGACATCACCTGTGCAATAATGATCCAGCCTGCTCAAAATGTTTAGAAAAAGAGAAATTCAGTACTAGGGGTTACATACATTTTAGGCAAACATTTAAGTACATATTTTCATTTCATTAATCTACTATATTAACAAAACTCATTGCCAATGTTAAATATATATGTAGAATCATACCTCCCATCTTTTGTAGACAGGTCTTCATCACAAAGTCACACCCCAACCATTCCTGCATTGTTCGAACACAAAAATTAATTTGCAAAGTAAAACTGCGAAATGCTTTTTTTCACAAATACATTTCTTTAATATTAGCTTTTCAAAATAACACATGGAATAATTTACTGGCTGTATAAAAAAAGCTTAGAGTAAAATAACACGTTTTAACCGGTTAAGCAGAACATTTTATAGAGGTGTATAAATCCATCCAACAAGAGGACCAGCTGAAAAGGACAGAAGGAGGACTTAAATCTGAAAGAAGGACAGTCATTTCAAATCAGGGACAAATGGAAAGTATGGGGTATGTATATTAAAAATTTCACTACCACGTGTGATGGAAATTCATTATCTCAGAACATTGCTCCAACAAAAACGATAAGAGTAAAATGCATTCTAGCCCTCGGTGAAATAGCATTTGGAAAGTTGCTGTTGGTTCCATAAAAGAGCACTTGCTAGACTTCGATTTTCACCATGTGCACTTTCCCAAACCTAGTCTTTGAGGTGCTAGCTTTAAGATTTGTCACACACACACACACACACACACAAGGAATAAAACAGCAAACAAAACATGTTGAAACTTTTCGTCCCCCCCCCCTTTGCAAATGTGCAGTCAGTAGGAGGCCACAAGAAAGGAGTGGCAGAAGAAAAGCGGGCTGGAAGCGTCCTCCGAGCCGGCAGAGTGAGCTGCTTCTAGGGGGTGATTTTTTTTTTTTTTTGTGAATAAGCCCTGACTGAATCCGCGTGTGCACTGAGATGTGAAGAGGCGGCTCAGATTTCGTGCCTAAAGAGAGGAGCCAATCTTTTCTTCTTCCCTAGCCTGCCTTTGCTTTCAGTCTCAGAGCTGGTGTCTTGCAGAGAAGGAGGAGGGGGCCGAGAAAGGATTGTCTGAATTTTTTGTCTGTGTGTGTTTTGGGAGGGGAGGGGGCACTGAGCAGATAGAGGTGCTGCTCCGCTCTTGTCTTTGTAGTATCGCGGTGGGGGGGCGAGGAAGAAGTTTTTTTTTCTGCTGTTCCTGAATCCAGTCACTCTCTGCCTTGAAGAAGGGAGGACGAGCTCCCCCGTGCTCTCAAGTTTTCCGTGGTCGTGTGGAGGGGATATTCAAGTGCTTTGTGGCTGTGTTCTGGAGAGTCTTCCACCTGTTCTCCGCTCTGGGGCACAAACGCACACTTTCGCACGCACTCACACTTCGCTTCGCCTATGCGGGCTGGGACTCCCTGCATCACAAACTTCAGGTCTCTGCACAAGTTTTACTGATGTTCTTAAACGTTGCATGGATTCTGTCAGTGGCAGATCGTTCATAGGAAGATACTTGGAACGTGTCCAGAGGTAAATCCTATTGGAAACCTACTTTACTTATTTCGTTAATGTTATTTAAATCATTGTCCTTAATACCCCCCCCCCCCCCCCCCACTCATTCACTAATCAATACTAAGAGCATATGTAGAGATAAAAGATTTTGTTTGTTGTGGTTTTTGGAAATTTGGGTGTAAAAGCAGTCTTTTTATGCATCACTAGAACGCAGCAATGCATGCCTGAACTCCTCAAGAAGTTTGGTAAACAGTTTAGTAGTAGTGATGGTAAATGGGCCACATTATTTTCCCCTGGAAGCCTGCTGAATCTTTTGTTATGGTAATATACATGGCATGTATTTATTGCCCATCCTGTCAACTTGTTATACGTTGCCAACAAATGATGATAGTCTTGGTGTGGGTTTTGTTTATAGGGAAAATCAAGCATCCTCACCATGTGATGTGGTTGTGGAATATAGGCAGAGATATTTTAGTGTATTCTCCCAGCTATTTGTAAATAATAAAACACAGTGCTGAACTATTATACACAAATATTCTGTATTTTAATCAAAGACATGTTTCTTTTGTAGTAGCGGTGAAGAGTAGCGTGTAAACTAGTATTTAAACCTCCTTTGTAACTATTACAGCCAGTGATTTTGTCTGATGTGCCAGATTTCATGCAGCACTGGTGAAAACTATCTCCTGACTAGGGTTTAGGGCAAATCTTGTGAGACTTGCCTGTCACTTTCCCATGTGCTAACGAGGTGACAGTAATCAGGGAATGATTGCTCCCATTATCTGTGTGGGTGTTGTGGAGTGTGTGCTTGGTATGTAAATATATGGATATATGTTGGGAATCTAGATGCCAAAATATACACGGTTATTAGAACAAATGCCAACATCGTTTGCATTAACATATAAAGCTGCAGATCAAACTATGCACTCTTTTTTAGTGTACTCATTTATTGGTGTGGCCTCAGGGCCCCCTCTTCAAAGACCATTACTATAAGCCTGTTTGTTCCCAACTGGTAGATTTTTTTTCTGCTTGAAGCTTTTGTTACATCTTTTGTCAGACACAACCCTATTAGCACATGTTCACTTTTAGAAGATGCATCTGTTGATACATACACGTACATCTATGACTTCTGCTCAACTTTTTAAATCTAACCGCGCACCACTTTTTTAAAACTTTCAATTAAAACAATACCTAATGTGTCCACACATAGACATATTTAAAAAAAAAAAGATTTAATGAGTTTGAGACAATTTAAATGGCAGCCAAAGTTTTTCATTAAAAAAACACCCATCTGAGATTGTTAAAAATATCAGATGACTACTAGAATGATTTTCCAACAGGCTGAGAAGTAATTTTTGTAGATAGCTGCACAAGACAGACTACTGATACTCATTTTTATGTACATTATTATATTATGAATAGTCCCAATTAGAAGGTTTGTAATACCATTTACAGTGGAGATTTTGAAAAACCAATCATTGATTATATAAAAAAGTCATACATATATGTTACTGTTTGCTAACTTCTGAATATTTTATTGATGTTAAGATAATAAATCTTAAATTTTGCATACTATTGAGCCATGTATGGGCAGCCTTTTAGTTTTCTTCTGAAGTGGGACATTTTTTTTCTGGCCACCTCTGTCTGACCTTTGCTGGCTCAACCTTCATTTATGGCCATGCTACCAAAGTGCTCATTTCTTCCTAGAAAGCCTCTTGTGTGACTTTTGTTTGTATACTGTCGTCAGGATGACTAGCATGCATACCTTTGTTTGTACATAGGTTAATCATTACATGTATGAGTTAGAGAAAATCATTACAATAAAGAAACAATTTTTTTTTGCTAGATGGACACATTTCATATGATGTGTGACAATATGTATGATGTGTGACATCATACTGCATTGGGTCTCACTATCCAAAAGGAAAAATCCAAACACATTTTACTACAGATATGTTAATTTATACAAGTTGCCCTTCTTTCCCTATGTTTGTGAAACTTTCTCTACCTGGTGATTTTTTTGTTCAAAAGAAAATGTAATACTTATTAACTATTGTTGACTTTGGATATTACCCTAGTATTAGTATGTATAGAGGGGAAAATTAGCTTGCAAGATACTGAAATGTTTGAGGCAGGTTCAGGGAGAAATAGTATGCAAAAACGAAATAGGTAAAAAGTTGTAATTTATGAGCCTGGAGTTTTGGAAATTATTATTATTATTATTATTATTATCTCCTTTATGTGAAAAGAGTAGGCTCACATATTAAATCTGTGTAATTCTGAAAGTTTTAGGCCCCCGCTGCTTGCAATATTGTACCAAAAATGCAGGTGGAATCTAAAAATCCAACTATTCTGTTGGTATTTTTACAAGTATGCAAAACTTATGTTTTTGGTATGGATGTTGATGACAGACAACTGTTTTGAATATGTCATTGTTGGCATGCGTTTCAGTTTTTTTTCTAAGACTGATAAAGCAGACATTACTATTTATATCAGTAGTTTAATAACTACAGAACTGTGACAAAAAAAGATTTCAACTTCACAAAATGATTACCTAAAAGAGATACATATCATTCTTGCATAAGAAAGACCTGGATATGTTGGTACTAAAATCATTGTCTAGTAATGAGTAAAAGGGAAAGTTTGTAAACCACCCATGTCTTTCAATCTCTCTTTTTGCATTTGAAAGCATAGAAACTCATTCGGCTTTGTTTCACATGCCCTGGTTAAGACTGTGCTTGTTACCATTCTCTATTTGTACCCTGTGCTTTATAAGGCTTGACACTGAAACAAATATATGGCTGTTCCACACTGGTTCAACAATTTTCAAGGCTCCTGAGTAATACTGTCTTTCAGTATCTGGGTACCCATCTATTACCATATATTTCGGTTGTCCTGTACAGTTATGAACACTGAAGATTACATAGATTGCAAAAATATTGTAAGCAATGTGACACTGTCTAGCTTACATATTTAATTTAAGTTGCAAAAATTTAGGGTTTTCCTAATCTTTCAGTATGATCCATTAGGCAGCACAATTTTTTTATATTTTTATTATCATAGCAGTCAATATTTTAGTCAATATGTTTGTTTTTAAGACCACCTTAAAGGCAGCATGTTATTTAATTTCTAGAATTTTTCTTCAATATTTGTTGTTTGCTCTATATTCTATAAAATTACTTGTTTTTTCTGTGTAGACAAACACCTGTTGCATTGGATGCATTGGCAATGTGTCATGAAATGTAACATTACATGTTACCATTTCCTAAATGTTTCCTAAATAAGTTGTTTTTTAGGGATGTTAACTAATATGTAATAATTCACTGATAATTTAATCAAAAAATGTTAAGTTGGCTTTCTCAACAAACGAGGTCCATGAAATGACAGTGTAAATTTGCAGAAGGTAATTCTGCAGGACTTGCGTGAAACGTAGCTCAGTTATCATCAAGTCAATACATAGGCTATGATTGAACATGCTTTAAAAACTACATGCACATGTACATGTCTCCATCTGAGTTAGGGGTAAAGAGCAAAGAAGAATAAAACCAGAGGAACGGTTATGTATGTATAACTCTTTCAAGGCCAGAGAAACCAGCTGCGTGTCCCTGTCAGGACAAGGATGTCGTTTTTGGGTGAGGATGGGATATTTGCACAGCTGAGACCTGTATGTCCTAAGGGAGGGAGGCATGATGCTGCATAGTCACCCAGCAGCGGCTCCCAGACCCCATAACTTTAGTGTGTAATGAGGCAGGAAATGTGCCATTAAAATCCAAGTGTGTGCAGTGAGGCCACCACAGTTGCATATTCTGTAGCAAATGTGACATTGCGTGGGTGATCCTGTCAGCGCTACACTTATTTCCTATGAAACTATATAACATTGCATGTTTTTTACTGGTTCGTGCCACATTCTTGGACACAAGTCAGCCTATTCAGTACACGGAGGAATGTCCTGTGACCTACAGCAACCCCTGAGAAATAATAATAAAAAGTCTGTAACATCCATCAGTATGGATTTGGTTCTGATTAGTTGCTGTGGGTAACTTAACTGGTAATTATTTACTGCCTAAATCAAAATGTGTGCTTTGAAAAATGTAACTGTTTTATCTCTTGCTTTAATATGTTACCTGGTAAAACTGTGCAGAGAAAGACCTAACTGCCAGCAATTTAAAATGAGTACCAGGGAGGCATTGCTACTATACATGTTTCTCAAACCATGATACACTGTTTTTGGCCATTTTGTCTGCCATGACGTGAACCTAAAATATAAATTCTTGACATTTTAAATGCAGCTTGTTAGTGAATAGACTTAACTGGATAAAACTTTAGTAGAAAAGACAAATTTAAATTTAATAATTTATGATATTAGTGTTCAGAATAAAACCCATGGAAGTTTACATTGAGAACAGTATATAGGAATTAATCACCTGATATTTAGACTAGATAACAATTCTCTGAAAAAATACAGTAACAGGCTTTTTAGGTTTGTTATATTGGTATATATATATATTTTTTTATTTTAAGGCCACAGAGTTGTATTGTATTATTCTTTTTTTTGGATGACAATGACGTTGTGCAATATTTTTAACAGCTTCCATTAAATGGTTTTCATTGAGTGTCTAGCACAGATTTACAATAGCATTACAGACTGAATGTGTAATCATTTTTATTTGTGCTACACTACACATGGTGATATACATATTTTTCCTAGGTACTAATACAGGGTTGTGTATGTACATATCTTGTAAGCTTAACTTTTAACATTTTTCAAATGAAAAACAACCTGCTGATCTGTCTCACTCATCTTATCGTGCAACAAAGGTATCTGTTGATTAAATTGGGGCTCCTGTTAGGTACCCCATTGAAGTTTCCTAACATTAGTTAATATTTGTCATCATTGTTGTACAAGATTTTGTCATCTTAAAATTATTCCTACACTGTGCTTGCATCATAGGGAATGCAGAAATAATAAATTAAATGTTAAGTGACATATGTGAAATATTGTCTTCTTTTAAAAATCATTTAAGCATGCAAGATAATAAAATGTATTGTGAGCTAATGCTAATATCTATAACCACATATCTCTTTTTATTGTAATAAAACTCTAATGCCTGGTTATTGTACCTGTTTATTTTTACAGAAATAACTGATGTTCTGCTATTTGTAAATATTGTGACAGCAACACATGGTGGACATTATAGACTATTTGATACCTACCGTACTGCTTTTCAGAGTTTTACAAACTGAAGCTTTTTGATAGATAATGAATCCTCACAATGCTACTGCTACTCACAACAGTATCTGCAATACAGTGATGAATGCTAAAGTTTGTATGTACTGCCAATATCTGTTATTAGGTGTTTTTAATTGTAGCAGGGAACACTTCCCATCCAAATGAAAATGGGAACTGATATTTGTAAACATTTTTATTTATTGGTATTTGTATTGTTAGAATGGTCATATGTTATTTTAAATGTGGTCACCTGGATTACTTTGAAGGGTTTAGATCTATTCCCATAGACAGAACACATTATATGGATTTTTGATCCCTAATAAACAGGGCTTTATTGGTATAACATGGAATATTAATTTGGTATCAGTTTTCATCCACAATTGGGGAGTTGCAGAAATGTATATTGGTCTGTTGACATTTGTGGGTAAATTTGGGTACAATTCTATTTGCAGCATTAGATACAAATTTTCACTCCTTTTCACGTAGAGGTAGGCCGTTCATTAGGCATACATTCCAGGGTAATGCAAAAAAATGTCTGGTATAACCATGTGATTAAAAAATATTCAACATTGAAAGAAATGAGGTCACATATATATATTTGCCAGTAAAGAGCCATCCTAATTTTCACTGGAAAGAGACCAGTATGCTTAAATAACATGATCTGGTTATCCTGTGCTATGTGAATTTTTACTGATAGAACCCATGCAATAAAGGATGACATGGGATTGACAGTTTAAAATAATTTTAAAGCTGCTCTATGCAATGTCATTGCTCATTTTCTTACATTAATCCTTAAGAAACAAAAACTGAAAAGTTTACACTAACCTAAATCTAATTTTAATCCAATACTTTAATTGAAGAAAAGCTTAAAGATATGTACCCTAACTGTGTAATTTTTATATTTTATTTCTTTTCTTTTGTTTTGTTTTTTTTTTTTGTCCTTAAACTTCAAATTGTTAAATTTCTATCTTGTCCCTTTTAAAGTCATCTGGTATTGTGTTTTTGATTTTGTGCAATGAAAACCTTCAATCTAAAGTAGCCCAGTTCATTTTGCTCTAAAAGTTAAGAAATTCAATGGAAGTTAAACATATTTGTTCTGTATCTTATCTCTTCACATTGTATCTATAAATCTTTGTCTTGTCTCTGCATATTGTATTTTGTCTTTGTATATTGGCTGCACATCTGTTTTTTGTCTCTATTCCATCCTGTCCTTGTACACCATCCCTGTGTGCATTATGCTTGTGTCTATTATGTCTGCATGTTGCATCCCTGTCTTTGTCATGTCTACTTTTATAACTTGTCTTGTGTCTCAAAATACATAAAGCTGCTCCAGAGCAGATACCTGACATTCCTCTTACAATCTGTTTCACTCTACACTTCATATACTGTCTTTTTTGTGCACTAAATGAACTGCCAGACCAGAGCTGGGGATAAGGCTGTCTAATTAATGTATGTACTGTTCAACTAATGGGATCAATAGACCCTTTATAGTACAGATGATGAAATAATTTAGAAAATATGTGCTTTGTCTCATGCTAATAGAACAATATGGCAAGATGAATGCCCAAATGTTTCCAACACATTCAGCATATCTACTTATGGATGTTTTAAAGTGTAACATAAGGGCCAATTTATTCACTGGCAAAAGCAAAAAATGTTTTATGGTTAACCATAGGAGCCTCAAGTCCTCACCTTTAAAGATTCCAAAATAGCTTTACTAAATAAATCTGATTCTGTTTTAATGTAGGTATTGCTGGTTTATTTTAAAACGATATCTCTTTAAAACCCTACTTGCAAAATTATTACATAAGTAATGTGATCCCATAAGTAATGTGCATGCTTTGTTCACTTTCAATATGTGCAGTTGAAAATATTTGGTTGAATATGTAGAACAAAGGGCTTTGTAAAAAAATTGTGGTGTAAAAAGTATGTAATTATAAATTGTTTCATGTATACCTTCTTAGTTTTTTTTTATTATCTAGGTTTTATTTTATATGATACCATTTATTGGACAACCCTATTTGAAACAGCTTATGATATTTATAGAACTGTATTTTTGGTGAAAATGTATTATCTATAAGAGTTTACAATCAATTTCTTTCAAAAGTATACATTAACAGATCCTCTGACGTTAGAAGATATTCGATGCTTATCAAAAAAAAATTTACAGTGTACACACCTGTCAGGTTTTTATTGCTGGTTGTGTCCATGCTGGCAGATTTACTCTCTGTGTTTATCTTAGCAGCCATTGAAAAAATTTAAGATTTTTTAAAAAAGATAAATGATGAGGGTAAATTGAAGGTATTTTTTATACTAAGACACCTGCTCCAGTGACAACTGTTTGAAGGGGGATTCTATGTGACTGGAGTTTAGGGGAAATCTCCTCAGTTCAAACCTGACATGAGTTTGAACTTTTTACTATTCCCTACTCTACTGTACACAAAAATACACAAAAATATGGTCAGGTTGACTTAATATATATCTTAACTTACATTTGAATATGCTAAAGCCAATACAACACATAGCACGTTTAAGGAGAGCTGTTTTTTAGCAGGATCTACGTCTTTTAATTCAGTTAAAATTAGGCATATATGAAGAGTGGATAGCTGATGGTATTGCTGTAAATTGCATTTATCCCTGTGGGTACCATAAAGAAATGTTAAAAACTTAAGCACATTAAAAGTATGCTCTGAATGACATACTTACAGTCCTGAGCTTACTTTAAAGCATGCTGGGTTTTGAGAAGTGCAGATAAAGATAGGGATGAATTAAAAAATGTCTGCATATGTGCCAAGCACAAATAACTCCTGTTAGAAGAATAATTTCAGTACAACATATCTCTAAACAAATTTTCTAATTGGAAACTGTATATCTCTCTTACATTCAGAATAGAAAATAATGAAAGCCAGTCAGTTTAGGATTAGCAGGTTATTTTAGAAGCCTTACAGCTGATTTTAGTTTGCTTATCCCATAATATCCCTGCATTATGTTGGGAATCATGTCACTACATGAGAAGGCAGGACTTAACATTTACAGGAAGTAGGTGGGAAACAATTTTAAAACCTCAATCTTTTATCAGGAAACTAAAAGACATGAGAGGTCAGAGCTTTGATGAGAATAAGTGCACAGCTTTACCCAAACATAACTGCAGAATGGGGTTTTGGTATTAACACATTCAACCAATTTCCAGTGGTAATACTTATAGGTAGGGCAAACCAACATAATTGTTTAAGAATTGACCCTAGGGTTAGTCTTTATTATATATGCTATCTGACATATGGTTTATATTTTTACGCAGAGAGATTTAAACAAATGTACATGTACAAACAAATCTCTTTTTAACATTTTGTGCATCTTTGGTGTTATTTCACATTTTATTTTCCTTATTATAAAATATGTAGGATTTTCCTTTCCTGAACTGTTTCATGCTATCATATGTGTCTTTTCTCTTTACACCAAAGTTTGAAAAAATATTAATATATATATATATATATATATATATATATATATATATATATATTACAATTATTCTACTTAGAAACAAAAGTGATCCTCATTTACCAAGTTTGTAAAGGCCACAGCCAGTTCCAAATAGCTTACTGATCATTGCCATTAATGCCTATAGCAATAAAGGCATTCAAAATCATTGAAAATGTAGGGTAATGTAATTTTTATGAATTAGTAATAGCTTCACAATGCTCTGCAATATTTTAAGTGCTGTGCTCTGTAGTCCAGAAATTCTGCTATTCTATTTGTTCCTTTGTGACTAGGTCACAAAGTTTTAGTTTAGATATTTAGGTTGAAAAAAGGCATAAGTCCATCAAGTTCAACCACTAGGGAAAAAAACATGTCCCAGATAAAACCCCATAAACGTAGTTTAACCAGAGGAAGGCTTAAAAAAACTTTTAATGCCTTGTTCAAGTTTCTCCAGCAGGGGAATAAAAATTCTCCCTGATCCTGTGAGGTAAGTTGATGTTCCCTGGATCAACAGTCTTTGTTTTATTTGCCGGTGTTTAATGTGCCCACCTGAGTGTTCCTTAGAGTATATATGGGTCCATGCCAAGAACTTATTCTTGAGTGTCATTTCCTAGAGCTAATGACCTTCATATATGCATGTGAAGAGTTTAGAAGAAAGTGGGTTGATCTACTATGTGCAAGAAAAAAAATGATTGGATGATTGAAGGAAACATAACTTTATCATTAAACCAGGATAACAATGGTATACTCTTTAAGTAAATCAACCTAATTGTTCATGGAATCCCAATGTTGACGTGATGCAGTCGTCTATTTAAAATATTACTAATGGCTCATCGCAACATCCTTTTAAAATTGCAAATGCTTCTATATAACTTTTGGAGGTAGTATGTACACACAGGTGGAAGGTATAGGACAGGATGTAGACTGCGCTTTCTTCTCTGTTTACCCTGTTGGGACTCATTCCAAGAATTTCTGCATTTAGACTTATTTCTACTTTTGTTCTTCTCTGCCTTTTTACTGTGGTCTAATTTAAATTTTGCTAAACAGAAAAAAATGATTTGCTTGTAATATCTCCCAGTGTTTTTTAAGAGAATTAGTATTATGGAACACAATATACATTTTGTTATCCACCACCAAACATACTCTTTACGAACACAAATCTGTTCACAAATAAAGGATAACTTTAACTAAGAGAATCAAGAATGAATTTTCTATCAGAGTCAGAAACAAAATGTGCTTGTCTGCTTTTTTTACTGTGTGGTGCTTTATGCACTAAAATACTAAGAAATAGTTATTTCTATATACTTATGTTTTGGTTTTTTATTGATCCTTAAGCTGATTACATTGGGTAATTTCATTGCAAAATTAAAAACACTACAATCACATTTAAAGGTACAATTTCAAAATATTGATAATAGTGATAACAAAGCTGAAACTTAACTGTTATATTTTTTTGTTATTAGTTCAGCTTCAGTGTGTCAGTTTAAAAAACTATGTTCTTGTTTAATATGTGTATTATGTAACTAAATATGTGGTTGTTACCATATTTGCTCATTACATATGTAGGCTTTGCTTCTCACTTTGCAGTCTTACGCAATGGTTGTGTATATTCTCACTATGCAAGTTTATGGGCCTGATTTATTAAAGCTCTCCAATGCTGGAGATGAGATACTTTTTTTTAATCAGGGTGATGCTGGGTGATCCAGCAAACCTGGAATGAATTTCTTTAATGTCATTTGCTAGCAAATGTTTTGAATCCTGGACCAGATCCATTCCAGGTTTGCTAAATCACCCAGCTTCACTGATGAAAGTGTATCCTCTTCCGCCCTGGATAGCTTTATTTAAATCGGGCCCTATGCTTACGATTTACTCACATTTGCTTATATAGCAAAGATAATGGTCACTAAACTTTGTTCATTCTAAATACCCAATCGCGTGCAGTGGATTTTATAAAAAAAACTGTACCCCCCTTGTACATGATTAGATGCATGACGTCAACACACCTTAACTTTTGATAAGTGACTGAACCTTTAAACGGAATTTCTTTATATTTTTGTGTCACTGTGAGAGAGCATTCCCTTAACTTCCTATGACGGTTGTCATCGGAAAGCAAGACAACCTTTCCAGTTGTCCTCATTTGTGGAAAAAGACTAAGTTCCCCTATTTCACAGTACTGTTAGGGCTGGTAGACGCTATTATCCATGGTTAGATCATAACCTATTCAGAGGAAAAGCTGTAAATTTGTACAAAAAAAAATTGTTTTGCTAGTTAAAGCGAACTTAAACTCAAAATTTTTGCTTTACATTAAAGGGTAGACAACCCTTTTATATATAGTAAAAGTTGTCGCCCAGGATACCCACAGGATACCTACGTCACGCATCCCGGTAGGCTCCTGTCTGCTCCTTCTGCGCAAGTCCAGTCATGGGCATGTGCAGAAGGAGCCTTTTCTTTAATGAGAGAAAAAAAAATTCGATCTCATGCATGCGCAGTGATGTATGAAGAAAAAGGGAGAAGATTAAAGAAGATGGCAGCGCCCGGCCCTTCCTCCACTTCGGGTCAAAGGAGGATACCAGGACACCACAGGCCCTTATCGAGAAAACCTCTTGATGGATCAACGGATCTGCGGAATTAAAGGTAAGTGTGATTTATTTTTAGTTTAGTTCCGCTTTAAGATCAGCTCATCTGACAGGAAGAGTTACACTGTTCTCCTACATCATGGCAAAAGTCTCTTTACATTATAAGGAACTAAGTGTGGCAACCTTCTGGTGTGCACAGGCTGCATATTATAAAAAAAAAATTAGGTACTTATATTTAAATATGGTTCTCTTTCTAATAGTAGTAATGTTGTTGCAAATCTATTATAATAATGCAGTTAGAAGGCTCAAGTTAAGAGACTTTCACAGAGCAAAGTAAATCATGCCTACAAGGTAAGTTTTGCCTGAGGTTCCACAGCATAGTATTTAAAAAAATACAACATGCTGCTTATCTACAGAAGAGTACAATAGAGTAGTACTAATGCAATAAGAGAGTTAAAATTTACTGCTCCCACTACCCATGCTGCTTCTTTGCAGTCAGTGGTTCCTCTCACTGACCCTTTTTGCTGCTACAGATACATTAACGGTATATAGGATGGTAAAAGAAACTACTAGGAGAAGGGGCACAGGGGTCACTCCTGAAATTTTCTCAGAAGGCATTATAGGAATATTTCTCTTTAATGATGTGGCATTCAACAGTATTCTTTTACAAAAAACTTTCCAGCAATATCATTTTAATTCCGGTTAGGGGCAGTTGTTATAGGAATTGGGCAGTTTATGCAAAATGTACAAAAAGAAATAAAAGTTTAAAAAATGTGCCCCAAAATTTAGATGCTTTTTTTATTTATTTAACAAACAGAAAAACATTTGCTGCTTGTCTGGATTGCATGAGCCTGCAGTCTGGATTGCTTGTCACAATATTCCATACAACTAATTAATAATGTAAGCATACATGGTTGTTTTCTTATAAGTAAAATTTAGCCAGAACCATAAACAACATTTTTACCTGAAACCTGTCCAGACATGGCTGGATCATATGGTGTTGGCATCCCTTGGATTACAAGTTTTTATGGGTACTGTTGAGAGTGCTTGCCCTGCATAATCCCAAGCTTGCAACTAGGTGTGCCCTTAACACCAAGTTCTATTCAACAGAAGTGTGCTGTGCTTTGTTTTCCCTTAATAAATAGGTGAGTGTAATGGGAGATAGAGGATTTTTAAGACATTTTGGTGTTGGTTTACTAAAGGAGTCTGTGTTTTAACGAAGGGACAGTTCATTTAGTTCAGTGAGTGTGAGGAAAGAATACCCAATCATATGCAAGAAATTGTAAAAAAAACAAAACAAAAAAACATGATTTTTTGACTGCTTGCAAAGATGAGATGGTTGAAGCAAGCAGATCTTCAACTCACTCACTAAGCTATGCAAATGTACTTTAAGAGTGATTTTTACTTTGTTAAGTGAACAGCATATACGCCTTAGGCCAGGGGTGTCAAACACTGGCCCCAACGTCCTATTTGACCCCCAAAAGAATCCAAAATATGAACTGCAGCTGGCCCACCGCTGCATTGAAATAGTGCCGCTACTACAATTGCCAGCATCACTCGTGTCTATAGACCAGGGGACTCTCTGCCTATGCAAGGCCCCGAATTGGACTGTTTTATAGATGCAAATAATGTCGGGAATTTTAGTAGCGGCGCTATTTCAATGAAGAGGGAGTTTCAGCGGCAGGCCACTCATAAGATTTAGCTCTGCATTGCCTGCGTCTGGCATTTCCAGCACTCCCCCATAACTGTACTTTTCCTTGCTACTCCAAAGCATGGACTTGAATGGTTGGATTTTCATAGAAGAATATTGGTATTATTATTGTTAGCCTGTGCAAAAAGGTTACCATTCAAATTTAACTAAGAAGGCTAGAAATAGAGAAAGAAGCATAAGATTTTTTAAAAAAAAAATATTTATGCCTCCTTCTCTATTATAAGCTTGTTCCAGATTGAATGTAAAGCAAAACCTCCTTGTTTCCATAGGAAAAGGGTTTATATCTAATGAATCAATAAATTTCAAGGTTGGCCCGCGACTTTGTCTAAGTTTTTAATTTTGGCCCTTTGTGTATCTGAGTTTGAGACCCCTTCCTTAGGCAAATTAACCCCAATGCACCCCAGTGTTTTCCAAAAAAATGTTTATTTGTTTAGTATTGTTTGTTATATATATTCTGAGGTATATTTGCATATACATCATATGCAAATCTATTTCACTGGTTTAGATTTATATTACTATTTCTTCTGTTATAGGATAATTAAAAGGCTGAGAGGATATTTTGTTTTAATTTTTTATGCACATTTCCAGCTCTCTCCTTTCCCCTCCCAAATTAAACATTTGGTATGTACACATTAAACAAGGCTCCAGTGTCCTTCCTGCCCCTGGTGATTTAAAAAGGATATTCATTTATGCCTTTTAAACACCATGCCGATTAAAATCAGAAAGATTTTCTTCATCAAAATCTAACATCCTTGAAAAATTAATTTGATGCTTCTGTTATCAGTTAATTGAATCAGCTCAGGGATGAGGTTTGTGTGGAGGGTGATTAAAAGCGGTCTCTCTCTGGGCTTTCTTTTCCCTCTCTTCTTTCAAACACAGCAACATTAGGAAAACCCTTCTTTTATTCTCCCATTTATACATAATTTTTCAGAATACCAGACAAGTAAATGTTGATCTCCCAATCATGGGGAAAACTTCCATCCAGAGAAGGATTCCTACAGTTACCAAAATATTTACTTAAATAGGCCACTGGATTATATGGAATAATTGCAAAGGCAGACACTGTCTAGGCACACTGGGAACTACATACATTTTAGCCTAGTATTTTCAATCTTTCAAAAATATTCAAACATCACATCACCTGCTGTTGTGTGAAAATACACATAAACAACAATTAGGCACAATAAAGGAACAAACAGCATTAGAACAGATTTACAAAATATCTATATGATATTTCTGCATCCTTTTTTAGTAAAGCTGAAGATCTGCAGTATATTATTGCTATAAGGCAAAACATAAAATGTGAATAAATATCCTGTTATCTACTTACTGTTGAGCCTAGCAGGCCAATGATGCAGTGATCACATATTAAACAGAATATAGTACCACAGCAACATTTCCATTCTTCTCTCAACCATCTCTAGGCCTTTTTTTCCCCCACAAACACCAGCATGCAAAGTACTGAAGGTAATACATTGTTTTTCTATCAGTCCTCAAAATAGTTTTATTAGAATTATTAGGGAACATATACCTCCTGCTGGCTTCCAGCTAATGGAGTTACCTTTCCACATGCTGTAAAGATGCAAAGCCTGCTCTGCTCATAATAGAACCTCTGTGCCGTATTCCATGTATATGCTGACTCCACAACTTTTAAGACAATCAACCCATATGGGACATTGCCTTCTTATACAACACTAACAAAATATATGGAAACACTTTGAAACAGAGTCCTCTGACAATCATAGGACTAGTTTCTTACTCAGATTATTTAGAAAACTCCTATGCTTTTCAGTCATTTATGTTTTACATGAGTTTCAGGCTAAATCATAGATCCCCTTTAATGACAGACTAAACATGGATCTATCATTTCAGTTTGTGTGGTAAAATTTTGGTTAATACTATAACCGTATTAGATACATTCCCTACATTAGCCCCCTGAGCTTGCACTCTGCAAACAAGTGCCTCTAAACTACTTGAACCCTAGCCATGCATTCACACTTTACAATTTAATTAGGCGACCCTAATTAACAAAACTTGGCACTCACCTCTCTCCTGGCCTTGTCCTCTCTTGCTGAGAATCAATGGCTTTGATATGCTAATTAGGGAGTAATTTAATTTCAAAGGCCGCAATTAACAAGGGTGTTGTGGACATGCTGTAGTTAAGCAGTGTAATCTAATTTGCATTAGTAACAAGCAGGGACTAATTAGAAGCTTAATTAGACACTTAGCTGGCTCTCATGTTTACCTTTTTAATGAGATGGAGAAGAGAAGCTTCCTCTTCTAATACATCTTAACATTCAAAATCTGGTAGCTTGGTGCTGTGCAGGCCAACCTCTCCAGTAGGAGCAGTGTGTGGTACAGTCATAGTTGAGGACTAAGCTTTGTTAACTGTTGTTTGATTTGTTAGAAAATAAAGATTAGATTTTTGTAAGACTATAAAGAGCGTTTAAAAAGCAGTGGCGTGGCTTAACTGTGCCATGATATTCTTTTCAAATGTATTCTGCTTGCGTTTGGAAGACGTGGAGAGAAAGAAAACAGAATGACAGTTCTGTTTAAAAAAATGGGAGGAGAGCCAGGTCATGTAACTTGTCAGAGTGAAATAATGTTCTCTATTTCAACAATAAAGCTGCTTCCTTTCTACTAGTACTGACGCTCAATTTTTGTAAATGAGAATGGCAGTGATGTGTGTAGCTATATTCTCTCTCTATATAACTAAACCCCTATATTTGTAAATGTTTATTCGAAGATTTTCAGCAATATTAGCTAGGTTCACTGGTTCAGCATCACAATTTTTGAGAAATTACCTAAAATATTGGTAGCTGCATGTTTGCTTGATGTAAGCCTGATAATAATAGTAAGCAACCAGTGGTTTTAGTAAATGTGTTAAATGTATAAATTCAGATCTTTTTATATTTTCAGGTATTTATTTGTATTTGCAGGGAGAAAAAAAGACCATCGTGGGACATTGAGTGATCCAGCAAACCAGGAATGGTTTATTAAAAATATTTGCCAACTAATATCTAATGATTTTTTAAGACATGTATCCCAGGTTTGCTTGATCACCCAGATTCCCATATGATAAATTATCTTCTTTATTCTTGGAGAACCTTAATAAATCAGGTCCATTGTGTTTCTGCCCCACTTCACTATATTAGGCAAGAGCAGTTTTAATAAAGTTGAGTATTGGTTTCTAAATTATTAATCTAGCTTTTAGCATGTGCACAGACCTAATTTACGAAAATTCTAGAGGACCCATAGACAAAGCTGAACATAATTCACAAGTTATAGATATTCTGCAAACAGTTCAAAAATAATATTTTTTTTAACTTTTACCTTTTTTTAAAGTAAGACATTGTACACTTGGACTTTTTTCAGTGGTGCAAATTCACAGGTAGACAAACTTGTTAATTCTCAACAAATGGTAAGTTAGTATTACACAAATTGTACAGTACTTTGCTTTGTCACTTGTAGCAGCCTGAAAGAAAAGTGTGTCCCGGAGATATCTGCTACTGTCATGGGGTGCTATTGGAAAACATGCAGGGTGCTGGTGAAAGATCATATTCTCCTTTATTAAACTTTCCGTCATGTAGCTGTGCTTGTAAATGATTGGCTTTGACTTTGCTAAAATAACAGGTCCCAATATTGTAATAGGATTTATTCATTTAATCCTAGCCATCCCTTACTTTCAGTATATTGATCAAATATGCCTTTAAAGATTAAACTTCCAGTATTTTTAACCTGATACATATTTAGGATGCCATTTTCTGTTTATTACGCTATTTATATTTTGACCAAAAGTTGTGAAGAGTTGAAGAGGCAGAGATTACTGTATATCATCAATTTTTTGACTTGAAAATGCCATTAGAAACAGAATGGTTTATACTTTGGACAGTAAATGGCAGCATGTCGTCATAAAAACTGTGTCAAAAAGTGTCATTTGAGGCAGAGTTTGTAACACTTTACACAAGGACTCAGCACCATTCTCTCATGGCCAACAATATTGTACTAAAGATCATTTAGAACAAGTGACCCACCAACTGAAAAGTATAGAATACCTCAACCTGTAAAAAGGGGGGGAAGATAAACAGACTGACCCCACACGACTTGAGTTTTTCCCACCATAACACACATTTACTAATGTAATAATTTTATTGTTATTTCTGTTGATTATCGTTTTGAATGTTAACAGTGATGGACACATTTTATGTTCTTGGTTTATTTATTATTAAGTCTATGTAGTTTTTATTTTTATGTTTTCAGGTAAAAGTAAGTACCTTGGTTATAACATAATGTCTGTAAGTGAAACAGTAAATACAGCCTTTATGCTGGTAAGGGAATGTAATACTCTTATATCCACAAAAGGTTGTTCGGTTTTGCTTCTCTCCTTGCAGCCTCCCTGACACTGTCAGGAAGAAAACGAGCTTAGCTGCGTACACTTGTTAGATGAATGAGTGCTGTACATACAGCGGAGGGGGAGAAGGAGAGAGCGCCCCCCTGCTGTGCTCTCCTTCCTTCACTTCCATTGCAGTGGTTCGCCTTCCATCGTTTATGAATCTGCCAGGACGGATTCATGAACATCAACTGGCTGCTGTACACATGCCAGATTCTCTTTTGAGATAAGCACTGAGGCTTGTATTGAATGAAAACTATCTTAAGTGTGTACGTAGCCTAACTTTTAAACTAGTGTTTTTTTTTTAAGTACATAGGATCAGGCTTCCCAACTTTTACTTTATTGGCTGTGCTATAACATCACATTCTTTACCAGAGTCCTTCCTTTACTTATCTTTTTGCGTTATTGTGTGGTACTAAAAGTCAAGTGCATTTTTGTCTTAAAGAAGAATCTGTTAAATAAAACAATAAGTCAAGGACCTTTTGTTTTTCTATCTTTGGGTACAATGGAGAACGTTCGGAACTTATGTCAAGATGTTATTGCCATGTCCTCTTTACAGTATTTCACGTATTTTCTTGGTTTTCCTGTTTTTTTCCCAGTTATTGAAAAGAAATCTGAAATGTTACAGCTGTCACCAAAAAAGGAAGGAATATTTCCAATGGGGTTTTTCCAATAACAGTATTCAAAGATAAGGGGGAAGGGGGGATGTTGGTTAATTGCCAAGTCCTGTCATAATCAGTATACAGGTAGTCCCCGGGTTACATACAAGATAGGGACTGTATGTTTGTTCTTAAGTTGAATTTGTATGTAAGTCGGAACAGGTACATTATTTTAATAAATGCAATTAGGAGAGATGTTAATTTCAATATATTGGGTAGTGTGGTGTCAGTTACCGTAAAAAAAATCCTAACTGTAAGCTAATCACTAACAAAGCAAAAAAAAAAAACTTTATAAAGCCTAGATATTCATTAACTTTTGGAGCAAGTTGTGCTTTGATATGCAAAAAGAAACAATTGCAGAGTTTTTTGGTCATTAAAGAGTTACAAGAGCTTGCAGAAGAGCTCAGTCTCAGCTGTGTTTAGCAAAACATTTCTTCTGCAAGTCATGCAAACAGCTCCCTCCCCCTCCAAGCCTCCGTCCTGCACATGAGGGAGCAGGGAAGCCCTGTTTCGTATCTAGGAGTCATCTGTATGTTGGATGTCCTTAACGCGGGGACTACCTGTATACTAAACATATAAGAAGAGAAAGAGCTAGGGGGCTTTTAGGCAATAAAGACAACAATTTTACCAACGTTAAATATTAAAGAGTCATTCTATACAGAACTTAGCTGCAGATAAGTATAGTAGAGTAAACATAGTTGTTCAGCTTAACATAAATTGTAGGGATAGGTCATTTAGAGAGCACAACTTTTTTGTTGCGTTTCACCATATGGCTTGATTAGGGTAATATGGAGACCACGATTACCATACATAGGATAATTGAAATACCATAATCTACAATAGGCTAAACATATTTACCAGCAAGTAAATAACTTACAAATTTATGAGTAGGTAACACTCTAGCATTATTCCATAAAGTTACACATAATTAAGATAGAGTACTTCCAACAATATTTAGGATAGCTCACCATTCCTATATAGTGCTAATTAACAGATTATATTATTATACTTAGAAACACGGAAGATTTCAGAAACTATATGTGCATAGAATGTGTTTGTCTAGAATATACAGGGTGTCCCAAAAGTCACTATACAATTTTAATGAATTCCTAAAAATTGCACAAAAAAACTGAGTTTATTATATTTTTAGCATCATCAAAGGTGTCGTTGCCGTTTTACCTGCTAGGCTTGCCATCATGTTCAAACGCCTTGAAGATTAGTTGTATACCTCCACACGAGCGTCTCCATTTTCAACAACTTTTAGACGCAACCTTCGGACATAAGCCTCTGACGTTTTGCAGCATCTCTTCCTCGACATCTCTGCAGGCTGTGCGGATTCTTTCCTTAAGCTGTGACGGGATACGTGGCTTAGTTGCATGCACCTTGCTTTTGATATAGCTCCACAAAAAAAGCCATAAACTGTAAGGTCAGGGGAGCATGGAGCCCATTTGAGGGCACCCCTTACGACTGATCCATCAGTCAGAAAACTTGATGTTCAGGAAATCTCTAACTGGCAAAGTGGGGAGGGCTTTATCTTGTTGAAAAAAAAGACATTAGCAAGGTCACTTATCGTCTGAAGTTGTGGCAGTTTTCCCCTGTATTGGTGGTGTTACCGGATGCATCACAGAAGAAAAAAGTTCCAATTAGCCCAGTGCTAGACATTGCACACCAAACTACCAGCATTGAAGAGTCTCTTGTATGCTCAAGAATTCTTGCTAGGTTTGATTTTCCTCACATTCGACAGTTGTGTCGATTAACCTGACCAGAGAAATGAAAGATAGACTCATTGCTCAACCATAAGTTTTCCAAGGACTGAGGGTCGTTTTGGTAATGGTGTAGGAGTGATTCACACATTTCCACATGAGAATTATATTGTTCTACTTGAAGTTTTTGAACAAACCTTGGTATGGGTAGAGCTTTATCACTCTCCCAAGCATCCGTTGAATCAAGGTTTTTTTTTGATGCTGAGATCCAGTGCAGCCCTCCCGATGGACTTTCCTTGGCTTTGCGCAAAGGCCTGCTCCAGGAGTTCAGTGTTTTCATCGATGTTGGTACTAGCAGGCCTTCCTCTTAGTGGTTTGTCAAGAACAGATCCTGTTTCAGGAAACTTGGCATGGATAGCGTAAATTGTGTTATGTGTTGGAGCAGTGTGACAGCCATAAAACTTAAAACATAAAAACATAAAACTGGCGCTGAATTGCAGTTGGGGACTGAAAAACTTCTTGCCAAGCGTCAATTTTGCAACACTGGTTCAATGTCAATTTGCGAGCCATGGTTAAGGGAATGATACGTTTACAAAAACGGCGAAGCCTAAGTAGTCATATGCTGATGGCCTCAAGTCTCTCCGAATGATACCTGGAAAGAAATAGAAAAAAGGAAGTGTGTAGGGACTTTTGGGACACCCTGTATACACAATCATGTGCCTTAATTGTAGAATCCATAAAAAATATATACATATACACACATCTATTTCTTTTCAATCCTCTAGTGATTCTAGACCATTATATTATAAATCATTGTTTCATATTTATCCATATATTGCATTACCATTATATCAATACAGAGTACGTATCCTCCATCTTGGAATAACGTGTATGAATGATGGGGTGACCCTATTCTCAAGTCACACTACCAAATAAGCTAATTTTTAATTTTCATTTATGCCTTTCTGACTCTCCTATTTCTCTCTTCTTTACCTCGGCACATTTTAATTATAATCCACATGCAATATTTTTTGTTTGTTATTTTACCATAACAGCTGTGAATGGTGAAAGTGACTACAGTCAGATCTGAGTCATAAAGTAAAACATTTAGAACCCAGCATCTCCAGAGGCTCCATTTTAGTCATTAAACAGCAATGTTTATATGTATGGAATCCACAAAAGAATACCATATACAAGAAGTATTTGAGCTGCCATAAGTTACTTGGCTACCTTATTTTTTTATCCCCAAAGAGCTAAAGGGAATTCACCTGAATTAGTACATAAGTGTTATGAATAGAAATGTGTGTCTGACCTATATAGAATAGGAAGTGCTATTAACAATATCTTTCGCTTTGGGTTACCTAATTATGTTTACTGTTTTTTCCTGTCTTTTGTAAATCTCAAGGTAAATGGAAAATCAGTTCTGTTTTAATTTTAGCCTGTGAAAACTCTGAAGGAGCTTAGATAGCATAAGATTTAGTTTCTCTGTTTATAAACCCAAATCACTAAATGTTCGAGAAAAATATAAGGCTGTAGTATGGGAATATAAATGTCAGTATATAGATTGTTAAAAAAAATATATAAATATATATTATTTTGTCGGGTGGTAGGATAAACGGTTGTTTGCAAGAGAAATAGAATGCAGTAAGATGAAATTCTGAGCAATTACAAGTTGAACTTTGCCCCACAAATATCTACAAACATAATTAAACAGAGATATGAGCAAAGTATGTAAATACAGACACACCTCATTCATGAGCACATGCTTTCCACACATATAAAGGAATAATTCAAATATGCACACAGGCGTAAGGTGAAACCTTCAGCAGCTAGTAGTAGATTTGAAACAGAACATATTCATATATCTTTTTGTTGACTTTCCTGTGTTTTGCTATACTAGCACACATTACATTGTTTAATGTTCATTGTTTAAGGTGTACAGGTAAAATCAAAAGCTCTTCATGTGTCCCCTTATCTCTTTTGACACCGCCCTGTGTGCTGTGACCTATTGAGCAGAATGTGGATTGGCCACTTCTCAAAGTCAGCTGTAAAATAACACCCTTCCAAGTTTTCTTACTAAAGCTACGTACACACTTCCAATTATTATCGTTGGAAAACGAACGACGAACGTTCATGCACGATATATACGACCGATCGTATAGCACCGATCCTGCACATAGAGTTAACGACACGATCGTTCGTAGATATTGTACACACAATAGATACGATCGTTTGAGCGATAGAGGAACTATGTGCACGACAGGAAAGTGAACGGACGTTCGTTCATCACGCATGCTCTGAACATGGACGATCAACGAACGACCGTACACACGAACGATGTTCAACGATCGTCGCCCAATCCGATCCGTCGGTCCGGTCGTTCGTTTCCAGCGACTTTCCTCGTTCGTCGGCGTCGTTGGTTACTTTTTTACGAACGATTTTTTGCCCAATCGATCGTTCGTCGTTCGATTGGAACGATAAAAATTGGAAGTGTGTACGCACCTTAAGAGGGGTACTGATAACTAAAACAGTAGCATATGTATATGTAACATAATTTTAAATGGCTTTTAGTTTAGTCCTCTTGAAACCTCAGCACCTATTATGTAAGTAACAAACTGATGTTTGTGTGTTTACATTTATAAGTTTCTGTGTTTACTTAAACAGTTTCTGTCCAACAAATTGATTGTCTCAGCAGACTTATCAGCATTTCCTTTAAAATGAACTTTCCTTAAATCTTAAATTCTTAATCTTAAAAAAACTTAATCTTAAATTTCATTTAATTAAAACTACAGGTAGAAAATTTTTAAAGTAATGTGTCATCTTTGGATGTATTGCTTGGCTGCACATTTGGCAAATTTGCCCTTCAAAACTACAGAAGTCTTCTTGTGAAAAATATTTCCTTTTACTAACCAATATAATTGGTTATATAACCAATTTATATAATTGGTTATTATGTGAAAAAAGGGGTTTATGTATGCCTAGGACTATATTAGTTTGTCTGTTTAGAGCTCTGCAAATATATATGATCTAAACCGAAATGTAACCTATGGAAAACTAGGAAGGATAGCAAGCATTTTAATAGGGGAAATAGTTCTCTTTTAAACAGGGACATA
Source organism: Pyxicephalus adspersus (assembly GCF_032062135.1). Taxonomy (NCBI): domain Eukaryota; kingdom Metazoa; phylum Chordata; class Amphibia; order Anura; family Pyxicephalidae; genus Pyxicephalus; species Pyxicephalus adspersus. The sequence goes on from NC_092858.1 coordinate 112,163,970, forward strand.
AGGACATACATTCATTTTCCCCAATTATATTTATACCTTCTTAGCAAGTTGCCCTATTTCCTTTTTAATTATTATTTAATTTAGTTTCTAATACATATTTTTTCAATAATTAAATATTGCTGCCCTGATATTGTTAAGGCTGATGTGAATAGTTTTGCAGTTGGACCCAAACAGATGACATCACTATTCTCATTCAAATGAACAAGCGTTGGAAAAGTTTTGGAAGATGGTCATCATTCATACCCAACTGTCCCTGTTCATTCATTATAGGAAAACATGGTTAAGTTGCTACTTGAAACTTCTTTCCAGGGTAAATTAGGATTGATTATCAGTATACAGAGTCATAATTGGAGTCAAGAACAGTGTAAAGGAGAAGACAGGAGTACATAATAGGTGATATAGGCCTCACATTCATTTTTGGTCAATTGTACAGGATTCTCTCGTACTGAAATAGTTTATTTTATTTTCACTGCACTCCAGCTTTGCATATATAAGGTGAAGAAAAAAAATAAAATGAGACACATTAAAGAAAATGCTCTTGGTAAAACTGATTAGAGTATATGAGAAAAAAGTAGCAAATACCCCTGAAATAAATTTCAGTTCTTATCACTGGATAGATTCACCCACTCTCTATATTCTACTGTCACCAACATAGAAAGTAATGGGAAATCCCAAATTTTGGATGTCTTCAGAACAAAGTGTTAGGGTAAATCTTCTAAAATAGACAAATGGTTCAATTGCAGCTGTATTAGAGGGGATTTTCTCTTTATATTGTAGTCACCAGGACATGAGGTTAGCATTTCTTTGCTCTATAAAAATAAGTCATTTTGGCTATATATACACTTCAAAGTGTACAAGGTAATCTTAAAACAAAAAGAAAATGTAATAATCTGTAACTTTTAAGAATACAAAAGCAAAAAGATACAGGACTTTAACGGCAGTGGATATTGTAAAAAATTATCGTATACCTTTTATTTCCTTCATTAAAAAACAACAATTAAAATATACATGCCTCTTCCCCTATACCAAGTTTCAGGAAGAGTTTAATTGACATTTTAGCATACATGGGCTAGATACATTGTACACATTACATATGATGAAATTATCCGACGCGTTTCGCAGACTATGTCTGCTTCCTCAGGGATGTAATTGGTACAGCTAGTAGATGTATCAGCACTACAACATATACAAAAAACGCAATAAGTACATATATATAGATAATTTTGGACATTTCACCTATATATTTATTGGTTCTTTACACGGTGATAGAATCTAGTTTTTGAAGATAATTGCCTATTACCACTCCATAATGAAATAGATAAAAGGTCAAAATACTAAAGAATTCCTATTGTTGTCTTACTGACTTACTGACTTCATACAATCCCCTCCAAGTGTGTAGTTTGTGTGATTGAGAAGACACTTCAATGTCTTAATGTCAGACATTTGTTAACTTCTGCCACCTGGGTCAGTGTTTCTCAACCAGGGATTCTCTAGAGGTTGCTAAGAGTTCCTTGAGCTATGAACAATTTGGATTGCAAATTGGACCTCTCAGGTCAGGTTAACTGATACCAATAATCTTTTTGGATATCTGTAAGGGTGGCATTCTTCCCATAGGCTGGCAATGTATTCTTCCTACCGTCCACCACACTAATGTACTGTGAGCTGTGAGTTCTTTAAAGGGGTTCTCTGTGTTAAAAAAAATAAGAAACTCTGCCCTGAATAAAGCTGATTCACAAAACATAAAAAACAAAACTATTATCACATGATAACCAAGAAAGTCCACATCCATATACTGTAAAGCTAATTCATATAAGTGGTAAAATTATTAATTTTTGGCTCAGATAAAACTTCAGTTTGTTTCTGATTGCCAGCATTGGCTTGTCTTGTGTATCAGTAAATTAGACAATTAGATAATTTTGCCAATATTATGAATTAACTTTATATGAGGGGGATTTTCTGGTATGTGATTTTTCTTTTTATTTTGTTTGCGAACACACTGTTCTTATGCATCAGTGTTGTTTTTACTGTAGGAAATCATGTGTAAATATACAGAACTCTTAACACAATCCCCATACCCCACACGCAGTTAAAAGAAAACCAGGGTAGGATATTTCTGTTTCCGGTGTAAATGAATTGTTAGATCCCCTTATAACGCACAAAGCAGCTGCTTAAATTTGGCACCTCATATGCAAACATTTTGCTGCCTTATCTAGAAAAAAATGCAACATGGACATATGGATATGTTACTTCTAGTCCACCTTTGAGATATCAGAAGCCAGGGGGTATTACAGTTTTGGGTAGGCTGCTCCTTTAGCCATGCTCTTAAGGTTCAGAAATAGTGTTTATTCACAGTATATGTTCTGAAAGGCATTTTAACTATCTACATCCCATATGTCTTGCTCAGGTTTTAAAATAAAAAGTCATGATGGTGGAATCTGCATCTGAATCAATACGATCTACTCCAACCAATCAGAATGGAGTGAGCAGTCTTCCCAACCAGTCTGAAGGTGGTGGAGCAAGAGAGGCAAATGCAAGTGGAGACACTAATGGAGAATTAAGTACATCAGAGCTCTTACACTTCCAACAGCAACAGGTAAAGACCAAACTATATTCAGGCTAGTTTTTATTGTAAATATGTTAAACACATTCAGACATATAATAGTATTTAATAGCAGCTAGTCATTTTTCATTCATTTTTAGTTTAAGAATATGAAATGCCTAGTAATGTGGCTGGGTTATTAAATCAATTGCATGTTTTTGTCAAAATTTGATCTGCATTTGTTATGTTACATTTAGTAATAACTTTCATACATTTTCACAATCTGTTGTAAATTTAGCCAACCATTCACATGAACTATGTGGATCAACACAGATTTTATCTGTATTATTGTTTACAAACTAGTTGGAAGTCTTCAGCTTAGAACCATAGCAAAGTAGAAACATCTATTGTGTAGATTAGGGGTGCCCACATTGTTCTGGCTTGGGAGCTACTTTTAAAATGACCAAGTCAAATTGATCTACCGACAATAAAAAGTTGACCTTAATAACTCCTGTGTGCTGTAGAGTTTATTTTGAAAGTCAGGGCTCCGCAATCTAGTCGCGTTGCCTTCGTGATCTGCCGGTAGTTTGCGATCCACCTTTTGGGCACCCCTGGTGTAGAGCATAGAATATAAGGCATTTAGTAAATAATTTCAATCGATTACTATAGCCATTCACCAATTACTATTTTAATGCAAAGTCCATTTACTGTTTAGCCATCTCATATTGATGGAGTACAGTTTTTCACATAGATACTTAGGTTGCAAAATAAAATCTATTTTATTGGAATACACCAAGACCATCTGCGCTCTGGCGTTATGGTCAATTGTTTTTTTTTTACTATTCAACAATTAGCTAACAAAAGATTTCCTTCGCAATGGTAGATACATACCGTATTTTTCGCCGTATAAGACGCTCCGGAATATAAGACGCACCCAATTTTAAAGGAGGAAAATCTAGAAAAAAAGATTCTGAAAGATTATTTCCCTTCTGATCACTCATGTGCCATTCATACCGGTATTCCTCTTCTGATCACTCATGTGCCATTCAAATTCCCTTTCTGATCTCTCTGTACCTTTCAAATTCCCTTTCTGATCACTCTGTGTCATTCAAATTCCCCTTCTGTTCACTCTGTCATTCAAATTCCCCTTCTGATCACTCTGTGCTTTTTTTCTATTGTACGGCAGTTAGGACAGGGAACAGCAGGTGGCGCTGTGCCGGCTTCTTTCGCTTTGCTTTACAGACAGGAGAAAACACGATGCTGGCAGAGGAGAGAAGAGAGACACGCTGCAGACAGACACACGCAGGATCGGGTATCGGGTGAGTATAATATTTTAATTATTTTTTTTAACACATTTGTCGTATAGGACGCACTAACTTTTCCCCCCAAGTTTTGGGGAAGAAAAAGTGCGTCTTATACGGCAAAAAATACGGTAAACAAAACTGCAACATCCCTAATTTTACTCCAAAACTGAACATACAAGAAATGGGACTTTAAAGGCAGCAAAAATAACATTATATCATTTTCAGATATTGTTAACTTTTTGTTAAAAAAAACCATGAAAGTCAGAGTTCAGGAGAGAGTAGAGAAAAAAAGACAGGCTTTTGTAGGGCCTGTAGATCAATTAATACAATAAATTTCAACAATAATAATGTGAAATCATAGCGGAATTTCCCTTCCCGACGCGTTTCGCCCTGTGGGGCTTCGGGAGATCGTAATAGGATTGCTGAAACTTTGAACTCTGAGAGGAGGCAAAATGTGGTGCCTGTTGTTCCTCAAATATGACGGAAGAGGTAAAGTCTTGTTATGGTCTAGTACTGCCTTTATCTTTTGTTGGTTGGGTCTATGCAGCTGGCGCTTCGGGCAGCTCCATCTTCGCTTCTTCCTGGTTCTTCTTTCTACGTCACCCGACCAAGGATCGGGTGACGTAGGATGAAAAAAAATCGCCTAGGCAGTCGCGAAATTAGGGGGCGGCGCTGCACCTTTATTTTTGCACTTAAAAAAAAAACTAAATTTTCACTTAACATAAAAGGGTTGTCTACTGTTTTATATAAAGTGACATTTCTGAGTTTAGGTACACTTTAAGGCAATTGATAATTCTAGCTAATACGATTCACTCTATGCGTTTTGCGGACAACAACTATGTTTCCTCAGGAGAGTTATAATTATTATGTCACTTTTCTTTCTCTCCCATATGCCACAGGGACCGCCAAACAACACTCCAAAAACTGGCCACAAACTAACATTAGTTCAATCTAACTTCTGTTGTAGCACCTAGATGTGCTGTGACGATTATCTCAATCCCTCCGTGCTTACAAAGCTCCTTACACTTGCTGCTCACTCAGACCTCTATTTGAATGTATGTTGTAGGATGAGAGAGATGAGATCAGGTTGTAGATATTGTAGGATGAGATGTTTTTTTTTGTGCTGCCTTTAAAGTCCCATTTCTTGTCTGTTTGGTTTTGGAGTAATATTCAACAATGTTAATAGAATAATTCCCTTTATATGGTAATATAAAAAAATATAAACAACACCTTTAAATTGAAAAAAATTAAATAAATATTTGTTAAAAATATCACTGGTAGGACATTACCCGGCTAAATTATTGTGACTGTTGAAAAAAAAGAAACCTCATTGTATACTAATGTAAAAGTTCTTTACACTTGCTTTATATGTATATGGACATAACTATCTGTAAAGGGGCTTTTACTTTTTCCCTAAGAGTTTTACAATACCTGGGATCACCTTGGGAAATGAGAAGGAATATTTTGCAATAATATGTAAAGGAAATTTTAAAATGACAAAACTTGCAATAAACAGGTAGATATTCAAAAATTTTTGTGTGTGCATGTTTGTAAGAAAAAGCAATTCAGAATTCCTTTTCTTTTTCAGGCATTGCAGGTGGCAAGGCAGCTTTTGTTACAACAGGCAACTGGACTTAGTACACCAAGCAGCACAGAAAACAAGCAGCCTTCAGTTCAGGTGGGAGCCTCTGGACAGACTTATAAAAGAATAGTAGTAAATACCCATGAAGTCAAACAAGTCATATATTTTTTTTTTTCTTCCAGGTCCCAGTTTCTGTGGCTATGATGTCTCCACAGATGTTAACACAGCAACAGATGCAGCAGATTTTGTCTCCGACACAAATTCAGGCTGTTCTGCAGCAGCAGCAAGCGCTTATGCTGCAGCAGGTAAGATCCTGTGAGGTGACTAGTAATATTTAAAAAATATTTTTAAGAATTAGGCTGTTTATTTTTTCCACATTTAAGGTTTATTGAAACAATAATGCTGCAACAAACCATAAGAAAGAAAAAACAAAGAAAATAACAATTTGATGATGCTCTTTGGTCATAATATTACAGACACAATTCAAAAATGAATAGTGCAGTGTTTCTTGACATTTTTTAACATGGGGAGACAACTTGCAATAACTTTGAGGTCTTCAGGGAAGCCCTCCATAACCCTTACCATAATTACTTTATCCCATAGTACATTAGTGTTGATGTCAGTAGGAAGAATAGCCCCTACATTGCTGGCCAGTGGGAAGAATGTCACAATTACAGATAGCCGAAAAGGACACACACACACACTATTCTTAAATGTAAAATCATCTCAAACAGCAAAACAATGCTAAAATTATTTTTACAGAGCTATATTTAAAATTTCTCTACATAAAATACATTTTTATTTACTTTTTTTCTTAAACACATGGAAATCAAAGCACTGTGCACTAAATGGTATTTGAGATTTCTATCTACATGATCAACTATCTACTCAGAAATCCAGACTCCAGGTTACAACAACATTGGAGGAAATATCATTTTCCATAGTGACTGTAGGGCAATGTCTTTAAATAGACCTATTATGATGTTTTTAACATTATAAAAAAGGGTTGCTAACTAACTAGGTAGCTTTATTTTTCAAGAAGAACCCCTTCCCTTCCATTTTTACTACTGCGGCTGTAAAGACTGAATGGGAAACCTGAGCCTCCTGGGATACATACGTCACCTATCATAAAAGGCTTTGGGCTGCTCCTGAGATCTGCCAGGCGCAGAAAGACCTTACTGTAATGTAAAAAAGTGCCAATCTCACAAGGAATGCAGTGTGAGATCAGGTGACATAAGAAGAAGACTGAGGAAGATAGTGGAGCCCGCAGGTTACTCCGTGTCCGAAAGAAGAAGGAAGGTGGGACAGCGCAGGAATAGTGTTGGGGAGGGACTGAGGGCTCTTCGAAAGTAAGTTTTTTTGTTTTTGTTTTTTTAAATGAAAGTTCTGCTTTAAGAACATCAGATTTAGCTTTAAAAAAGGGAACTGAAAGCCTAATAATTTAATTTTTTAGAATTTTTTTTAAATTGAAACAGTTCATATCATGTGGAAACCTTTTGTACTACTTTTCATTTTGGCCTGAACTTACACAGAAACTATCTAAAAAAAAACACAGATTAAGAAACTTTAATATCAAGCCTAGCAAAATGTATAAATATGGCACAATTATCCCCCCAAAAAATATTGATGACCTAGTTAATATGGAAGGAGCTAAGAGACTGTTTAAATTCTGAAGGAGTAGAAGAAATCCACCGTTAATAAAAAAGCAGCCTAAGGGACAAGAATAGCCCAGAAGCTCCACAAATATGGGCTCCAGTGAAGAGTGATGAGATAAAGCTTGTGTTTTAAAAACCCATGTAGCTCTAGCACTGTAAATCTTTCAGCTTCTAACTATCTATCTTCATTTACTTAAGCTGATGGGATTTATTAGCCATTAGTTACCTTTACAATGTTTATACATTTGCCATTCTTTAAAAAGTGAGGGAAAAGTGATAAAAAATATATAAACATGGGTATAATAATAATACAATAATATTAAAGTAAATAGAGATCTACCCAAAAGAACATGTCTTCAAGTCTAGAATAGGAAGAAAATACCTATGTCCATATTTTTGAGTGGAGTAGGTAGGTTTGTAAGTTTTGTTTCATTTTAAAAAATGTTTTGCACCATTAGGTTGTCACATCTCTTTGCTCAGCTGTGTTTCACTATCATATGCAATTTATGCTGCACTTAACAAAGGCAGTTGAATAAGATGCCAATGTATCAGAGCAGTTGAAAAATGTACCTGCAATTTTTTTTCTGACACAGCACCACACGACACATCAATGCATTAGCTTTAGACAGTAAATCATTTGCATAGAATTCCTTAACATCTGCCAGGTAAAAAAAAAAATCCAAACTGCCCAATGTTTGCATATAATTATTTTTATGAGAGAGGGTAGAGGATAGAAAATATGGTTGAGGCCACCCCCTTGAATTGAATGAGAACCAGAAAGAAAGGAAAAGATAGGGGTTTTGTGTGATAACCAAAATGGTTTTATATAAAAATGTTTTTTAAGTACATAAAATTTCACAATGCTTTTGTCACAATACCTGTCGGTTCCCATGGCGCTCCCACTAAACCGTCCTGCAGTGTCCTGTGCATGTCTGCCTCATCAAGCTGCCAAGCGCAACTCTTGCTCTTTGTCTCTGCCTGAGTTAGCATGCTGCTTTTCCTGGTCTTACATGTCTGTGGGCATACCCTGTTTCCCCGATGATAAGACACTGTCTTATTTTTTTTGGAAGGCCAAAATATGCTCTAGGGCTTATTTTCAGGGGGATGCCTTATTTACCCATGAAGAAGACTACAGTACAGGGGGGGGGGCCTTATTTTACATTTTTCTCTAAAAAGGGGGGGCTGTCTTATTTGATGGCCCTGCCTTATCATCGGGGAAACACGGTACATGTCTGTGGGATAATGAGAAACCTTCCAATAATTTATTTATAGGAAACAGTATATCAAGGAAAATACATTTAGTTTTGGAGCAGTAAAAATGTTTTAAAGAGAATGCCTGTCATTGCACTTTACATAAAGTGATCTCAAAAAAACTCCTAAACCACTAAACTGCTGAGGTGTATATAAGTTATATATATTGCTGCATTTGCATAATACTATTTTATTGCCATAAAAGTTAACTTGTAGACAAACCATGGACACTCAATTTTCTGACAAATAAAAATATTACTTCCTTTCAGAAGTAAAATAAAATTACAGCAAGGGTTAACCACTTGCAAATTCCAAGAGATAGGAATGTTAAATACCTTATACCTGCCCCACATGTGGGATACTGTTGGGTCATTGACAGTAGTAGTTGACATAGAGTAGTTGCCTTGTGGGACTAGTTATACAATGGAAAGTAAGCCAACAGGAGACATGAATAAGGTTAATATTTCTTCTTACCCCTCAATCTCTACACCAAATAAACAGTTAAATAGAAAGTAAATCCAAAACTTCCCAAAACAAAAAAATCCCACTTACCTTCAATCCCACAGAGCAAAAAGGCAAATCAAGCTATGTGGGAGAATTTATCTTCAGAACATAGCCACTGAAATAAAAGCTCAGGAACTACTGTCAATCTGCCTGCCTTCTAATATAAAAAAACAACAGATACTTTTAGCAGTTCAGAAGTTAACTGCAACTCAACTTCAGAATATTTCTTTTTATCTCCTAAAATTATTTACTCCACAGTTGCTTGAAATAAAGACAGTGAGGGCTTGTTTAGGAGCTCTTGTTTCATCTTGTTAGGTCTATAAATACATAGGCCAGTGACAGCTTTAATTTAACCTAAAGGTGCAGAACTTCTTATGCAATGTATTGCATCTTCACATGCATGTATTTGCTCCAAACGATGTACAGGTTGAGAATCGAAAATCTGGCAATCGATAATCCGGTCCTTCAGTTTCCTGGCATGAATTTCTGATTGCATTTTCAATACAGGGGTTGCAGTACACTACACTAATGTTTTGATGGCGCTATTCTGCAGAAACAGCTGTTAGGTCTTGCTTGCTAAACTAAATACACGCTGAGGCCTCTGCTGCCTGCTCCCTGGAACTGAGCTAGATGTCCGTGGGTGCTGGGAGAGGAAGGCTGGTCTGTGCAGAGGTAAGTATAAAAAATAATTTAATAGGAATTTTCGCAAATCCGGTGCACCTAAAGTCCGGAGGTTGCCGTTATTTTCGATTGTCAACCTGTATTATGATTAACAGGGCCACAATATTACATAAAAAAATCAACATGCTAATTCCAACAATACAGCATTCAGTAGTTTATTGTAGAATAATATAATGTTGGAAACTGATCATTAACATTAGGGTATATGTATCTTTATTAGGTTTTATATTATTTTGGTGAAAGGTCAAAATCGTTATTAGCTTGTCTTGTTGTGGGGCTTCCTTTTACTCTCTGTCCTAGTTGTAAGCCTGGGGAAATCTCTACTATCTAAAAGGCATTCATCTCTTAGGCTGCGTACACACTCACAATTTTTGTTGGTGGAAATCTTTTATGATAATTTCAAGAGACAAAAGAGTGACAGACGAACAAATGAGTGCTGAACACACAGTACTGTTCTATCCTATTGGAGAGGGGAGGGGGAAGAATAAGTGAGCGATACTGCTGTTCTTTCCTCCCTTCACTTGTATTGCGGTATTTCATCGACAGTCACTCATTGATCTATCAAGATCCATTAACGATGTCAGACGATCTCTGGTACACATGTCACATTCTCGCCTGAGAAAAGCCTGACCCTGTTCATATTGGGTGAGAATTGTTTGACATGTGTACATAGCCTTAGACAGTTGTCACTGAAACATTTGTTCCATTGGAAGATATACCTTTTACTCTTGTTCTGTTATAAAATATTTAACAATTTGGATTTTCCTTCACTTTCTGTCTCCGTGAAAATAGTCACATTTAGTTGGGTCATTTCTAGAACTTTAAATGTTTTCATGCCCAGAACTTTTACACGGACTGGTCTGTAATCTTGTAGAAGTTTGAATTATTAAATTATTACTTTACAGGTTTTTAACAAAAAAGAAGTAGTGATAAAGTATGAAAAATATTATTTCCAACGCAGCATTTATAGAAAAAGTAACTACAGATATTTACCCTGTAATAAAATGCCTAAATATGAAGATACTACATACGCAGGAGAAGTGGAAAATATGGCGCAAAGTAAAATTTTATTGTATCACCAAGAAATAGGCATAAGCAATGATGCTGTTTGTATATGTTTGCATTAGCTTAGATATTTGGCAGGTCATTTGATTTTCGGGGTCTTGATCTGGTCATGTATAAAGACATCTGTTGCTTACCAATATGAACAAGTAATAGGCCATTATTACAGTGTTCCAAAGCTATGGAACAGAGCTGATTTGGGTCCGGTTTTTCTTAATTTTTAACTAGTAGACCGAGTCATTGTAGTCTCTGTAGTAAACAGTCTATCATCTTTTTTTATTTTTTATTTTTTTTTAAAGCTTCAGGAATATTACAAGAAGCAACAAGAACAGTTACATCTTCAGTTGCTTACACAATCAGGAAAACATCAGGCCAAAGAGGTAAGTGAATTTTAAGACAATTACTTCTCTAAAAATGTATCGACCCCTATATTAATTATCATAGGGCTCAATTGAAGTCACTAAAAACGGGGCATGCAATCAATAGCTTTGGTACTCCTAATCTCCAATTTGACAGTTTTACCATTACTTTCCTATTACAATAGTTTTGTAGGGAGTCTATATATAACTGTGCATTCCAAAAGTCACAAGTGTTTGACCCACTTTTCTCAGTAAGCATCTCTTAGTTATAGATTCTGAGCCACACCTTTTTTGTTTTCTGCAAAACTGGTCTATGTAAAGATGCGTTTATGAATGTTGTGGCTATGCCAGCGGAGAGCAGTGAACGGGAGACAGAAAACAATATTTTCAAGAAAAAAAAGATTTAAGGAATTTCTAAATTCAAAAATCTGTCACAAATCACCTTGCAAGTTAGATACAAATGTGTAGGACCCTTTTATGTTTGAATTTAAGTACATGAATGTATTTCAGGATGGTTTTAAATTTTCAATTAGGTAAGCTCATCCATCAAATATTTTAGGGTTTCTTTTAGGCTTTCCCAAATGGCGCAATAAAGTGCAATATTTTATCTCGAAATCATCACTACCTTAGTGTTACCACAGGGTTGCAATTCATTTTGTTTATTCATGGAATTGTTGGTTTCTTATGCAGCCAGCACTGGGGAATAAACAGTTAGCATTCCAGCAGCAGCTTTTACAGATGCAGCAACTTCAGCAGCAGCACTTGCTAAACCTACAGAGACAGAGTCTAGTTGGGTTACAGCCAGGCCAAGGGCCGGTAACCATACCTGGCCTCCCCCAAGGTGAGTAAGTGTTTAATACTTTTTACTATTTAAATGCAAATAGTAAGGACATGTATTTATTCACACACACAAAGCTTTTTTTCCACATCCAAAAAAGCCAAAGGCCAAATCAATACTATCCAATGCTGTTATCAAGATGGTCAAGATGGTCTCCTTTGGTGATTTATTACTTTTTAATGTAGAATCATTCTATACATTCATTATCATGATTATTTGCAGTAGATACATTTCAGTGCAAGATCAACTTTTTTTTTATCTTTTAGGTTTATCTTTGAGTCAACGTTTTTTTTCCTGTTGTTTCAGTTTGTTTAAAAGCAGGTACCTTGGTTTATAATCAGATCAGAGTATATACATATAAAGTATACACTAGGAAATATGGTAGGGAATCTATATCTTGCATGGCAACAATTGCAAGACCACAGTTACCCTCTCTTGCAATGTGTATGTCCATGTAGCTAAGTGGATGGGGTAAAACTGTGTTAACAAGATATAATAAAAAGCTAGGTGAACATTGTCCTTTCAAGGTGAACATGAACAACCCAATTAAGTGATTTTTACATTTTTTCCAGCCATTTCACCGTCAGACCTTCAACAGCTTTTGAAAGAGATGAGTAATAATCAAGAGGACACCAACAAACAGGAGAACATTGAATTAAGCTCTACAATTCCTACCTCATATTCATTGACCAAGGTGTCACCTCCATCAGTTCACATGCCATTACCCAATGGACAAAGTGCTCTGCAAAACACACGACGAGACAGGTGAACATGAACACCACTTTTTATATTGTTAATGAAATGGAAACTTTTCTTTTATTACGAGCTTCTCTTTGACCTGCTAATCTCAGTTGCAAATAGGATGTCTTCTGTTTGTAAAACAGCTATTCAGAAAGTCCTGGGAATGTAAAACTACCTTAGTTTTCAGGAAAAATGCCATGACCCTATTTACATGTAAATAGAAAGCGTGAACTTTGAAATGTCATTATTGTTAAATGCAACTTCAAATTATACAAATAATCTATTTGTCAAAATTTTGAAAACCTATACATACAGATTCGATAAAATAATTGCAACTTCATTGTAAACCTAAGATACATAATCGAATGCTAACTGTCTTCCAGGGAAATAATTTTTCAATTCAGCATGTATTTACTTTTCCTATTATCTCCATGATAATGGGGATTTAGTGGTACATTGGAGGAGGAAGAGGCAGTTTAATGGCAAGATGCAGTGTATTTTACTTGAATATTTTTTTTCCTATGATTTATTTTCATTATTATTTTTGATGGTATTGATTTACATGCAATGATCCTTTGAACTTTTTTGGTTAACTTGACATCTTCAGCACAGCCCCCTTCTTCATTGCACATTTTAGTCTTACTTTTTAGGTAGTGATTAACTACTGTTTGTGTAGGCCTGACTTTACATTTACCTTCACCTACATAACACCCCAAAATAACTTGCCTAAAACATGCAAAAAGTATATTTTCTGAAAACAGAGACCATTTAGATTGAATGTTGGCAGCTTCAATTTGCACTAATTGTGTAACAATTACAACTAACAAAAAATGTTCAGCAATTGTAGCTGCAAGGTTGTTTTAAACCAATCCATGTCATGAAGATAAGATACAGTCATCATAAGGATTTCATTGTTTCAGTGGGTTGGCTGTCCATTGAGAAGCAGCAGTAAGAGACAAATGTTGCAGTGCTGAAAAGCAGGAATCATGATCTTAAAACGTTATAAGCAGACATGGCTGTCTTTTTGTATCTTTGTTTATGAATTACATACTATTCATACGAGGGGGTGCTGAGAAGTTCCTGGCTTTGCCCCCTTCCAGATGAAATAGAAAAATTAGTGTGGGGGCATATGACAGCCTAATATCTTAGTATGTAACTGTGCAAATATCAGGTCTTTGCGATTCTCAAAACTATTTTTTCTTTTAGTGAGAAGCTGTGATGGCAGTGGCACAAACAAGTTTCACGTCGTTGAAGTGACGGGCCGTCATGAAGTTTTTGTTTCTCCAGGGAAAGTCAGCAAAGGACATTCATAGTGAGATGTCACAAACACTGGAGGAGAGGTGTCCTTCCTACAGCACTGTCAAAACCTGCATATTTTGTTTCCAGACTGGGCATTTCACCGTTGAAGATGAGCCCCGCAGTGGGCGTCCCCCAACCTCAACGGACCTGGCACCCTGCGATTCTGTCCATGAGCTGATTATTGAGGAATATTATCCGCAAAAAAGATAGCCCAGATAATGGACATCTCACGGGAGTGTGTTGGGTTTGTTATCGCCACTATCCTAGACATGCGCAAGCTTTCAGCGAAGTGGGTGCCGAAATGTTTGAACAATGATCAGATGAAAGATCAGTTGAAGTATCCAAAGCCATTTTGGCCCATTTTGAAGCTGCACAGGACGTTTTGGCTAGGTTAGTGATTAGGGATGAAACCTGGCTCCACATCTATGATCCTGAAACCAAGGAAAAATGAAAGGAATGGCGCCACAGCGGGTCCCCGCGGCCGAAGAAGTTCCAAACCTAGTAATCAGCCCAAAAAGTCATAGCATCCCTTTTCTGGTACAAAGATGGTATTCTGTTGGTGGACTACCTACCTCAGGGCTTTGGTATCACCGGACAGTATTATGCTAACCTCCTGGACCAGCTGAAGGAGGCAATAAAGACAAAACGCCGCGGAAAGTTGACCAAAGGGTTCTTTTTTTTGCAGGACAATGTATCTGTGCATACGTCTATCATTGTGGCTGCCAAATTGAACACCCTGGGTTTCCAATTGGTCCACCATCCCCCCTACTCACCTGACCTGGCCCCCTCAGACTTATCTGTTCCCAAATTTAAAGAAACACCTGAAGGGGCAACATTTTAGGGACATTTCTGACGTCAACGATGCTCCTGAGAGATGGTTTGTGGCCCAACCAAACGACTTTTATTTGAACGGTCTAGAAGCTGCAACTATGCTGTACCAAGTGCATCTGTCTCGGGGGAATATGTTCAATAAATGTGTTATTTCATAACTCTGGCTCTCTTCTTTCTAGGCAAAGCCAGGAACTTCTCAGCACCCCCTCGTAGTATTTAAGAGCAACATTTTTAAATGTATATTTAAAAAAAATATGAAAGATTTTAGCAGATAAAAGATTATTTTAAAGTGTATCTTACCACTCCCTGCCCCCCCCAAAATCATATATATATATATATATATATATATATATATATATATATCGTTATATAAGGATGTCTTATATTTTTTTTTTACAGTTCACATTACGAGATGACTCCAAATGCACACCCACTTTATGGGCATGGTGAATGTCGATGGCCGGGCTGTGAAGCTCTATGTGAGGATATTGGACAGTTTATAAAGTTAGTACCGGCTGTGTATTCAAGTAGTGTGTTGTCCATTGTTTACAGACATACTAATGCACATTTCTTTACAGTCCTATGTACATATGGTATTGAGTTTTCATGCAATGGTAAATGCAATTCCATGAACCAGCATGACTGTTATGGTTGGATAAATTTCATCCTTAATGTTTTTTTTTATTTTGCAACTACTTTATTCAACATACTCTATTTGAGTTTTGGGCTTTAAAAGCCTCTATGAAAGTTTCCTGTAATATTTTTACAGTATTCTATCATTTTTTTTTGTCATATAGTTAAACTACTCACATACATGTTTACTTGTAAAGCTACTACCCAGACCCCACCCTCCCCATCCCATGGTGGGTTAATTATGACTGATATGCTCTTTTGGTGCAAATAATCAACGCGTTCAAAGGTAGCTGCCTTTAACTGTATATTGCTGGTGTTATAATTTTTGAGGAGATAAACGCAAGATATTGAGATTCTTTCATCCTTATACTAGTTTGCACATTTGAAGTCCTTGGATTAATACATATCTACAGCATAATACATCTAAATAATACATTTAGTAAGTTGCACCTTATCAGAACTCGTTAAAATGATCGGGGCAATTAATCTTTACATACATTCCAGCATAAGAGCCTTATATATATACAACAAATATTTTTTATGTTACTTTATCTTGGCTGGACCACCACATTCCTAAATATTTGATGGTACATTTTTTGGTATGACATCACTATTTCTGAACTAAATGTCTAATGTGCTTGGCTTACATTTTCTTCCATGTTAAAAGTTTTAATGGATTTGCCTGGGTGACACTTTACTTACCTTTTTTTTAGTATAGTCTATACAGATATGAATTTTGAAGATTTTGACTCTGATGGACTACAATAATTGATCAGTGATAGACTGACATTTAAAAAAAAATGAATCTAAAACAGACATTGATACAAATGACCTGTCAGGGACAGTGCCATTTGTTTTATCATTGTTTTACAGTAATATTGCATTTATATTTATAATACTTGTGCAGGCATCTGAATACAGAACATGCATTGGATGATCGCAGCACAGCACAATGTCGAGTACAAATGCAGGTGGTGCAGCAACTGGAAATACAGGTAAACAGATAATACCTTGTGTGCTATATCATGCATGATGTCTTATACATTAGTAGAAATAATTCATATTAAAAATTCCCTTAAACTTAGAAATGTGGTTATTACATAAAAAGACTTTCATTGTTAATGCTTGTAGTGTAAAGCTTAAGTGTCATTTACTTATGTTCTAGATGTTCTTATGTATGTTTTTTAAAGTTGTTCTTTGTTGTGATTTATGGTGTTCTGATTAAACATGTGAAAAAGATGTGAAAATGGCACTTGGAGACCCAAATAGTTTTTATTTATTGGTATTTTAACACATAATAAAATATAAGTGCATTCACTTGCGTGTGCCATCTCTGGTTGCTATCTGGACATTATCTTATGAATTTCAAAATAGAAGCACAAAAAAAAATGTCTAATAATATTATTACGTTATATGATTTTAGTTAATTTTTATGGGGCAAAAAGAGCAGTTCTTGCATATAACTTTCAACACCGTGTGCAGATATTACTATCTCTTCCAGTATTTCAAATTGCAATTTAGACCCTTTTTCATATAATGTACAACACTGCAACAACAATACGGACTTTAGAAAAAACAAGGCAACTTTTACACTTGTATTAAAACTTGTGTTAGTGTCTCATTAACATTTTAGGTTGATATTTATATATATATATATATATATATATATATATCACCCATATTGCTTCCTTTTTTTTCCTCATGATCACATTCAAAATTAAGCTAGGTTTGCTCACATTTTCCTCTTTTCTCAATATCTATTGAGGATAGGGATCACTTGCTGTCTAATTGTGTCATTATTACAAGCATTTGAGTAAAAATCAACATTTTTGGTTTAAAATAAATATGGGCATGTTGTAGCCTTTGTTTCTCTATGCTTTATTGGTTAAAGTTGTATTAACAGTATTAGACTAAACTATGGTTTGTGTGACAGCTGGCAAAAGAAAGTGAACGGTTGCAAGCTATGATGACGCATTTACATATGAGACCGCCCGAACCAAAACCCTTCAGTCAACCAGTGAGTCATTAAATATCCTGTTTTTTTTATTTTTTTACTTAACTATTTACATGGATCCCGGTATCTTGCCATTCACACTTTTTTTTTTCATTATCTTGAAGCTTAACCTGGTTTCCAGTGCATCTCACAACAAAATTTCCTCAGATACCTATCAGGACTGCTTGCCACAACCCCCAACATCTGCAACAGCACCCATCACTCCAGTGAGAGCGGGCACATCTGTGATTAGCTCTTCAAGCCTAACTAGCATTGGTCCTGTGCGAAGAAGGATAGTGGACAAATTCTGTACACCAATATCTTCAGGTAGATTTTTGATTTTTGTCTGTTTCCATCGAAGAGACTTACTCTCAGGGATATAGCAGGAAGTGAGAAAAATTTTCCAACAAAAGAGAGGAAATACTGCCTTTGACAGTTAACAGTGGAGCAGTTGCCCCTTTTGGGAGTTTTGTCCGTTAGTAGCATTATTAAACTTTGGCATATCCCCTCATTCTTTGTGCTGTTGACAAATTTTTATATGCAAACCTGGACATAAGTGAGGCTTACTGTTCTAGGTTTTTAGGCCTTCTCCACTTTAACCAAAAAACAAAAAAAAAAAGAATGCTTCAGTTCCATTTTAGTAATCAGTACATATACTGTTCTTGATTTAAGGGTGAACTCAGATAAACAGCCAAACACGTAATTGACAGCTGTATTTACTGCTAAAGGATTTACATTTATCAACATTCACACCTAAGAATTGCA
The DNA here is from genome assembly GCF_032062135.1 of Pyxicephalus adspersus. Classification (NCBI taxonomy): domain Eukaryota; kingdom Metazoa; phylum Chordata; class Amphibia; order Anura; family Pyxicephalidae; genus Pyxicephalus; species Pyxicephalus adspersus. Next base: position 112,182,007 of record NC_092858.1, read on the forward strand.
CAACTATGGTAGACAGCACAGTCACCCTGGAGATTTGTCTTTACTGCAATTAAATATTGCAAGTAGGTCTTGTTTTTGCCCTAAACCTGTGAATGGGCAGTGAAGGAGAAGCTGTGATGAACCTTTCTCCAAGCAGGTTCCTTGTCAGCTCCTGAGCACTGCAGTACAACTGATTTGCAACTTTTTGGCAACTTTTCACTAAGTGTAAACCACCTCTTCTCAGGTGAGAAAGGCTAAACTCACATATAAATAATGGGAGTTTTTTTTGTCCAAACAACCACAGTACAGCTATAATTTCTTTCTAGATGCGATTATAATTTGAGTTACTAAGAACAACAAATCTACTTTCCTTCCAGTTTTTATAGTGGTCTATCTTCTTAATATTATGAGCAAGTTAACCACACTTTGGATTTTTGTTAAAGCAGGCCTAAACTGATAAAACAAAAAAAACCACCAGGAGGTTTAACCAGTGCTAAATCCCTGGCTCATGGTGGCTTTTTGTTTCTGCTCTAAACTACATGGTGCATGCTCAGCTGCTGGGGATAATGTAACATCATCCAATCAATGTTATTGCTGCAGGGCGACAGCACAAAGTATGTGCTTTAGGCTTAGTCTACATGGACATTTAACCTAAGGCTTTAAAAGCCAATGTTTGAATTTCCCATACATTTCAATGGGCTAATCTACACCAGGACGTTTCCTTGAGGCACGTTTATGAGATTTATCTTAAATGTTGCCTGCAACGTTTAAAAAAATTAAAACGCAGAGAAGGCGTTTAAAAACACGAGAAATTGCGGGAAAACGCTTGAAAACGCTCCTATTGAATTCAGTAGAGGCTTTTACAAGTGTTTTAAGCTTTTTATGAAAACTTCCATTGAAAACTATGGGGTCTTTTATTAACGTTTTTAGCAGGACTTTAGAATCTGGATGCCCCTTTAACAAGGAGACTTCCAGATTCCCACCACCCCACCCTGGGGAATGAGTACAGGGGTACATGAAACCCCTTACTCATGACATGAGCACAGCCGTGGGACTCCTCCTGACAGTGAGGGATCCCCAGCCACTAGGGGTTAAATGAGGACAAAGGCTCCCCATTCACCTCTAGTGCTTTGTGATTGGCTGAGAAAAGGGAAACCCTGATGAGAGCTCAAGCGTCATCGGGGTTTCCCTTTTCTCAGCCAATCAGGGAGAGGAGCAATCAGCATAGCCCTAGCAAAACTGTAGTATGTGTTCTTGCATACAGAACACGTCACAGCTCCTCTAGGGCTGAAGGAGTAATCAGGAGAGCGGAGCTGTCAGCATACCAGACCTCCTCTGATTGCTCTGCTCCCTGGTTGGCTGAGGAAAGGAAAAACCTGATGACACTTGAGCTGCCATCACCGTTTCCCTTTTCTCAGCCGAACAAAAAGCGAACGGGGGGCCTTGTCCTCATTTAACCCTCAGTGCCCGGGGAACTGTCAGGAGGAGTCCCACGGCTGTGCGCATATCATGAATGCAGCCGTGGGAATCATCCTGTCATTGTGGGATAATCTGTAAAGAAAAAAAAAAAGTTTACTTACACAAAACACACACATTCAATACAATATTTTAAAGCCACGTCCTAATTTTTACATGTTTTTAACCCCTTCAGGGAATGAGTAAGGGGTTTTATGTATCCCTGTACTCATTCCCTGAAAGTGTTAAAAGTAAATCTTTTATAAATGCTTATGTAAACTTGCGGTAAAATGCATCATAGGCGTTTATAAAAAATGTTTTTTAGCGTTTTAAGGACAAGCTTTAAAATCCTTGTAAAAGTGCATAAAAATGGATATAAACGTGGCAGGAACTTTTACATACAATTTTAAAACTGTCCATGCAGATCCAGCCTTAATTGACAAGTATGCTGTGCAAGTGCAATTGGCAATTAAGGTCACCAGCCACAGGTTTAGTTCCACTTTAAATAGAAGATAGTTGAAGAGAAACATTGATGTTTCTTAAATACAGCAGTTTGCTGTTTTTCAGTTGTTTTTTTTTTTTTTTTTTATGAAGTAGTACATAGTTTATTAACAGGTGCACTCAAAAGTAAGTCATTAATAATAAACACAGGATTTCTTTAAGGCATCTCTTAAATTTAGTACATTGTTGAGATTATACAGCATTGTCTTTGCTTATAGTGAAGCTTACAAGTATTATATTCACCATGCAACAAACTTTTTTTTACTACAGGTACATTGTATAGCATTTAAACTTCTATGCTGTTCCACCTGAAAAATTATGTGTACAAAGCTTAGTTTTCAAGCTTTTAAAATTTGTACAATTGTGGCTTGTAAATATTTACATGTTCTTGATTTTCTGTATTTTGTCTTAGAGCTTGCACAGAATCATGAATTTTATAAAAATGCTGAAGTCCGTCCACCGTTTACATATGCCTCACTAATACGACAGGTAAAAACTCGGAAATTAAAGAAAAAATAGAAGGGCGCATAGCATATGTTGGTGTTATATTCCTATTGCCTAGCTAATCTCTTATGTTTCCTACAGGCTATTTTAGATACGCCAGACAGACAGCTGACCTTAAATGAGATCTACAATTGGTTTACGCGAATGTTTGCCTATTTCCGAAGAAACACAGCCACATGGAAGGTAAGGAAGTTAAAAATGTTATAAGCTGTATACCTAAACAGTGACTGAACAGTTGGACAGCTATGTTCGTGTTTATTTAGGACATATATTGGCAGTCAAAGAATTCAGTACTGTGTTAGCCAATAATAAGTGATACTTTTTATTTTACCCACTTGAAGCAAGCTTCAGGGATTCATTTTAATGCCGCAAAACAAATCTGAAAATGGTTCTAAAATCCACATATTTATAGTGTAAAGTTAGGGGGACTAGCACATCGCAGGACAGTGTAGATTATCAGTAGAGTTAATTTATAATGGTTCTGGCATAAATCAAATATAAAGCATAAACAAAACTGTTTAGTTCAGCATTATATCACACAGTTAAGAGATTAAACAGTCATGCAACTGAAAGTGGTTATGCCAGGAGGGCACCTGGTACTTACAGGTAGCAAAGGGTTTTAATATCGGTTTGTCATCCAAAAATAGGGAGCTGCCTCATTCTGCTAGGTCCAGGCTCACTCCTTACTCCCAGACTGAAACACACCCACTTCCTGACAGCCCCAGACATTCCTTTCAGTCCAGTCTGAAAACCTGGTCCCTACTGCAGTGGCATGGGAAGGCCCACCCAGATCCTTCCTTCCTATTCCAGAGTCCGGGTTCTGTTATAGTTTAACCAAAATTCAATCACAGGTCCCCAAACAAAACCTCCCAGCTTCTGTCCACAGAAAGTAACCTCTTTTCGGAGGGACCATGACATAAAGCAGGGTAAGTATCTGCCATCCAGGACCCACCCCTGGAATGCTGTACAATAGACAGACATGCTTTTCTTGATACACTTGAGTTGTAACATCTAAAGTATAAAATGTGGATTCCTGGACCATTTTCAGAATCGTTTTCAGCCTGAAAAGGGAATCTCAGGCATCTGGAAAACTTGCATCTTTAGTAAAATATCATCTAAACTCCAAATCCTTTGAATTTATGTTCTGTAATAATACCTCTTATTTGCAGTAAAATGAAAAGCCCCTGAATTTAGTCCTTGTGACATTAAGCAAAGGCATTCAAGACCAAATAATTTTCTGCAACTAAAGAAATGCTTCCAGTATTTTATGTACTTTTAGAGTTTACCTAGGCATCCTGTTTGGTTGGTTTTCAATGAAACCCAATCATCATAGCACAATCACTGAGCTGAAAATAGGCCCTCTGTGTGTGAAAAAATATATGTACAAATACTGATGTACTTGTGATTATTACAAAGTATACTCTGAAATAGGGTTTTTAAAGCCTAAACAGTATTTTTTAAATTATTTATGGTAAGTGTAGAGCTTTTAAATGGATGGATATCTAAAAATAGTTACCCTTATAATAAAATAATTATTGTATGTTCAATCAGTTCTCAGTTATAGATAGAAGATATTTTTATTACTAGTCTGATGTGTTTTTTCTAGTGTTGTTGTTCTTTCTAACAACCAATTTTATGTTTCCTTTCTTGGATTAATTGCTCAAGAAAAATAGGAGCTGGTTTTGAACTATTGTAGGTATTTTTCCAGTGGTCCATTTTTCTTGTAGGTAGTTCGGTCTTTAAAAATGACTTTTGAGTTTTTGTGTTATTTTTCTTATGTCTCAAACATAATATTTATTGCCTTTATTTCTCTTTCCTTTCTTCTGTTTCACACCCCCCCTCCCATTTTGCCCATCTGTCTCAGCTCTGCCTGCCTGACCCCAAACTGACCTCTCAAATTGCTGTTAATGTTTTAACCTAACGAATTAGTCTCTCATCTCCAGCCAGGGCTTCCAACTAGAGAAAGGGCCACTGCTTTGAAATTGGGGTCATATTTGTGTGTGGGAGTGTCAGAAAAGGTCTGTAATATGCACATGTTGCAATTTGTGCCCTGCTATTAACTCCTTGCTAATCAGAAATGGTATAGGCATTGGCTCATAGGAAAATATACGATGTCTAATTAGCTGCCTAATACAAGTAAAAGGGCAACAGAATATTCTATAATGGCTATCCTTTAATCATGACAAGAGGTGTTGGTCTTTGGTAAATTAACCAATGGCTGCCAATCTGCGGTAGTACAATGTATAAAAAATATTTTGGATAATGTGTGGTTCTTGTCTTTCAGTATTTTAATTGCTAATTTTATCACATTTCTGCAGAATGCTGTTCGTCACAATCTAAGCTTGCATAAATGCTTTGTGCGTGTGGAGAATGTGAAAGGAGCAGTGTGGACAGTGGATGAGCTGGAATACCAAAAGAGGAGGCCGCCAAAAATGACAGGGTGGGTTAAAAGAAATTCACACACACACATATAATATATATATATATATATATATATATAGCGAAGAAGATTAAAGAGACAACAGAAGGGTGTACCATACACCTTGTACATAACTCTTTAAGGTCTATTAAGTAGTGCCTAAGCATGAAACAAAATTTTTTATTTGCCATGTAGCTTGTAAGGTATTGCTTAATTTAAAAATGCATTTTCACAAAAATGAACTAGTGTGATGTAATGCTAAGTATGTCCAGCAGGTGGTAGCATAGATTCAATGATTTTGTTTTTCTGTACAAATTTCATTTCCAGTAGTTTTTGCCAAACTTTATAAACCCCTTTATGGACTAGATGTCATTGATGCATAGATGCATCCAAACTTAGTTGCATAACGATTGGTTAAATTGACAATTATTGTAGATGAATTACCACAAAAATAAAAAATAAAAAGGATTTTTTTACAACTATTTTAAATTTTGTTTTTTATTTTTTTTTAAATTCATGTATTTCTATTAGAATATTGTATTTTACTCACTGTGCGCCCATCCAGGATAGCACACAGCTATTAGATGATTTTTTTTATATAGTTTGTTTACTATCAAACATCATGTGATCAAAGCTGCCATGGTGATAACATGATTAGGGGAAAAGCCTACTAATTCCTAACCATTAGTGGGGGGGACTAGAGTATCAATGACAGGGTTCACAGTATGCCCTGCCAACTGTTTAAAGGGGACCATAGACAAGGCAAGATGATGGTAATCTACATTTTGAAGACATGGTTATTATTTGTATTCCTTTATATTAGTGCTTACCAAGTAGATTTTAAGTTCCACCACATATCAATTACCCGTGGACATGTAAACATTTATTATCCATGTACTTAACTGCATAATAAATGTTTTCAAAACCCTCCCTTGTGCTAATAATTAAAGTACACCCTAAAGAGTGTTTTATACATGATCTCTTTTTTTTGTGATACTCCATGCTGTTATGTTCAATTTACTTTCCAGACAGACATTCCTATAAACTGGTTGTGGACTGTGCTCTAGAAGCTCTCTTGTAGTTTTAGTTTGCTAACACGCGCTAGTTTTGCTAAAAACGTATTTGTTTTTTTTTTTTAAACCTTAAAAGAAAAATGTCAACAACTTTAACCCAATTTTTTTTATTTCCTGAAATAAAACAGAAGTCCCACACTTGTTAAAAATATGATTTCCGGCCTGGGCTATGGAGGGTTAAATGCCAGTTATCAGGTAAGCTGGAATCTCATGTCAGAAGTGTCATGCTGCCTAAACCCCTTTATTCTTTTGTCTGTAAACTGTGGAATATATTTTTTCATGTACCAATACAGTGCCTTGGGAAAACATTCTTCCCCTCAGTGTTTGTTCTATTTTGTCGCATTTCAAGCTGAAACCCAAATGGAGAGGCAGGGTTAGCCTCACTTTATTTACACAGAATGCCTACCACTGTGCAAAGGTGCCTAATATTTTTTATTGTGACAAAAACAATCATTAGGGGAAAAAAACAGAAGTCATAAGTATGAATAGACCCCGAAGACAATACTTTAGTACAGCGGTCGCCAACCTTTTTGGTCCCGCGGACCACTAAAATTACCGACTCCTGACCGCGCATGCGAGGGGAGTCGGTTGTCAATCAAAGGGGAGGAACCTCCCCATAGTGACGTCATAACCACGTTCACTCAGCCATCGCAGATCTGAGCCTGCGTTGGGAGAGTGGGAGGGTTGTGTCGTGAAACACAGCTCGTCCACTTCCCTGAGCCAGGGATTTGCACGGGGGACGTGATCCTCTCCTGACCCCACTCGGGTGAGCCAGAGCCGCGGATCAGCAGTTGGCGACCACTGCTTTAGTATGTCTCTAATAACTTACCACATGTGTAGAGTCAGTTTCATTTTGCTCCAAGCAATATTCATGCTTGGTGGTGTGGTCTAGTCAGGGGTCTTTCAGAACTGGTCTATTTACTGTATGTATTCAGGTCCAGACCACAATGAAAACACTAATCGACTTCTGAAGGTAATTAATTGAACAAGGGATTTGCATGGGGGACGTGATTCGCGGCTCTGGCCAGTGTGTCCCCCTGGCGAAGTCCTTCTCCTGACCCCACTCAGGGCTGCACCGGCTTGGCTTGGCGGTTGGTGACCGCTGCTTTAGTATGTCTCTAACAACTTACCACATACAGATCCTGGGATTTTATCCATTAAGGCATAGCTGCTACAACTACTTCTAAAATTGGATGGGTAGCTTTGGGGTATAGCAATCTTCAAGTCATTCCAAAGATTCTCAATTGAATTAAGACCTGGGTTTGCGGGGGTCATTTTAGGACTCCTAAATGTCTTCCTGAACTATATGAATACCTATGTAGCAGTATGTGTAGGGTCTGTTTCATGGTGCTCCATGCAATATTCTTGCTTGGTTGTGTGTTGTAGTCAGAACTGGTCTATTTACTGTATGTATTCAGGTCCAGACCATAATCAATTAACTAATCTACTTCTGAAGGTAATTAATTGAACCAAAAACCAAATTAAAAATGCATTCCTACTTACTCCTATTTACAATTTATTAATATTATTTTTTTCTTGCAGGCCGCACTTGCTGAAAGTAGTTTTCCTCTAATGAATAGCCCTCCAACTCTCAACAGCTCTGGGAGTGGGCTTCATGGTGGACATGACGATGTTACCAGCACCGGAGAGCCTGGAAACAGTAATGGCAGCAGCCCACATCTTTCTCCTCAATACAGGTGATGGAAGGGACAGGCTTTTTGATATATACTTATCTTTATCCTTCTCCTATAATGTATATACTTGATCAACCCCAAACTCTATACCTTTTGTGAACAGTGGCAATTATTTAAAATTTCCGCATGGACTTGTATATTTTGCGCCAACGTTGCCATTACTTATAATAACAAAGTAAAATGCCATTACCTAAACAAAGTAATCAATGTATTGTTTTTTTCCGAAATTGTCTTTCAAATAATATATTGTTTTGGAAAAATAATTTCATTTTACTGTAGTAAAAAAGTTAACATATAATTATCTTCATTTGTCCTATTTCTTTTGTACCTTTTTACAAATGATTCCAATCCCTCCACAAATCTAAAACAAAAAATATAAGGCTGAAGATACTTTAATGTTGATCATTTTCTTATTTTTTTAAAATTATAGTCAACCTGTTTATGTCAAAGAAGAGCCAGCTGAAGAGGAAGTCAGACCCGCCTCTCTCTCGGTCTCTGACCAGAACACCGTGTTACCAGACGACCATGACTTGGAACCAGAGACAGTTACGGAAGATTTGTCCTAATAGTTTCAGCACCCAGAAGTTACCTCCTCTGCCCTAAAGTCCAGCACTTCCACCAGAGGCCAACATGACCTTCTACCTGTTCAAATACTTTAAACTTGACTGCCTGCCATATCTTGGGTCTTCCTTTGTCTGGCAGAACTTCACATCAAAGACTTATGGACTGCAGAGCAAACCCCACTATCTTATTTTTCTCAACCAGATATAAAAAGGGCACTGTTACCTTTGTAATAAGATTTTTTTATGGGGGTTGGAAAATCCCTTTAATACTCTTTCTCTTTAGCGGGGCTAGAAAATCCCGCCATAACTGAAGTTAGGAGAAGCCTGGACTTCTTTTTCCATTCCTCAATCAATGCAATACTGGGTGTCCTTTATGAATTACCCTTTAATAGTTATTCATTTCTGGTTGTTTCTAAAGGTACCAAAAAAGTAGACTTTGTTATTTATTTTTTTTCTGTGTGTTTTTGGATCAGTGTTACTGCTGGCATTCCTCACACCATTGTGAGTATATGGTACGTACACTCTAAAATGGATGCATACAGCTCCAAAATAAACCACACACATACATTTCAGTACCAAGTACTAGCTTTAGACAAATGCACATGATAAAGAACACTGTAGCTTGTGCCTTGGAGGGAATATGTGCACCACATACTAGGACAAGCAATGTTTCATATGACTGGAACATTCAAAAATGTTTGCACTCATCTGTTTTTATAAATGTCACAAATATTTTTTTCTAACTACAATACATCGGTCACATTAAGGTGCAAAAGTGATTGTACCAGATTTGCCCCAAAATCAACTATTATTGAAGGAAAGTCCAACAAATATTAATTTCATTGGAATGGTTAAGACTATAATTTATTTTAAGATATCTGTTGGCTATTTGTCCTATAATGCTATCCTATATTTGCAACTTAAACTGTTAAGCAGCAAAAAAAAAGTAAAGATATATCATAGGAAGTACTCCATAACTATAATCAAAATTAGTCAGATCAGCTGATTGATTTTTTAAGTGTATGGTACATTTTAAGTACATGTTTAGTACTTTTGCTTGACAGGACAAGCATAGGACTTAATAAAGTAATAAAATTAATTTAAACTTTTAACAAAAAAAAATAAAAATTAAAAAAGTTTAATAAATTAATAAACTTCCTATATCAGTAGGCCATTTATACTTTAAATAAGCATAGTACTTATGAACAGACATTTTCAGCAAATATCATTTGACATAGATTTACATCATTGACAAAATCACTGCCACACATTAAAAAATATTTTTGCTGTCTCTAAGAACAGATATTTGTGTGGGGGACCAGGTACTCTGCAGTAATATGTAACGCAAGTTCAAAGTTTAGTATTTAAATGCTTAGACATTCTTAAACATGTTGATAACATTTTTGAGGCACACAAACTTACTTGATCTTAGAGATCATCTGTTCATACGGCTTACTAAAAATAGCTATAGGCACTGAACATCCCTCACGCAATCACTTTGTACACAGTCATTCCACTGTTATCACCATTAACACTGCCCTGGCACAAAACTTGTATACAAGTAAAGAGCTAAAAAGACCCTTCATCCTGTGTGCTGCATTTGATTACCCCTCCCTGACCAAAGATACCTATTCATGCCAAATAAACCACACCACCTCCTACTTTGGCTTTATTTTCCTTGAATACTAAAGAAAATACAGAGGTTCCCCCTAAACCAAAAGGTACTAATGTATTTATGACAGTAGCTGTTACTGTTTCTACCCACTTTGTTGAAACCTGATCTCACCTCACCTTGTATTTCTACAACGTCAGATCATACACTGTGAGATCTGGCATCAGTGAATCCGCAATTACCACAATGCACTTTGTGCAAAAGTCTCTCGACTGTGAAAATAATCAGTGTGATTTTTTTTAATATAAGTATTCATTTTGATAATGTAGAAGTCATACACCAGTGTGAATGACAAGTGTTAATGTATTACACAAGGATTGTTGTGTGTACATTTACATGTGTGAGTTTAGATTATTATGTGAGATTTTATGCTGTAGGCCAGGTGGATAATTTCACTTAAACTAGATATACTTTTTTTTAACATGTACACATGGCATTCCACATGCACAACAGTGACTAAAGGTATTTACATACAGCTTATTCTTCCTTGTGCTCTTTCCTCTAAATATGGCCTTGTCTTGTGTCGCTGTTGGGAGAAGAAAAAGACTAGAAGGGTTAGGACTTGTTACCTCAACAGAGCATCACATGTGCACCTGGTGCAGATTCCTCGTGTAAAATAGGTTTTAGGTGCATGAAACAAAATGTATGGATATTGCCATATAAAATGCAATAAATATAATTCTGTCATATGTGCTGTTACTTGTGTAACCACAGCAGAGTCTCTAATTTTAATATGGTGTCAATGACATGATGCACTATACAGTGCAGTGCAAAGTTCAAACTCCTAAAACAACTAATTAGATACTTCAATTTTTAACATTGCTAAATTGCTATAATCACTTAGTAGACACTTAAATCATACACTTACAGTCAATTTACATTTTTATTGACCAATTTTAAATATTAGAAAAGCTCTTTCTCTTGTACTTGACATGCGATCTAGGTATGTAAAAGTTCTGGAAATTTTGACCCTGAACTGAACTGAATACGACATGCTACTGGAGGCACAAAAATTGTGAATTGTAATTGATGTCAATGCCACCATGTACCGTATTTACTATAGCCCAGTACCTAAAGCTAAATTCTTTAGGACTGAAAAAAATACCCTTGCAGTTGGGGTACCACCACACTGCAAGGGTTAAATTGTTGCTTTTTTTGCCTAAGGTTCCCGTAAAAATTAATTTTGCTTAACTGATCCCTCTCTACATCTACAGCCAGCTTGTGCCTTTTTCTCCCCAGATGCTTAAGGTGGGCATACCTTCACCTCCTCAATTACTATGCAGGTTTATGGTCCTGCATTGTAGGGAATATCAGCAGGCCTGTAATCCACAGCATGAAGTTCAGTGGATAGGAGACTGCAGAGGACCAATTGTTTGAAAGGAAAAACTTTGGGATTGAGACTTAAGGCTGGTCATATTATTATTATTTTTACAGGTACACTAGAATAAATAAGCATTAAAATCTTGCAGTGTGGTAGTAGTGTAATTGAGACTTTTTTCACTTTGGCAAAAAGTCTTTTTGGTGACAACTAGGGTTCCAGTATTTTCTTAGCTGATAGCAGTGCTGAATATACTTCAGTTTACAAAAGATGTAAACTTTGTGTTTTTTACTTTTCATGGTTAAGCACTATATTGTCAGTTCTTAATCTTGCCAGTTTTTGAATCAATAGAAGGGCTTGTAGAACATGTTTGTGTTAACTTTTACTACGGTAGGTTTGAAGGTGCACCACATCTATCACTTCCTCACCTTTGAAGTATGGTGAGGGGGAATGTGTCCAACTTGCATGTGATATGGGTCTGGACTAAGCTCATGCAGGTTGGTTCTGTACATTTTCTTGGTGTCTATCCTGCAATAAACAATTAGGTTACTAGAGTAAAGATTGTAGTGGACTAAAGATTGGTAAAAATCAGTACAATCCAGCAACTATAAGGGTTCTGTATGGAAACGCAAAGCACACAATGTACAAAATGCGCTGACCAAAAATCGGTAGGATGGATTTGCAAAATAGTTCAGCCAACGGTACACCTGCCTTCCTCCTCTGAACCAACTAATTCATTAGTGGGAACAATTATGCACAACTGGCTAACTTTTTATGGTTGACGAGCATATCCGATTTCTTTTCTAGCAGATTACTGACTTGAGCACACTGAGACCACCACTGACACACAGGTTTGTACAAAGTTTTTTTATCTAGATTGTTATATACCTACATTTTATGCCATATATTCTCAACAAGTGTTCCTCCAGAGACTACAAGGGGTTCTTTGAGCTTTTGCTGAGTGTCCTTTCTGATGCAGTGCCTGCAGAGTGCTGGGCCCAATGCCTTGGCAGAGCCATATGTATGACCATGGCAATCTATATAGGCTACCTATAAAGGTAGCATACTGACCATCACCGTAGGGAGGCATTCTTCACACTGGAAGATTCCCAAAGACTCCTGATCATAATATTTTACCAGGAATTTCCTAAAACCTGAAAATTATTTTAAAGATAAAAAAGATGCTCTGCACAGCCTACCATGTGGATGATACTTGTTTTAGACCCATTAGTAGGTGTTAAATATAGACTTGACTTAACCATTCCGATAAGAAACACCTGGGGGATATTTGACATTGACACAAATGATAATTATACTCTAAAACCAAGGAATTTAAGTATTTAAACTGTACTGTACTTATTCAAGTATAAACAAAAAAGGTACTCAACACTGGAACACAATGTTTTTTTTTTTTTTTTAAAAAAGCCTGCACCAGCAGCATTGGTCAAGGAACGTAATTTTCTGCTATACAATCAAGCAGAAAGAGAACTGTGCTAAAACTTTATTTATCGAGTACTGCTGGTGTTGTTAGCTGCCAACATATGTGGTTCAGAACTCAGATTTTTACCATTCCAAGATCTGATTCAACAATACCATACCCGCACTACTTACAGGAGGAAGCCTGAATTTTCTGGTGCTCCCTTAATGTGACTTATGTTTTTTTTTTTTTTTAACTCACTGGTTTTACAAACTTTCACAATCCGCTGCACAACCCAATATCCCACAGTCTCTAACAGGGCTTCCTTAGTTCCCTGGATCCCTAAGGACCCAAGGGAAACCTGTCCTTTATGCATGGTTGTGATGCAAATTGGAGCATCCTATGTAATTAGCTGCTCACCCCACAGATTTCAGAATTGTAGAATGCTTAATGCACATGGATTACCTAAGGTTTATAGGAATGTTGTTTGCTATTTGAAAGCTTGGAAGTATCAGTGTTAAGTCCTACCTTATTGCTCTGGAACGATATGATAGAATGTTACAGTAAGATAAATTTACACCTGCAATGACAGCACCCACTACCATTAGGATACAGAGGTTTTCTCTGCTTATTATTATGTTCTGGAAAAAAATAGAGGGGTTCTAATAGTTTTTCCGAAAGATATACCTTTTTGATGTCCAGTGGAGATAGCGGACCTGATGGGGTAATACTTAATTCTCCAGGTGCAAATTTTCTATACAAAAGTGACAATAGCAAACTATTATGCACCCAATGCGCACCAGATCCATTTTTTTAAATACTTTCAGGGGTTACTAAAAATACTAAGGGTACATTGCTGATGATGGGCGACTCCCATCTGATATTAGACAATAAAATGGGTAATTCATTAGCAGAGAAATCTATTCGAACGGGAATTCCCTTTCATCCTATCCTTTTTCAGACCTTCTTATGAATTATATCCTGATTGATGTATGGAGGGAACTCTACCCCACTACAAAAGATTACATGTACTATGCTTTGCACGACTCCACTTTGTTTTGCACACATTTATCACATTTGTTCTCCAAAGTTTTCTCCCCCAGATTGTTAAAGCAAAAATTCCCTCCATCCCATGATCGGACCATTCAACTTTACTAGTGCAATGTACATTCATGGCTCCAGTCTCCATGAAGTTTCATTGATGTTTGAATAATGTTTTGCTGTTGTCCCTGGAGATGGTAGTGGTGGTGGCAATCATGCAATATTTTGAAATCAATAACAAGTCTACGATACAGGGTACTTTAATCCAAGTAGCTTCTTGCCTAGAAATCTGAGAATAATAGAATTACAGTCCACGACAGAACAGTTGGAAACACTGGGGACGCAAACAGGTACAACAAACAAGAGTCGAACTTAACCTTCTTTTAGATCACCAGGTTGAGAAATAATCATACTAACTATGGTTTGATCTCAGCAAATCCAAATACCATGTTAGAGCAATTCAAAAAAATTCTCTCCAAATGATTTGCTGTACCACAACAATTTAAACAGGTAACACCTGACAAATTGCTCAAGCACCTGTCTTTTCCACATAATTATAGGCTGATATCCCTATTTAATATAGATGTAAAACTTCTCACAAAAATCTTAGTGACCAGGCTAAACCAATTACTGAGCGCCCGAATCCACAATGACCAGGTAGAACTTGTGCCAGGCAGACAGGCACCGAACGGCACACGGAAAAATATTAATTTTATTCATTTGGTTCAACAAAAAAGGATACCGAGCATGCTACTACCACTAGACATTCACAAGGCCTTTGACTCTATATCATGGGACTACCTGCTATAAATTCTCCCTAAGTGGGGATTTCAATCAAAATTTATGACATGGTTCAGTGCCCTGTACTCCTCTCTGTCGGCAAGTGTCAGGTATTCCTCATACTTTTCAGCTGCTTTCCCAATCAATACCTGTCAATGCTGCTGCCCCTTTTCCCCCCATTGCTATTCATCCTGGCTCTAAAACCTTTGGCACAACTAATAAGGTCTAATTTCAATATTCATGGTATAGGTGTTGCCCACCATTCATAAAAATTAAGCATGTTTGCTGACGGAAACTTACCAATAATTTCCCAGCCTGTGGTCTCTGTTCCAAACCTTTTCTTAACGCTGAATGATTTTGCACAAAAATCTGGCCTAGTATTGAAATGAAGACAAATCAGTAGCTCTTAAATGAACTCTAAAAATACAATTAAATCAAATACACCTGCAGGCTAACATCACCACAGTTGCCATTAGTACCGGTAAACATAAAGTATATGTTGGCAGCGGAAAATAAAACTGTCATGCAGCACAGTGGCTCAGTGGTTAGCACTACTGCCTTTACAGGTTTGGATCTCGGCCAAGGCATTATCTGCATTGAGTTTACAGGTTCTCCCTGTGTTTGTGTGGGTTTCCTCCGGGTACTCCAGTTTTCTCCTACATCCCAAAAACATGCTGTTAGTTTAATTGGTTTCTCGCCCAAAACTGACCTTAGACTGTATTAAAGACATATGACTATGGAAGGGACATTAGATTGTGAGTCCCTTTGAGGGACAGCTAGTGACATAACTATTATTATTATTATTATTATTATTATTAATAATATTAATAATAAACAGGATTTATTTAGCGCCAACATCTTACGCAGTACTGTTCATTAAATAGGGGTTGCAAATGACAGACTAATACAGACAGTGATACAGGAGGAGAGGACCCTGCCCCGAAGAGCTTACAATCTAGTAGGTGGGGGATCTATGGACTTTATACAGCACTGCATATTATGTTGATGCTATAAAAATACTGTGTAATTAATATACAGTTATGTAAAAAAATAAAGTACACCCTCTTTTAACCCACCTAGCGGTAATCCCGAGTGTGGGAAAAAACGCAAAAAGCGGTAACCCCGAGTCACACTCGGGGTAACTTTGGGGGTCCCCCTTACCTTATCCCTGCGCTCCAGCGGCGATCTCACAATCCCACTGTGATGGTGGGGGGGCGTTTCTCTGTCGGGGGGCGTGGCTGGGCGGGAAATGTAAAAGCAGATTACCAAGTAATCTGCTTTAAAATACCGCCTGGGTCCCCACCACCCCGCTGCACGCATCGGCAGTTAGATGCGATGCACCATGCAGGATTTCTGCTTGGTGCATTGCATCTATCTGCAGATGCGATCACCAATAGTAAATCCAGGGGGTGATGCCAGCGGAGATTTCCCGCTGGCAGCACCCCCTGAATCTACTCCGGCTGCTGTCCTGCTCGCATCTCCCGAAGGCTGATCTCTGGGTGATGCGAGCAGGAGAGTGAGCGGGCGAGGACATCCCCACCGCATCACTCAAAGATCAGCCAGAGAGTAAGCAGGCAGGGACATCCCCACCGCATCACCCGGCAAGATGTGTGACATCTTCCGGGTGGAGTGATGGATTGTGGGGGCGGGAAATTTAAAAGCAGATTACTATGTAATGAGCAGGCCTGAAGCAAAAAAAAAAAATGGGGGGAAAGGCCTCATGACAGGGGGGGCATAGACAAGCAAGCATGGTTGGGGGGGGTTAAAAGTTCATGTAAGGAAGTGAAGGGAAGCATAAGGCTGGAAGGTGCCTCGTGGCAGGGGGCACGTGGAGGTTGTTGGTGAAGGGGTCAGAAGTTTAAAAAAAAAAAAAAATGTGTGGGGATATGAAAATGCGGGAAGGTTGTGAGGATTGTATTGGTGGGGTGAGAAAGGGGAGGTGAAGATAGGGGGTTTATAAGATGGCTTTTGGGATGGGGGGCAGCACTGTTAAAAATTTTTCCTGGACTGCGTTACATGGCTGGTATCGAGGCACTCATGGAGAGGATGCGGAGGGCAGCTGAGTCCCGTGGTGCTGCTTGGCTGGAGAATCAGATGGCTGCTGTGCTGCAAGGGGTCGAAGGGGGGGGAACCGTAGACCCCCCCCTTTCCAGACCCGCTCGGCGGTCTAGGCCGCCGGAGCGGTTGAGTCCTAGTACGACCCTGGGGGTCCAACGCCGCCGTAGGAGCCCCGCACGGGACCCTCCGGCTCCTCCGGTCAAGAAGCGATCCAGGGAGCCCAGGAGTGAAGCCGGGAGGAATCCTCGTCTCAGACGGGACCCCTCATCAGAACACCGGCGGGGAGAGGATCAGCGCGGCCGGTTGCTGCGGCGCAGCAATCGGGTACTGGCACCGGGCCCGGAGGCGGATCTACCTACCTCGAGAATAGATGATCGGAGGGACGACGGTGGAAGGACGAGCGTGGGGTCCGGCCACGGGATGGAGGCTGTCGGGGCCCCTGCCCGGGAAGCGGTTCGTTCGGTGGTGGCATCTGGGCGGAGGCCAAGGCGTGGATCCCTCGCGACGGACGCCGGCTTGGGTGCTGGTGGGCGGCGTCCTGGACCGGAAGTGGTTCGATCGACCCTGGGCGGAGCTTCCGGGGCAGCAGAGGCGCCTGGAAGTGACATCATAGGACGGCGCCCGGAAGAGGGCGAAGATGGCAGAAGGAGTCCAGCCGGAGGGGCTTTATCGGACGGTGAGATCCCAGACCTGGAAGAGGAGTCGGCAGTGAGGGGCTGTGGCGGTACGGCGGCTGCGGGCTGGGACACTGCCCGGCAGCCCGCTGAGTACCTGGGGGTTTGGGATACTTGGGGTGTGGGTGTGGGGGAGGGCTTGCAAGATTTAATTACTGATGTTGTGTTGGATAAGGGGGTGGATAAGAGCATGGGGGCAAAAAGGGGCATGTCTAGTCATTGTTTTGAGCAGGGTCCGGGGGTTGGATTGGGGGGGGTGATTTATTACGTGGTTTGAGAGACTTATTGTTAAAATTCAATACTGTGCCTGGTGGTGGGGCTGCTGGGGTCGTTACTGAAGATAGGGGGGATGGTCCTGGGGTCATTTCCTGCGGGGCAAGAGGTTCAGATGAAGTGGCACGGAGATGCAGTGTGGCATCTACTGAAGTGGCTGCTGTGGCAAGGGGGATTTGGATTCTGTGCCGGGGGGGGGGGACGGCTGGTATTAGTGGGAAGGATGGTAGCGGGGAGGGGGTCACTGCTGGTGTGACTGATGGTGCTAAGGGTGAAGTCTACGTTTGCTTTGAAGGCCCTCTGGGCGCGCATTTAGCGCAGGAAACAAAAGAAAGGATTTGGAAAGGGGAATATGTTGAGATATTTTCTTTGTTACCTGTTGAGCGTTTTGGTGGGCGGGACTTGAAGGCTGGTGAGGGCAAGCGGGCTTCTGATGAAAAAGGGTTATGGCGTGTGATTCCGAGGACTTTTCAGAATTGGTTGCAGGCATTTGCTATATTGGCTAGTATTGTGGGTGAGCGAGCGCCTGAGAATTGTTCTGCGCTTTTTTGCTACTTGGATGCCATCAGTGAGGCTTATAGGGT
Source organism: Pyxicephalus adspersus (assembly GCF_032062135.1). Lineage (NCBI taxonomy): Eukaryota > Metazoa > Chordata > Amphibia > Anura > Pyxicephalidae > Pyxicephalus > Pyxicephalus adspersus. The sequence continues at coordinate 112,200,012 of NC_092858.1, forward strand.
GTATGGAGGGATTGCTTGGCTTAGGTATGATGAGCAATTCCGCCAGCGGAAGTCGATGAGATCGGGCATGCGCTGGGATCATAAGGACATCAGCCTTTGGATGCGGCTTATGACGTCGGCAAGGATGTCCCACTTGCCTTTTCTTGGAGGCGCCGGGGGTTCAGGAATGGCAGGATCCCTGGCAGGTAAGAAGAAGGGTTTGTGCTGGCTGTTCAACGAGGGCACCTGTAAGTTCGGCGCCACTTGTAGATTCAAGCATGAGTGTTCCAGCTGTGGGGGGGCACACTCGGGAGCCCGGTGTTTGGCTAAGGGGCGAGGGCACCCCAATGACTTTACGGGAAAAAGGGACGAGCCCGCTGAGGGTGGAAAGCATGGCCCGTTTTCTAAGTACCCTGATCGACGGGCGGCAAGGATGCTGACGGGGGGCTTTACGGAGGGGTTCAGGATCCCTTGTACGCTGGTGAGTATACACAGTGTACGAAGGAATCTGCGTTCAGCGTTACTTAATCCGGGGATTGTTTCTGCAAAATTGCAGAAAGAAGTTGCTTTGGGTCGCATGGCGGGGCCTTTTGTGGCACCGCCATTCGACAATCTGGTTGTGTCCCCTCTGGGGGTGGTTCCTAAGTGGGAACCGAATCAATTTCGTATGATACACCATTTGTCTTACCCCAAAGGGCAATCTGTTAACGATGGCATTGCGCCTGAACGGTGCAAGGTGGTGTATACTTCATTTGATGCTGCTGTGTCACTGGTATGGAAGGCCGGACAGGGTTGTTTAATGGCAAAAGCTGACATTGAGTCGGCTTTCCGTTTGTTGCCCGTTCATCCTGACAGTTTTTGGTTGCTGGGTTGTTTTTGGGAAGGGGGTTTTTATGTGGACAAGTGTTTACCAACGGGTTGTTCTATTTCTTGCTCGCTGTTTGAGATGTTTAGCTCGTTTGTTGAATGGGTGGTGAAAGAGGTGGCAGGCGCTAAGTCCATAATTCACTACTTGGATGATTTCTTTTGTGTGGGCCCGAGAGGTTCTTTAGTCTGTGCCAATTTGTTGGGTACTTTGGAACAGGTGGCTTAGGATTTTGGTATTCCGCTGGCTGAGGACAAAACAGTGGGCCCAATCACTGAGTTGTCATTTTTGGGGATCATTTTGGATTCGGTGCGGATGGAGTGCAGGCTTCCAGCTGATAAGCTGGAGGCGTTGAAGGCGGAGGTGCAGAGGGCTTGTTGTTTAGAGAAAATCCGTCTGCGGGAGTTACAGTCTCTTTTGGGTAAGTTAAATTTTGCCTGCAGGATTATGCCCATGGGGAGGATTTTTAGCCGGAGGCTGGCAGCGGCTACTGCAGGGATTCGTAAGCCGGACCATTTTATTCGTTTGACCAGTGTGCTACGCAGGGATCTGAGAGTGTGGAGGCGTTTTTTGGAACAGTATATTGGGGGGGTTTTATGGCCGGCCGCCGCAGTGGACAATGTGTCTCTGGATCTTTGGACGAATGCGGCGGGGAGTTTCGGTTATGGGGCCTATTTTGCCGGTCATTGGAGTGCTGAACCTTGGCCGGATGAGTGGCGGCAAAAGGATTTGTGTGAGAATCTGGTTTTACTGGAGTTGTTTCCCATAGTTGTAGCTTTGACTCTATGGGGGCGTTTGTTGGAAAATCGGAAAGTGCGTTTGCATTGCGACAACATGGGGGTGGTTGAGGCGATTAACAATAACTCAGCGTCTTCCCCTCAGGTTGTGTGTCTTTTGCAACATTTGGTTTTGTTGTGTTTGCAATTGAATATTCATGTGCGGGCGGTCCATGTTCCGGGTTGTGAAAATGTAATTGCGGACTCCCTTTCTCGGTTTCAGTGGGATCGTTTTCGAGAAGCGGCTCCCGGGGCAGACGTGAGAGGGACTCCTTGTCCAGAAACGCTGTGGTCGGTGATATGGGGATCCTCTTTGAGCTGATTGAGAATTCTGTTTCTGTAGGAACTTGGAAAGCTTATGTGGGGGTTTGGGGGGAATGGTGGCGTTTTGTGGAGGGTGAACGGGGGTTTTTGGAGACAAAGGGTGGGGAAGAGATGGTTTTGCTATTTTTACTGTGGAATGTACAGTGTGGGGTGTCCTGTAATGTCATGAGCAGGAAGTTGGCGGCTTTAGCGTTTCTTTTTAAGCTGTTTAGATGGGCGGATGGTACAAAATGTTTTGTGATACGGCAGGCCATGAAGGGTTATAGGAAACGGCGGGTACGGGTGGATAAAAGGCGGCCTGTGTCCTTTCGGATGTTAGAAGACATGTGTCGGGTCCTGGGGGGGTGTGCTTTAGCAATTTTGAGGTGGTTCTGTTCAGAGCCACATTTGTTTTGACATTTTTCGCTGCTTTAAGAATTGGTGAAGTGGTGAGTCCCAGCAGGGGTAAGGAAGGAGGCCTTCGGGTGGGCGATGTACGAATAACAGATGGAGTGTTGAAAGTGTGGATACGTAGATCTAAAACAGATCAGGAGGGGAGAGGCGCTTGTGTGGTCTTGCAGGGTTTATTGGGGGCAGGGCTTTGTCCAGTCACGGTAATGGCTGAGTACCTCGCGGTTCGGCCGGACAGAGGTGGTCCACTGTTTTTGCATGAGGATGGGTCGCCTTTGACGCGTTTTCAGTTTGTGGCAGTGTTCAGAAGATGTGTTGAAGCTTTGGGCGGGAGACCTGGTGAATATGCGGCCCATTCTTTTAGGATCGGAGCAGCCACGGAAGCGGCCAGGTGGGGCTTGGGTCCGGAAGTCATTAAGAGGATTGGTCAGTGGGAATCCCATCGCTTTCGTTTGTATGTACGACCGCATTTGTTATGAGGCAAGTGTTGTCTGGGTATTGTCTTTTGATTAAGGGGTAGGGGTGTTTTTGTTTTTTTATGTTTTCCTGTGCAGTGTTGGACAGAGTGGTTAGTAGTTTGGTGGTTTTTTCTCTTTTTTTGCAGATTGCCCGGTTTGCTTAATATGGATTCTGGGCCATTCTTTCGTGTATTGGGGGGCCAGACGGGCTGATGTGCGGCAAAACGGTCGACAGCTGGGATTACGGAGGGAGGATGCCCGGGTTCGTTGGATTGGGATTCCTGGCATGCGGTGGAGTAGAGTACTCCCGGAGGTGGACAGGTTTGCTAGTTTGGATAGGGCCCCTGATGTGTTGGTTCTTCATGTTGGTGGGAATGATTTAGGGGTACGGCCTATGCGGGAGTTAATCAGAGATATCAAATTTGATTGCTTGCGGTTGAGGGAAGTGTTCCCGGGCACTGTACTGGTGTGGTCTGATATGGTGGTGAGATTGTCCTGGAGGTATGCACATTCAGCGGTGCGGGTGAATAAAGCTCGCATCAAGGTTAATAAGGAGGTGGGACGTTTTCTGGGTCGAATTGGAGGATTAGTGGCACGGCATCGAGAGTTGGAATCGGATCCTGAGCTATTTTTGCGGGGTGATGGTGTTCATCTTAATGAGGTGGGCACTGATTTATGGATGCTGAGCTTGGGTGACACTTTGCAGAGGGCAGTCCGAGTGTGGCGGTGCTCGCAAACTTAAGGAGTCAAGTTTGCGGCTGGTGGCGGTTTTTGGTGGTTGTTTGGGTTCATGAAAGTTAAAGGGGGGTAGTTGGAGTGTAAAAAGATCTGCTAACTGTCCCCGAGGTGGGGTAGGGCGCCTGGGGGCCTGGTGGTAGATCGGGTACAGTGGAAAAAGTGGGGTGGTGACTTTCATGGACCTATAGTGATTGTTAAGATAATACCATCATAATAAAGCTGTTATCTTGTGTTATTTTGTATTAATAAAAGGGGCTGCTGTGGCCAATTTATTCCAAAGTATTGTGTATGGTTTTCTTTTATTTATATAGTTTTAAGTGAAGGGGTTTTATTGGGGGAGGTTTTTTGTATCGGTGGCTGCAGTGAGGTTTCTTATGCTGTACCCTAGTCATGCTTTTAAATTTTTTTTTACAGTAAAAAACACATCAAAACATAAAAAAAAAATAAAAGTACATATTGTAGTGCACCAAGGATCATTGCCCAGTGCCCTGATTTACATTTTGCCCACTATTAGCCCTGACCTTGATCTGACCTTTTGATGGCTTTTTGATCACTTCCTGAATGTATCATTTCATCACTTTGTCTTTGACCTTGATTGTTCCTGACTTATTGCTGGAGAGCACATGGCATCCAAAAGGCATCTCGCGGTCGCAAGCGCTGTTTTGGAGGAATTCGAACTCAGTGATAGCGATTTGGAGTCCCTTGTGGAATCAAGTGATAGTGATTCACCAGGAAATTTGTCATCATACAGCGATAGTGAACTGAGCGACGATTCTGGACCTGAGGTCAGTGCTATGCGCACATGGTGTCCTATTGGCCTCGATGCGGACCAGGCAGCACCGCCAAGATTTCCATTCACCGGCGCACCTGGGATAAAAATTGAGGCTAAATGCGACGACCCCCTGGCATACCTGAAGTTGTTTTTGACCGATGAAGTTATCGAAAAAATTGTTGCGGAGACAAACAGGCAAGCCGCTCTTGTGTTTGCTAACTTTTTGAAATTTTTTTTTTTTTTGCCAACATGTATGCTGCTCTGTGCTAACTTTTTAAATTTTGTTATGCCAATGTGTATGCTGCTCTGTGTTTGCTAACTTTTTGATGAGGAAACAGCAAAGGAAGTACTACAAGAAGATTTTCAGGCATCTTGTTGAGCAGTGCCTATGGAATGCCTACGTTCTGTACAAAAAAAAAATAGTCAGAGGCCTGTGAATCATTTAGACTTCATTTTGCAAGTTTTCGAATCCATAGTCAAGAACTACCAAACATCATCAGTGGCTATGAATAGACCTGGACGTCATGCTTCCACCATTGTCAACCTAGAACGCCTGACCGGTCCTCACTTCGTTGAATACATCCCACCAACCCCGAAAAAGACAGCAACTACAAGGATGTGCATGGCTTGCTGCTCAAAGACCGATGACAGAGGAAGGAAGAAACTTAAGGAAACCAGGTTCTACTGTCCTGACTGTGATGTTGGACTTTGTGCAGCACCCTCCTTCAAAATCTACCACACCCGGCATGTCTACTAAAAAAGTAAATATTTTTTTTCTAAAATCTGCATATAATTTATATTATTATTTATCAATAATATTGCACCCTTGTTTGGAAAGTTTCAGTAAGAAATTTTTGATAAAAATTTTTTTTTTTGATAAATTACATTGTTTTGGGCTAATATTTTATTATTTTTTATAATAATGATTTAAAATTATGTATTATATTATAATTTATGATTCTAATATAATAAATAAATATAATTATCATACTGGGGAGTTAATTCTAAGAATTACAGGCCCACAATATAAACAAAAATTTCTACGCAAAAAAAATCGGATGACTTTTTGCATCAAAAAATTACAACCTCATACAACCCCTACAATCAATAAAACTGTCACACATAAGCAGAGAGGCTGCTGGTCTACAGACGCGAGTGATGCCAGGAATTGTAGTAGCGGTGCTATTTCAATGCAGCGGCTGGCCAGCTGCAATTCATATTTAGAATTCCTTTGGGGCCAAAAAAATTCCTTTTCAGGGATAGATTTGGCCCTCGGGCCAAAGTTTGACACCCTTAGTTTAGACGATCTAGACAAAAGAAAACGTTATAAGGGGAGAACAAAGAATTGATCTTTAATTCAACCAGCATTAAAAATAAAATTAAGTTTAATACAAATTCCTTACTTTGGCGCCAACTGTTGGATGGAAATAGCTTGTCTTGACTATAGGGTATTATTTTAATACTTCTTGCTGGATGTAGAGTGCCCCTTCTGGTTAAGGGGTTTCTGGTACATACTGTCTAAAAATTATTAAAGAGAAAGATATATCCCTTTTATCAATAAGATAAAATTCTAAAAAATATATATTAATTAGCGGGCTTGAATATATTAGATGATATTAAAATAATAGTACTTACTGTAACCGTTCGATTAGTGCTATTTAATACGTTCCAATTGAAAGTATGAAATTATAATTCAATCTGTAATACATGTATAATATAATGTGTTAGATACAATTACAATGTGTTTTACAGAAAAATATTAAAAGTAACCACTAGAGGGTGTACCTACAGCACTTTTAACAGACATTGTACCTGTCATTTAACCATCAATTCGTATATGCTGATCACTAGAAATAAGCGATTATATATCATTGTTGTTGCCCATTGTTATATTTGAAGTTAAAAAACAATATAATATAATGAAAAATTTTGATACCTTTAGTGATTTGAAGTATTTTACATAAGTTGTGTTGCCCTATATGTATAATAGCGCAGGGGATAATACCCTGGAAATATATACAAAGATAATTGTTAATGAAGGTTCCCAAAGTTTAAAGTTTGCCAATAACACAGGTCAACATGTCATTTTCATCAGATATAATTTTATGTTGGCTTTGTAGTATTTTTATGCGAATTTCAAATCTGTGTTCAGTTTTCTCTAGCACGTCTAGTTTTTGTGATGCAGCTAAATATATATTGTGTAAAATTCCTTATAAATAGCCTTAACATATTACAACATTTAAAAACAGTTTTCTTTTTTAAGGTTAGAAACTGCACTAACTGTGACTGATTTTAATTGTCATCATGCCTAGAAATTGACTTAATGATTCAGACAGTTTCTGTTACGTGTGTGGTTCATTCACAACGAAAGCACAATGTCATCAAACTACCACAGAACTTAAAAAGATGTACAAATTATATTTCGGCTGTCCATTTGGTGACCAGGATAAATGTTGCACTCGACATATCATCTGTACCAGTTGTTCCAATGGACTGCGTGACTGGCTATAACAGCATAAAGCAGCAATGCCATTTGCAATTCCGATGGTGTGGAGAGAACCGCGAGACCATCTAATTGACTGCTATTTTTGCCCTGTGAACAAAAGTGGATTCTCAGGTAAAACTAAGCACAAAATTGTATAACCCAGCCTCGATTCTGCAATAAGGCATGTTTCCCATAATGATTAGTTACCAGTTCCAGTACCGCCACATGATGGACTTGCTTCTGTAGAAGGTGATGAGGAAATGCTGGAGTTGCAGCCACTTACAAGCCCGAATCATCAGATCCTGACTACTTGGTCGATGAAGATTCAGAACCAGAGACCTTTATACAAGCAGAGCTGAATGATCTTGTTCGTGATGTAAATCTCCAGAAAGACGAAGCAGAACTTCTTTCTTCAAGGCTTAAACAGAAGCACTTGCTTGCAAAGGGTGTACCTGTAACTCACTACAGAATACGAAATCATAACCTGACAACGTTCTTCACTAGTGATGGCTCACTGTGCTACTGTCATGATATAAATGCAGTCTTTAACAGTTTGTCACAAGAGCATGTTCCATCTGAATGGCGTATCTTCATTGATTCCGCTAAAAGAAGCTTGAAAGCAGTCTAAAGCTACGTGCACACGTCAGATTTTTATCGCCCGATAATCGGCATCGGCCAATTATCAGGCGAAAATCTGCCGTGTGTACAGTCGGTGTCGT
>NC_092858.1:112207721-112241757 GCF_032062135.1 Pyxicephalus adspersus
GCAGCTTTACTGCATAATGGCAATTCCAAACCAAGTTTGCCCATTGCCTATTCCGTTAACCTAAAGAAGTCCTATGACAACATGAAGTAACTTGAAGCAATCCAGTATAAAACACACCAGTGGAACATCTGTGGGGATCTAAACATCATTGGCTTGCTGATGGGAATGCAAGGAGGATTCACAAAATATTGCTGTTTCCTATGCCTGTGGGACAGCCGATCTACAGGAGACCGCTATGTCAGGCGTGATTGGCTACCAAGAGATACCTATAAGCCCGAGAGAAAGCAGTGTCAAGTTTCTGCCTCTGGTTGATCCGCATAAAATATTTCAGCCACCTCTCCATATCAAGTTAGGCTTGATGAAGAACCTTGTAAAGGCTATGGGTAAATCCAACTCCATGGGTTTTTAGCACTTTGTTGAGAAGATTCCAAACATAAGCACTGCAAAAATGAAGGAAGGGATATTTATAGAGCCACAGAAGTCTGTTTTGCAAGATGTTTCCAAACAATCTCTCTCAGCAGCTGAGCTAGAAGCTTGGGATGCATTCAAGTGCCTGTGTGAAAATTTCCTGGGCAACCATAAGTCTCCTGCATACAAGGAAGGAGTTCAGAATCTGCTTGATTCATACCAAAAACTGGGTTGTCGCATGTTATTAAAAATACAATTCTTGGACTCACATCTAGAATTCTTCCTGGAAAATCTTGGTATGGTGAGTGACGCACCAGGACATTTCAGGTAATGGAGCACCGCTACCAAGGTTTCTGGAATTAAAGTATAATGGCTGATTACTGCTGGATGCTGTACCGCGACAATCCAAACAGAGAGTACACAAGAAAATCATACTCTAAGCATTTCTGAAGAAACAATGGTACCTGACTGACACTGTTCAGTAGATCTATACCAGAGTGTGCCCTATTTTACTTCACACTGAAGATGTAACATTCATTCAATGGTGCTTACGTTTTAGTACAAAATACATGCACATACAATGTTAACTATAATAGTGCTCATAACTCAGGAACTGTGTATGTTAGGGTAAAACTGAAAACAGATCTGAAATCAACTGATTTAGAAAAGTTTGCTGTGGTTTCTGATGATTATCAAAACTAATTTTTTGTTGAATTATGTAATCAAATAAGTATCCTGTAGAAAATAGACTTACTGTGTACTTGGTTGCGTAAAAGGCAAGTTGGTTGCAACCGTCCAGACAAGGACTGACGCTGCCTCCGATCTGCCTTTATATGGGTTAGTTCTAATTCATCCCGTAAGGGAGCCGCACATGTGCCAGCATCTGCGCGTGCGCAGTGCCTTTAAAAATGACCAGCCTAAGATGGGAAACTTACGCCCATCCCCATGCTTGTCCTTTTTAAATATAAAATGATGTATTTGTATTTATGTAGTGATTTGATGAGAGCGGATGAAGTTTACTTCCGCCCTCACTTTAGATACTCCTAGGATATTACATGAACTAACTATAGGGGCGGTTCTCCTCAACCCATATAGGTGGAGATAGGCTCGTTTTTACCCTCCTGGTGCCGCCTTAACTTGCCCAAACCAAATTACTTGGGGGTGTAATCCACCAAAGCATCCCGATATGGGTGCTCCCGCCCCCGTAAGGCCAGAGGTGGGGGGGAAGGGGGATGAATATTCTGTTACTATTAGTATGGATAAATGAGTTAATAACCCATTGTTTTACTAATATGGCAATATTGAGTATTAGCTACATAAAAATTGTTGCATTAAGTTTATAGCATAATATAACTTTATAGGGATATTGCTACATAGTGTAATAGCAATAAAGTCCATGATAAAATATACAGACTGAAGCAGAAATTCACCTTATTAGTTAATATACAATGTAATTCATTGAAGTACATTAATAACTTTTACAAACATAAGTAATTATATGATTAAAGTAAAGGCATACTAGGATATATATTTAGAAATAGAAATAAGATACGTATGGATAAGTATGGATAATTATTCTACTTTTTTCTTTAGGTGATATATATATTTACTCTTTTACCTCATCCCTTCCTTCTGCTTCTCATCTTTAAATTCAAGATATTATATTAATATTGGATTTTTAAGGTATTCAGCTAAAATAGACCAGGCAGGTGCAAGCAAACGTGTTCCATAGGGTTGGACTGGAATCAGTCTATAGAAACGTCAACATGAATGTTCAGGATGGAGCCTTTCCAGCAGGACTTGTTCCTTTCACTTAGGTCAAATTTGATATTCAGAATTGACAATGTAGTTGACTTTCTGATGCGATTACAAATGCACAGACGGTAGTAACAATTATTTGAGGAGTTTACACAAGCGCAACTAGAGGGGATGTGTTTCAAGAATGAACTCACTTCTCTGGTCATTTAAAATAGTGCACACATTACACTTGGGAACAATTTTGAACACATTTTTTGTTGACTTCAATTTTTAAGCTTATTTACACTAAAAAAGTATGCTGATTCTGAAAGTGCAGTTAGTTTTTATCTATCGCATCAGGTTTTTTCTCTACCACTTATATCAATGCAATAATTGTAGCGTGGATTTTTATTGTCCATTCATATACAACACAAGACAGTGTGATCAGAGGTTGTGCACTGCTCTACCTAGTGAATAAGCAAAATGTATTTTTTTACTTACACACATACTTTCTTTCTTTCAGATCATGTCTGGCTCTGCTGTTTGTTGTCGTAAGTGCCTAAACAACCCTGATTCATTTTGTTATATCTGTGGCAGTTTCACCATTCACAGTCAAAGGGTGAACATCAGCACATTTGTAGAGCAAGCCTATTTGGCATATTTCAAATTTAAACTTGGTGATCAAGATAAGTCTTGGTGTGCAAACAGAGGGTTTACGAATGTGGACAAAGGGAACACGTGATAAGATGCCATTTGGTATACCTATGGTTTGGCAAGAGCCAGGAGTTCATTTCAGTGACTGTTACTGTTGTATAATAAAAACTTCAGGATATAACAAGAAAAATAAATGTAACATGGAGTATCCTAGTCTACCATCGGCTATACACCCAGTGGCTCATTCAGATGAAATCCCAGTGCCGGTTTTCGTTACAATACCCTCTCTAGAAGAACATGATTATGGTGATGAACTAGGTGACAACAATGAAGAGTTTGAAATTGAAGAGAACGCTGTTCGTAAGGGATTTAATCAACAGGATTTAGGGGTTTGGCACGTGAATTGGGACTACCGAAGAAGGCTTCAGAACTCCAAGCACCAGGACTGCGTAAGGAAAACTTACTTGAAAAAGGAACAAAGATATTGTACTTTTGAACCGCAGAAATTGCATTTCTGCAGTACTTTAGAACTGACAGTGGCTTTGTGCATTTTGCCATAACATAGCTGGTTTAATGAAGGAATTGGGACTTTCAATCTATAACTCAACTTAAAAGCTACTATTCATTAATAGCTCAAAGCGGAGCTTAAAGTGTGTCCTCCTTTACAATGGCAATATATCTGGGTCAGTCCCAATTGGACATTCTCTTTGTGAAGAATATGCAGACATAAAGAGATTGTGCAATATCACCAACACAATTGGATCATCTGTGTTGACCATAAAATGGTATGCTTCCTTCTTGGTCAGAAATGCGGATACACCAAGTATCCCTGTTTTCTGTGCATGTGGGACAGCAGAGCTTGTGAGAAGCATTGGGTGGAAAGGAATTGGCCTCCAAGATTTGCCCTAAAACCAGGTGATCCAAACATTCTACATGAGCCACTTGTTGATAAAAAGAATATTATATTCCCACCTCGGCACATGTAATTGGGTCTGATAAAGCAGTTCGGTAAAGCTTTGCCAACTGAAGGAGACTGTTTCAAGTACCTCATTTTGGCATTTCCTAGCCTGTCATTTGAAAAAATAAAGGCCGGTGTGTTTGATGTTCCACAGATTTGGCAGCTCAGAAAAGATGAACATTTCATCAAGACAATGTTGGAAGTTGAAAAGAATGCTTGGTTATCATTCAAGCCATTGTCAAGGACTTTCTTGGAAATACACAGGAAAAAAAATTACACAGAAATTTTCCAGAAACTCTTGGAGAGCTACAAAATGCTTAGTTGCAATATGAGCATCAAGGTGCATTTTCTGCATAGCCATCTTTCTAACTTCCTCGAAAACCTTGGTGCAGCCAGTGATGAGCAAGGTGAACGATTCCACCAAGATTTGAAGGTCATTGGAAATACAAGATTGGAAATACGGTATCAGGGTAGATGTACATGCAGGATTGTCCTAACACTGAACATTCTCCTCTTTAACCCTACTACTGGGTTAGAGAGGAGAGAGTAATTTTGTTTCCTTTGCCAAGACTTGGGCGACTCATCAGACTAAGGTCAAGGTTAGTAGAACTGGGGAGTGGTCAGGGAATGCAATGTTGCCTATGTTGCACTGCAGTACATGAGAGAGGTCTGTATGTTTTAGCCAAAATTGATCTATCCTGGAGTACATCTGATGCAGATGAAAGAAAAGGTGTAGTCCCTTCCAGAGGGATGGATAATCTGCTAAACATCAACAAGTTGGTGTTGCTGCATGCACCGTTTCAACTGATCTGCATTTTTGGCGCAGAGATGCCCGGCTGCACTGGATTTATCCAGAACAGAGTCCGTAATGAAGTTAAAGCCCTCTCCACAAATTAGCAGACCTTCAGCAAACTCCCCATTTTCTCCAGCACACTCCTCAAAAAACTCCTCTGATTAAGCTTGGGAGCATATATGGAAACTAGCGTCCCCAGTCTTTTTTCCAATATACCCTTCACGAGTAATACTCTACCCTCTGTGTCTTGATACATATCAAGAAAGTACCAAGAAACTTTGTTAGAGATGAGTATTGATAGACCACATGAGCAAGAACCTGGAGAAACACAGTGATAACCCACTGGAAATTTCAGATTGAAAAGTTTAGTAATCTTAGTACTTTTTAAACGGGTTTCCTGGAGTAGTGCTGTACATGGCCGTGAGGAGATTAAGGAAAGGGCCCTGCATTACCTTTATTTGTAAGCATGTGAAAAGCCACCCGATGTCCACATTATCGAATGCCTTTCAGACTCGATACCAAAGATTTTCCATATTCCAGGGCTGCTGGCACCCTTTGCATGTTATTTGCACAAATCCCACCTGTGGCGAGAAAATTAGGGATGGTAAGGCCAGGCCAGGTGATCTGCCATGATTTTGCATAAAAGTTTGGCATTAGGGATATGGGTCAGTATGCTGCTGGTAACTTCTGTTTTTATTCATGATAGTCATTATGCTGTTGTGTTACATTGTTATGTGATTTTAATTTTTTTGTATAACATAATTAAGTTTGCTGGCATTTTAATGATTTGTTGTATATTTTAATGCCTTATATACGTTATATTCCCTTAAAAGTAAAATGAAACTCAAATTTTCTTTATTCCTATTTTTAAATATCAACCTTGAAATATTTCTCTGATTGCAGCCTGCATTCCTTGAGAAATGTATCTCACCCTTAAAAAGTCTGTTATCCCCCACTCTGTGTCTCATGCAGGCTCTCTTACAGAGAAATGCATTTATAAAAAAAAGTGATTTCCAAAAACTTGCAAAAACAAATATGAAGCTGAGAGCAATGAGGTCATGTGATTGTGGGCAGCACATAGAACAAAGAAAGTTTTGTGAGAGTTTCAAAATACACAGACAGCTAGTGCACACATTCAAATCCAGATATTCAGACATTCAAGAGGATATTCTGCTGTACATAAGTATGCCATAAAACATTCTACAGAGATTTAAAATTAAAATATGTATGACTGATTTTCATATTTCCTTGTATACAAAAGACCCTAGGAATCAATGTAACACATTTGTAAGGTTAACCCCTTATATTTAAATGTATTTTAATACAAAATCCCCAGAGGTTACCCAGCAGTCTTCTGTCTAGACAGCAGACATGCTAATAGTTTCCATCTTTCTAAACATATAGCCCATTATTATTGTTATTCCTATTATTATTATTATTATGTAGCTTATTATGCTCCCAGCTTTTCATGCTTCACAATTTTTCATTTAGAAGCTCCAGTCCCCTGACTGGTCATGGTGATGGGGGCTGTTACCAGAAAGGGAGACTTACATCATGCAATACAAATCCTACGCAATACAAAAACTAAAATTGATTTTTCTGGAAAGTCTCTTACAGAATGTAATTATCAGTTCCCTATAAACATACTTACTAACCTTGGCAAATAATGTTCAGGAACACCTTAATGCGTTGGAAAAAGCAATGTGTTTAATTGAATGCAGTCTTAAAGGTCCATACATCACCTTCTGACTGAACAAATAGCAGCAGCAGAATGATGAAGTCCTTCACTAGTTATTGTCTCCTGTTAGCAAGCTGCATGAATGATTATGTGCACTACAGAAGAGCTTTGATTGGCTCTTAGTGTTTTTACTCCCTGCTCACAGTCTTAGTCCTTGTGTAAAGGTGACTATATAAACAGATATCAATAGAAATTTAGGTTGTATCTGCCAAAAGATTAGCTTTATGTGCTGCTCTTCAATAAACAATACCATAAAATGCCAAGAAAATTGTTTCAACTATTAAGTTTTTTTTAGTATAGCAAAGGGATTTAAAATTCTTTCAGGGACTAAAGTTCCAAGGACAAACCATCAATACCCGGGGCTATCCCTAAAAATTAATTAAATTATCCTTTATTACAAATGTGTTTGTCATCACAAAATCTCACAATTTTTCTGTTTATTTTCCTGACAGCTAAGGGGAGGAGGTCACATGTAGAACAAGACTGCAATGTAACATGCCATCAATACAGAAGCTTGTGGCCATAGGGGATATCAAAGGTAAAAAGTTGCAATGGGGTTTATCATATCTCCTAATGAGTCTGTTTAAATGAAACCAGTCGGTATAAGGCTGAAGTAGTTAACAGTTAAAGGAATGTTTCCAGTGTTCCAACTAAAAGTGGGCTCCTGATTTTGTTGCCAGTGTTTAGAGTGTGTTTTAAAAGATGACTTTCTGCAGAATTCCAGCATAATTTTTAGTACCCTCTTTGTTACAACTTTACTTGAACACGGCCAGCTCCTGGAGGAATAACCTCCTGAGCAGTAACCCCGAGTGTGGCTCGGGGTAAAAACAACAACTGATAGCAGAAACCCTGTGACATTCTCGGGGGAGCTAAAAAAATAAAGAATTTAAAAAATGTAAAAAAAAATTTACCTGGTTTCACCGGCGTCCTCCACTGCTTGTCTAATCCCATCCCCTGACCGCGTCCTCTTCCTCTGATCGGTCCCACGGCGATTGAGCTGACATTCCCTGGCAGTTCCTGGTGATGACGATGTGTGCGTTGGTGCGTGCGAGGGAGCGTGGCGAGAATTTCAAATTATTTTGTATTGGATTCAATACAAGATAACTGTATTGAATCCAATACAAAGTATCCAAATTTCAGGATTTTTGATTTATCTATGCACCCTTGTTTTAATAGATTTTTGTGTTTTTTTACTTAAAGTTTATTATTAAATTTATTAAATTGGACATATTTTGGTGAGTTATGACTAAGAGGCCAACAATGTAAAATAACTTTTCATGGAAGACAATGTACCGCTTTTAGACATTTAAATCCAGACAGAAATTAACCACCAACCACTACAGGGCAAACCACTACAGGTAGAGTGGAGATACCTAGTGGTAACATACCTTTAGCAGCTTTTTAAACTTTTGTGTCACAGGGAAACCTTAGGCTGTTCTTGCCGCTTCTAGCTTCTGTGTATTCCTATTGGCCAAAGAGGATGCCTATCATAGTGATGGACCAATAGGAATACATAGAGGCATAGTGGGAAAACTGCAATACTAGCCAAAAACATTGGAACTGTTAGAAACAGATAGAATTAGGCTGTGAATTGCATTTACTTCACAGCTGCAACATTTTCTTAAAAATGTGATAGAGTCTCTCTTTAAAAATGTCAAGATTAGCTTGTGTCAAGGCTAAATTGTGTGTTAATAGTCCATGTTCAGAGTACTGTTATCTTTAGGGGAAGGTTGAGGGTCATTTTGAGGGATCAGGTGTGATAAGTGCATAGGGCTCTTTTTATAAAGCATTGAAATTGACATCAACTAAAATATTACCTGATGTAGAATCTTACAGGTACATGTGTTTCAATGGTAGTGACTGATTCCCAACCAGGGAATAATTTAGTGAATGTCAGATGTACTGCCCATACAGAGATTTTTAAGTAACAGCCTACAGAGATCTCAAACCAACATACCAAAAAAATAGGAGGTATATATGTCAGGATATACATATTCAGCTGCACAGAATATATTCTCCCTTGAGAAGAAACTTTAAGGGGGGATATTATCATCCTGTATAAATGTCTATGGGATTTATTCTGAGATATTTTTGTTTCCCTTCTGGTTGAACTTGATAGACTTATTTCTTTTTTCAACCTAACTATGTAACTATATCTATATGTGTAGTATTTATATGTGTAGGTTTCAAAAAATCCTGATACCAAAATAAATAATAGTGACCCTATTTGCAAGAAAGGCACGTTGAAAGAAACAAATTCCCACAGAATACCACATTACATGGAATTTTGCATGTGACTGGAACAAACCTTCATAAAATAAAATAATAAAAATGTGCACATTGGCCAGTTTTGGGTAACATGCTGGTTTATTGGGGGAAAAAAGTACAACTTATTTTATGTGATTGAAAAGTAGACTTACGTCTTGGGCAGGGTTTTAAATAGCACATTGAAATTGTAAATACAAGCATTTATTTGTGGATCTTGCTTTTAGAACCTGCTTATTACAGTTACACAAACTCCCACATTGTCCCCAGAGAGGAAGTTTACAGACATACACCAGAGAGTATTCCAGCAAGAAGTGAGAAAAGAGCAAGCAGCAAAACTAGGTACAAGCACAGAGAGCCATAGAAAAAGTAAAAGGCAGGAAGTACTGGCACAAAATCCAGGAGGCTTGAAGGTATGTGTACATACATACTAAGTAAATTAGTGTTGGAAATTGGAATAGTCTGTACAACATTAAGTCGTTGTAGCAAAAAGCTGTAGGGGGAGGGTAAGATTCATGAGTCAAACAGGCATAGGAAGGGAGGGTGAAACAGGAATGGAAAGGCAGAAATCAAAATATTGGATTTAAAGGAAATAGATGGAGAAGAACATAGAAAGACGAAAAAGCACTGACTACTAAAGAAGTATAAAAGCAGCTAAATTAGAACTTTGGCACAGTTGGCACAGCCATCAAGCTAATAAAGGTGAGTGATGGTGTTAGTCTTAATGTTGTTCATAATTACATTTTAAAAATTGTGCTGTGTCTGGAAAGAAAACGGTCACAAATATGTATAAAGCGAAGTATTAGTACAAAACGTGATTCAGTAATTAAATGTCTCACTATTACATACTAACTGATGATTGTATTAGATTGATTTCACTACCTGTGTAACTTTATATATTTATATATATATATATATATATATATATATATATATATATATATATATATATATACTGGCCAAGCATTAGCTTTTTCTTTTCTTTTTTTTGATGTAGTGAAACTGGAATACAGGTTTTTGTGTATGCATGCTTTCCAAATAGTATTTCTAATTCAGTATAAATAAGACTTTCACAGAGTTTCTAATGACAAAACTGTTGAGATTTCTAATTTAAATGTATTACTAATACCGGTATGTTTCAGTTTCTGATTTGCTATATAGCTAGCCAGATACCTAAAATCATTTACTGTCTTTGCACAGCATGTTTATCAACTGCATTCAGTGGAAGATGTACTGTATTTGATCTTGTCCACACTTTTGACAACTAGGATAATAAGAAGAAACACACACACCTAGCAATTTCAAAATTTTTCATAGTAAAATGTAATGGTTTAAGAAGCATAGCTGATTTTGGGGCTGATGTCTGGTATAAAGTGCAGATACCTAGAGGTTGATTCATACAACTTTCTGTTGAATCTAGTGTGAAAAAGATAAGCATTTTAAATAAACTTTGGGTGAAAAAATGTAATAATAGACTCCTACATCTAAATATTTTCAAACTTTGCCTAAAGTATAGGAAGCAAAAAGGCTAATTTAATATGTGTGGTAAACCATTACAGTTGGGAACCATTTTGACATGCAATTTCATTCACATTGCTGTGGTTTGCACTGAGCATCCTGGATGTGACATGTAGCTTCTGGCTTTCCTTAAGTTTTTAAACGCTTTCATTGGTTTGAACAGAGATGCTTTCCAATCGCAGTAGCACAGTTTGTAAGTTTGCAAATGTTGGAGGACTGGATATGGCCCAAACACCTGATTTAATAGTACCCTTATTTCCAACTGCAAGTCTTATACCTATCTGTCCTAATCTAGCATAATTTTACCCATGATGCTACTGAGCCACTTGAATATAAAGAGAGAATTTGTTTATTGAGAGTTTTTTGATAATTTCTTTATTGCATTTTTATTTAAAAAAAAAGAAGGTGGAATTCGACTTAAGTATCTGGTCTAAATTAATATATTAATACATCAAATTAGTGTATTCATCAAATGGAGAATCGTTGGATCAGGGGTCAGCAAACTTTTTTTGGCTACTAGGCCATTTCAGGAGGTCCACTAGGCCGGACTCTCTCTTGACCCTGCGCTGATGGTTTTTCCCCCCACCAGGAACGCCCCCGAAGGTAAATCCCTCTACTCCGCAATGCATACGAAGGAGAGGAAATGTCTCCTTACCCCGACGGTGGAAGTGTTAACACCGGCCAAGGTAAATAGGGAAGGGAGGCATACCAAGGAGGCTTAGGAGCCGCATGTAGATCCAGAGCCATGGGTTGCCGACCCCTGCCGGCCGGGATTAAGCCGATCAACCAGGGGGCATTAGGCCAAAACGGACTACTGGCTGGGCCATATCTGGCCTAAAGGCCGGAGTGTGCTGACCTCTGCGTTAGATTAACAACTGCACTCACAGTTTCAATGGCAGTAATTTATTCTCAGACAGGGAATGTTTTAGTGAATTTCAGATTCACTGCTTTATAAATGGGCCCCTTAATATTCTAATGAGGAAAGGTGAAGTCTGTATCCATTAAGAAGTAATGAACCCTTGGGGAGTATACCTATTTCTGGGGATGCGTGAAATACCTATTTCAGGGGATGCCAGAGAATCTTTAAGCTAATTACACATGCAGGAATTGACATTTATAGGGGCATTCTGTACACCAACAGTGTATAGAGCACCTTCAGGTTGCCACAGTTTTTGTATCAGTTTCAGACTAAAATGGTATTATTTATAGAAATCAGGAAACAGATTCATCTAATAACCACAGTATTTTTTCATTTTTTTTAATTCATATTAAATATGGTTTTACCATCTGACAAAAACAAAAAAAAAATCTGTTCTATGTATGCAGATGGCTTTGCATTATAAGCGGTACGAATTTATGTTTTATAGCCTAGACCCCAAAAAGCATGTTTTTTTTATTTCAATCTTTTTATTGTTTTTTTTTATCATAAAGACATAAAAAAAACATTTTATTTTATAACAATGCTGTCCTGTTAGACGTGGGACAATAGTACAACTGAGTTGATTACACAATAAGACATACCATACACAACAAAACAAAGGATAACAATACATCAGTTCAGAACAAACTACAATTTAAAAAGCATGTTTTTAAAATTTTATTTTACAAGTGATACTGTAGAACATGCAGGTGTTATCAGATTTGTAATGGTTTATCCAAAGTCAAGAATGTCATTATAAGAATTAAATTTCATTATGTTCAGACCAATAATGTACATGCTCCATGACAGACCATGAGTGAAAAGAGAATTTATATAGCATGATGGAGCTGAAGCTAAAAAAGGCAGCATTGTATAATGGGATATGGAGTATGATGGGGATCTCAATGCCCCGGTTGTGAGTCTATCTTAAAAAAAATGTTGGTTTGGAAAGTATACAGAAGAAGACAAAAGCAATACTTTCTTTTGTTTGCTAATATGATAAAGGAGGTTTATTGGAATGGACATTACAGTTATAAGGAAGGAGAAGCTAGAGAAAAGAAAGGAATAGTTTAATGAGGAAAAATAAGTAATCAGGTTTTCCCTGCTTTTTGAAGAATAAGTGAAATCAAATTAGGAAGTACACTTAATAATATTTGTATCAATAATGTAGAGGCACCAACTGAAGAGAAGCCACCAAAAGAAAAATGAACTTTCTATTTACTATAAAAAACATATTCAATGTTAGGACACCCAGATAGTATAGAGAGCCAAAAGGGTTGTTATTGAGAAAAAAGTGTACTAGTAAGAACCCAGCAAAGACAATAAATAAAAACTGGATTGGCATTATTTAAGCAAATAACAGTATTAGAAAAGAGAAAAAAATATGCTGTGGAGATATGTATACGAAAGTGAAAAAGTTACGTGCAGAAACTTCAGTTGAAGACAAGGGCATCTGAAGAAAACTACAATAAGTAGAAAATAACAAGAGTAAACAATAAAAACGAGAGAGGATTCAAAATAGAGAATTTAAGGGATGTTGCTGAAGAAGAATAGACAGACTATTTTGTTTTACAAAATGTGAACAAACTGATGAATAAAACCTTCAAAGATACAGAGAACATTGCAATAAAATATTGAAAAATGATCCTGATGTGATTGTTGAAACTAGTGATACAAAAGCAGTTGAGAAACAGAACTATGAAGTAGAACCCCTCCTTACTTTGTACATGTTTTTCTCCTGTGCTGATAATGCTTAGTCTGATTTTCACTATACACTAAGTGCTTCTTGAGGTGTGCATAGGAAGCTGCAGAAAGTCCAAGAGAGTGCTGCACTAACAATGTACTATTGTCCTTTTGAAAGGCAATAACTAATGTCATCTATACTGAATATAATATAATAATATAAATGTATGTTTTTTTAGTTTTATGGAGAATGGAGAAAGTTAAAAAAAAAGCATGCATCCTATACTCACTCTAGACCATTATTGCCCAAAACAAACGATTGTGATTGTCGCAGGTGAAAATCTAACATGTGTACAGTGGTCCCTTAAAATAGTTTATCAATCTGTCCTGTCAGATCAATGAAAAAACAAGCAGGAATGGCTGCTGTACTTTCCTATGATTGCAACCGGGTACTGCTTGCTCATCCCCCTCCATAAAGAAGGACTGTGTGTACAGCCCCTTAGGATTGTTATCAGGGACAGGAACGAGTACATGGCTTACCCATAGGCCTTATCTTTGCAGATACTAGGATATGCTAATATTACCATTCTTGCAAGAACAGTAGATGCATACCTTTACTAGCTTTAGAAATATTGCTTAGGATGCATTTTCTAGTTGGCTAAAAGAAAAAGAAAAAATAAACTCTGATACAATAAGTTGTGTGTATGACTTTAAACAGGTATCTCAGGGGAGGAACAAAAGTGCACTTATTTTAAAGCAATGAATGCCAGAAGATTGCACTACTGTATTTACATACGGCAAATAAAAATCAGATAAGGAGAGGCTTAATGTGCTGTATTTAAAAGCCAGAGCACTATATCAAAATGCACTTAAAAACAGAGTGTAAAGATAAAGATACAATCATACTTTATGCAAAATAATAATAAAAATTAAAATAAATAAAAATAAAAAAAATAGGATAGATATTGCCAATCTAAAATATGTCTGTTTTCTACTTTATATTACTGAATCCTTCTTATTCATCCATTTAATTTGACCAGTCAATTATACTTGTATGTATTTTACATGTATGCATTCCATACAATCTAATCCAAAACGTATTTGTTTCTACGTAATCTTTGCCCATGTCCCCATTGCCCCTCGCAAAATTAAGTACCATACTAAAACCCTTCACTTACGTTGTAGCAGCAGTCCAGTCAGAAAATACCTTAATATTTCCAGCAGATCAAATTTGTTGTAATACAAGTCAGGGATATTCTATTCACAATACAAATAGCAATATGGATATGTAGAAGGAAGTATCCTACAGCAAAATCATACTTCAGTTCACCAGTATCTGCTTAAGCTTCATTTCTGGTTGCTATTTTGCATTATTTTTTTGTTTCACTTTGTAATTTCTTAAACAGGATGTAGAAAGATTATATTAAAGTGTACAAACTGTAATTTAGGTCAAAATTCACTGATGTCCCTGGAGATGTATTTTCCTCATGAACACACTTGCACAGCAAGTCTGGAGTCAGGTAAGATGAATTATGATAAACAATATAATGTTACCTTCATAAAAGCAGACTAAAAATACAGTAGTTGAAAAAATAATATAGAAAGCATTTCTTCTTGGGTTTTCTATGGTTCATATTTATTTATATTTATATTATAAATGCATTAGATTTAATTAAATTAACCCCCACGAACTAAATGCAGACAATGTTAGATACTTATCCTGTTCTATCAATCTTCACTGTGCAGCACCTGCACCTGCCTCCTCCCTTTCTTTAAAAACAACCAGGTACCACTGAACAGAGGCTCATGAAAAATGGCTATTTAAAAAGTTATTATGTAACCTGTGGGAGGTGGCCCAACGATAAATTTGGAGTCCATAATACCCTAATAGATGAACACCAGACATGAAGCATCGTTCTATCCTTTCTACATCTCCAGTATTTGATTGAATTATGGGAAACATTATGGGGTATGTTTCTAAATTAGTTCCTTGTAAATTTGACCTAAATTTTTTAATCCGCTGCAAAACCTAGCATTTATTATTGTGATTTCGGTGCACTTTTAACAATCGATGGCAGAATGAGTCATTGTTTAAATAGTTAAAACACGAAATGTAGAAGTATTGGAACTGCTGTCAGTAAACTCAAACAAATTGATGGGTATTACACAGTTAAGAATGTAAAGTTCTTACCTGTGACAAAGTATTTAATGGCTAGTTTATTGCTAATGATAGTTGTATGCATGAGTATAAAATGTTTTAGTACACTTATGTCAGTAAGGCTGCAAAGCATTTACTTCTCTTCCTTTTGAAAAAGAATATTATGGTAAACATGAAACTATAGAAAAAGATTGCACAGTTAGGCCCATTTGGTTCATCTTTTGTTTTGAGTTGGGGGGGGGGGGGGTGCAGAGATTAGCATGTGGGTCTGCAAGTGAGATTTTTGTAAAAATTAAAATAGTTTTCTTTATTTATCAAGGACTCTAGTAAAACAAAGTGTGTCTATCTAGTGGATAGGAACTTTAGTGGAGACTGCTTACCAATCTGGTATGAATGGGCTGTGGTCTACAGAGCTCTGTAACTGCAGTTTACACATAGAAACAATGGGCCTGTGAAGTGTATCTTCTCCAGCCTTGGAGAGCTTTAATAAACCAATGCTATCAATTAATTATCACAGCCATCTCCCGTTAAGACAACAGTAAAAGGTGGCTGGTTCTTCTGTGTTGGCCCTTTTTTAACATATGTATTTCTGGGAATTTTTTATCCTGTCAGTTTTAACATATTACCTAGAATAATGTACAGCTTTGTAGTATATGAAATGAGATTCAAGAGAACATAGTAAATAGCATTCCAAAGCTTAAAGGTTTACACTTTAAACATAAATGAAAAAAGTTTTTAAAACAGAGAGAGCTACAGGAAAGCGGGACTTTCAAGGGCTTACTCAAGTATAAAATCACAAAAGAACATTTAATTTCAACAAATCATTACATAACAATAAAACACAGTAGGCATAAGATTAACTAAGGTTGATAGATCTCAGTGTTACATTAAATGAACGTAGTTTGAAACACAAATCACCCCTGCAGACGTAGATCATATTCAAAAAACAATAATAGAGGCTGAACAACAGAATGAAGTTTGTGGTTCAGAAGTTAACACCATGGATAAGACTGATACCGGAAGCAGAGGCTCAACAGGACACTAGTGGGCTGATAAATTATATATTGGAAATTAACCTGATGGAGGACAAAGACTAGTGAAACCTGATAGTCCAAAACATAAAAAAAAAAAAAAAAAAACAGATTGATCAACAGGTTATGAACCCAAAATTTAGGGAATATACACCACCCAGCTTGTTATACTTTAAACATATGTAAATATTACAAGTCTGTTGTACCCAGGAGACATGATAATTATGTTTTTAAATAAATTCTGCTATTTCACTAACTACACAGAAAATAGGTTGAAAATGGCAAAATGTTTTTATTTATGGTTAAAAAAAAAAAAAAAAAAAAAAAAAAAAAAAAAACCCCTAATATTTAGGGACACACTACAAGGGGAGAAGTGACTATTGTGCAAAAAGAGATACTTTTTTGTTTGTTTTAAGTTATTTCGTTTTTTTTTTTTAATAGTACAAGAATAGTACAAGAATCCCAGGATCAGTGAGTTCAATAAACAAATTAATTGCTTGTTTCTCTATTTGTAATAAGCTTGGCCAAACTGATCATGCAAGTAGTAAACTATACATACTGTATATATATAAAGTGATAGCGTCTGTTTGTTAAGTATATACAGTTGTGTATGTATTTTCAGTTGTTACAACCCCTATATATAGGTTTTAGTATTGTATTTACATTTAAGGACAAAATATCCTTTGTAAATTACCAGTGGTTTTCATTCTGTGCTTTTTCAGAGTCTAGCCATGTAGAAGTGAAAGAAGAAATAGAGCAGGATAAGCTAACATCTCCAATGAATGGGATGCCACAGATGTCAGAGATGATTGAACCTTCACCAATTACATGTAAGTGTTATTATGTTAACTTACTTAAGACAAACTGGAGGCAGGTGTTAGTAACAAAAAGTACTTTGGGTTGCTGTTTACTCATAAATCCTATTTTTCAGTGTCTACTTTCTAATGCAGTGATGCTAGGAAATGTAATCTTTCTGTTATATCTGCTTTGAGTGTCAAATGGTCACATTAGAATAACGCTACTGTTCACTAAACTCATAGATTAAAATAAATAGCTGTAATGCAGTGTACAAATGTCATGTAAAACGCTAATACCTTTTTCTGATCTGCATTTTTCAATAAAAGAAAACTTTTTTTTTTTTTTGCACAGGCATTTCCTGTTATGGGGTGTCTATCTCACAATTGTGTTCCTGCAATGTCACCCTGTCACATGACCTTCTGATAGAGATTTTATGTAGTCATTTTCAACACACATTACATAGATATAGTACACTGTTGTCTCTATTAAAAAACCTGCCCTAAAAAAAGAAGTAAAGACCATGGTTTGCAATTCAACATACAGCCTGTGCACAAAAGCGCTTCATTAAGAACAAAGGTTTTGAAAATGTCTAAACTTCTGCATAGTTGCTATCTTAGAAATGTTTTATGTGGTTAACCTTCATTTCCAATAACCCTATAAATTTATCTGCAGCTAGCTTCTCCAATACATTACCTCTCAAAACCCCCATCTCCCTTAACTTTTTCCATCTTGTAGAGTATCTAAAATTTTCTAAAAGGCATAGTTTATTAAATTACTGTGTTTTTAATAAAGAAGGTGTTTGGCTATAGGTACAAAGGCACTATAGAGTTAGGGCTCACATTGCACTACAGTCCCTTTGACCAAGAGGTGATTGTTGTCATTAGTATTGCTGTTCTGACTTACACGGTTATTTAGTAGGTTAGGTTGAAAAAAGACATAAGTCCATCAAGTTCAACCATTAGGGAAATAAACATATCACAGATAAGACATAGTTGGTCCAGAAGAAGGCAAAAAAAACCCTGGTACAATTTACTCCAACAGGGGAAAAAAATTCCTTCCTGATTCCATGAGGCAATCAGATGTTCCCTGTATCATCAGCCTCTGTTATCTTTACTTTAAATCCCTAATACCCAGTTATATTCTTTGCTTCTAGAAAAACATCCAGCTTTTTCTTAACGCAATCTATAGTAGTTGCTGAAACTACTTCCTGGGGGAGCTGATTCAACATTTTATTTTCACAGACCTTACAGTGAAGAATACCTTCCTTATCCGGAGTTTAAACTTCTTTTCCTCCAGACACAAAGAGTGCCCTCTTGTTCTTTGTAATGATCTCAAAGTGAATAATAGGCAAGAGAGTTCTCTATATGGGCCATTTATATATTTATACAGGGTGATCATATCCTCCCTTAAACATCTCTTCTCAAGGGAGAATAGATTCAGTTCAGCTAATCTCTCCTCATAGCTTAGCTCCTCCATTCCTTGTATTAGTTTAGTTGCCCTTCTCTGCACTCTCCCCAATTCCACAATGTCCTTTTTGTGAACTGGTGCCCAAAACTGGACGGCATATTCCAGATTTGGTCTGACTAATACTTACAGGGGGAGGATTATGCTTCCATCCCTGCAGTCTATTCCTCTTTTAATACAAGAAAGTACTTTGCTAGCTTTAGATATTGAAGCTTGGCATTGCATGCTGTTATTATGTGAATGATCTACCAGAACCCCCAGATCCTTTTCCATTTCTGACTCTCCCCAATTTTTTTTTTCAGACAGTAAGAAGCATGCATGTTGTTAGCCCCCAAGTGCATAACTTTACATTTATCTATTTTAAATTTCATTTGCAATTTGGCTGCCCAATCAAACAGTACATCCAGGTCTGCTTGTAGATTATAGACATCCTGTATGGACTTAATGCCATTACATAGTTTGGTGTCATCTGCAAACACAGAAATGGTACTTTTAATCCCAAATTCTATGAGCCTGATTTATCAAGCCAAATCAGAAGCTTGGCGCGCCCGTGTTTGCAATCCGCAATCAGAGCCCTAAAATTATTTATCAACCAAATCCGAGGCACTGGCATACTCACGCGGAAGTCATCAACTGAAGCGATCTCTCCAATGGATATGCGCAGCCCTGGCAGTTTCACACTGGCGAGCTTGCATTAAACTCACTGTTCCCCTAAAAAAACATTCTTTCTAATGGCACACACATTACCCTTAGCCCTGAAAAAATGTTTGTGCTGTTCAAATGTTTAAAACATCTATATGAGTTAAGAAATAAGCATATTTTAAAATGACTTATTTCGTTTCTGTTAGGCAAGAGTTAGGCGCCTGTCTATACGCTTACGATGCCTGATCGGAGGAGCCGCCTGGGGGTAAATATTGCGACTTTCCGCAGGCTTAACCTCGGCTTTGCCATCGGACTAGATTTTCCCACAAAAGTAACAAGCACACACACGTTCCTGTTTGCTTACATATATATATATATATATATATATATATATATAGAGAGAGAGAGATATATACAGCAAGTGGAAGTGTGCTTTTATACAATAGTGCTAAGATCAGGCAGCACATCACAATGACAACAAACCTATACCACTACCACAAATGAACAGAGGAGTTGTGTGGCAGCAAATTAACATGTGTGCAAATGTCAAAATATTAAAAAAATAAATAAATAAATAAAAACTATGCCAACTTATTCAGAAAAGGACTATGTACATAATGCATTCAAATACCATTATGTGACAATGGGACAAAGGCAACTAGGAGGGTCAAGTAGCAGTTTGGAGTGGAAACCATGCAGACATTTGTACTCAATACTTGTGGAAAAAATGAAAAAACAGAGAAGAATTGCTAAACAACAGAAACTATCACTACAAACCAGGCACAAAAACATTGTAGCAACAGATGAAACTAACAAAAATGGGGATTACAAAACAATCACATCAGTGCATATCATCCAACCAAACTTAATTGATAACCCCCCCCCCCCACATACACACACACAAACCAGTCAAGTTAAAATAGTACTAATGAAAATGCATATGTATTTCTATACATTTAAATATATTTTGACATACACACACACAAGTGAAATCACTAAATGTTCCTTAATACATGTATTATAACATGTTTTCCTATACTCATACCTTTACTAAAATTTTTGATTTCTCCAAAGCCAAACTAGAATGAAATTTTTTTCAGGTCACAAATGTTTGTTCACATTTTTTTACAGTCATAGTATTGTGTGATGACATATTAGAAAGTGCTAGTTAGTATATATCCAGCTTGATAGAAATTAGTTTGTGGTGTTGCAACCAAAAGAAAAAGTATCAAAACAACAAGTGCAACGAATGTAACTATAAATGAAGTGTATTCGAGATCTTTGCTCACTTTTGCAGGAAACCAGCAGGCAAGTTCACTAGAACTTCGGTCCCGACTCGCGGTAATAGAGCTTGTTGACCGGCGCGTACATATGTGCATCGAGCATACATGCATTTTATTGATAAATCAGGCCCTATATCATTTATAAAAATGTCCCAACACTAAACCCTGGGGTACACCACTAATAACCCTAGACCATTCAGAGTATGAATCATTCATTACAACTCTTTGGATGCGGTCTTTAAGCCAGTTCTCTATCCATTTACAGATTGACTTTTCTAAACCTATTGACCCTAAGTTGCAAAATAACCGTCTGTGGGGTACTGTGTCAAATGCTTTAGCAAAGTCCAAGTACACTAAATCCACTGCTATTCCACTGTCTACCTGTTTACTTACTTCCTAAAGAGAGTAAATTTGTTTGACAACTTCTTTCTTGAAGCCATGCTGACTATAACTTATAATATTATTTTCTAGTAGAAACTCCCCTATGTGGTCCCTTATCAAACTCTCTAGGACCTTTACAACTATGGACGTTAAACTAACCGGTCTGTAGTAATGACTTTGCTCCCTTTTTGAATATAGGAATCCCATTGGCATGCCAGTCTATTGATACCATGGCTTTAAAATAATAATGGCATTAAAATAACTGAGCTCAGCTCTTTGAGGACACGTGGATGTAATCCATCAGGTTCTGGTGCTTTGTCAACCTTAATTTTGTCCAACTGTTTCTCAATGTATCAATTTTTAGCCATTGTGACTCATTTAAGGCAGTGACATTGGTGTTATGAATTTGGACTTGAGCTCTTCCATTTTCCTTTGTGTACACAGAGCTAAAAAAAAGTGTTTAGTAAATCATCCTTTTCTCTATCCCCAGTTTCAAACCCATAAACATCTTTTAAGGGGCCTACATGCTCAGATCTGATCTTTTTGCTATTTATATATTTAAATAAATTATTAGCAAAATATAAAAATTTGGGGGGTTTGCCTTATTTTCCTTTTGCAATCTGTCTTTCATTTTGAAGTTTTGCACATTTTACCTCCTTTTTACATCTTTTGGTATATTTTTTATAGTTTTCAAACAATGAAGGTGATCCTTCATTTTTTTATTTTTGGAATGCCATTTTCTTGTTCCTTTGGCTTTTTTAGCCTCTTAAACTTATTACTCACTGGAATATATTTTTCATTGTGCTTTTGTAGAACAGACTTGAAACATTCCCATTTCTGTTCTGTGTTCTTTGAGGACAATATTGTCTCCCAGTCCAAGTCACAAGGAGCCACCCTTAACAACAGAAAATTTGCTCTCTTAAAAATAAATGTTTTTATTTTTCTTGTTTTTGCTTCCTGTTTACAACTTACTTTAAATGAAATCATAATATTGTCACTGCTACCCAGACTCTTTTATATGCACATTTGTTATACGCTCTTCATTGTTAGAAAGAACTAGGTCCAGCAGAGTATCATTTCTTGTTGGGGCTTCTATAAACTGTACCATAATATTATCTTGTATTAAATTTACAAATTTCCTCCCTTTTGGTGTTCCTGTAGTGCCATTACTCCAGTCAATGTAAGGATAGTTAAAATCTCCCATGATTAAAACACTTCCACTTTTTGCTGCTTTTTCTATCTGTGCTAGTAATTGATTTTCTATTTCTTCCTTAGCACTGGGGGGCCTATATCAGACTCCAAAAATTAATTGTGTGTTATTCAACCCCACATTTAACTCCACCCATAATGCCTCATCGCCTGTTCCATTCGCATTTCTTCTTTCTCATTTATACTTTGCAATAGAAATATTTGGACACAATATTCAGTATACAAAGCAGGTTTACCCGTAATACCTCAGACGTCACTCTCAGGTGTTACCATTGCAACCTAGGCTACATACATATATATATATACAATGAGTTGCACTCGTTGTATATATATACATTGTATATATATATATATATATATATATATATATATATATAATATATAATTGTAATGGTATATATAATATATAATTGTAATGGTAGGTTTAATGTCTCTGTGAGAGACAGAAAATCAATAAAAGAACCCTGAAAAACCCAGTGCTCAAAAGTCAGAGCTTAATAATATACTTTAACTTTAAAGCCTACTTTGTTTTAATTTTTTTTATTAGATAGCTGTTTACTAGTGTACAAATGTAAAGGATCATATCAATAAATCATTATGGAATGTCAAACTGTCAAAAAACAAACAGCCAAATTTCACAAACTGCGCACGTCCCAATTACAGGCAAATTCGTAACAGCTGTGCGCATAACAATGAGCATATATAAGGGTGTTGTTTACCTTGCTTTTTCCCTTTGTCTGTTTTTTTGTCTTGGGGCAGGGGGGAAGTTGTTTGGTGTGTTATCCTAATCTATGTTGCTACATTTCATACTTTGCTTATCATTTAGCACAAGAGCTGCTTTTGTTTTTTAAAACTTGAATGTTTCAATGTCCATTTTGCAATTCAGTCAATGTTAAAGCTATGTTATTGTGTTTAGCCACATTGTTTTATTGCAATAATATGTCTTTATTACCACCTTTAAATGTTTTTTCTGTATAAATATTTGCTAATCCAGTTTTCCACCCACTAGGTCCAAGTTGCATTTTGGTTTGGTAAGTATTTTTTGAAGGCCACATTTCTTATGCCATTTTAGAACTAATTTGGCTTTATATGGAAGTGTGGGTTTACATGTGTTTGTTTGTTTTTTTTTCCTTTTTCTTTTAGTGGTGTCTGTGTGGTCTCAATATTTTAATGTGCTATTTTTGAAAATGATTTATTTTTGAATAAAGTTGTTTGAAAATGTTGTAGTTGTTTGTAATTTTTTGTTTTGTTTTGTGATCTCCTTTACAATCTCCCAGGATCTTTTAACCTTGGGTGATCCAACAGACAATTGTGATTGTTTTTATGCAGTTCCTTTCTATGAATTGTGGAAAGGCTAAAAACACCACAACTGGCTTTTTAAAACTTAGTTGTTTGATGCACATCGTTGTGCACCAAACCTCAGGTGTTTGCTGCACCTTGTTGTGCGCCAATGCAGACCCAATATGTGTACGTGAACTGTGTGGCCACTTTTGCACAGAAGGATCCTCATCCGGGTAAGTTTTTTTTTTTAGGTGTATTTTGTTTGTTTGCCTTCATGTGCACTCATGTATGTACATACATGCTTATATGTATGTATGCAGTAATATGTGTGTACATATACATATAATAGAAAAATTATAGGAAGAAAAACTCAAAGAGGGTTTTTTTTTGGCATATTGCTTAACATGCTTCGAATTGAAAAGATTGCCTATTTCTTTCTATGATTTCTGATGTTATGTGCTTAGCTCAAAGCAACGTTCATGGATTATATTGCCTCTGGTTAAAGGAGGAATCCACCTTTATGTGCTTCCACTACCAAGAGTAAGTAAATATATAGTAGGCCAAGGTCTAAAATGGCATTTAAACCTGCATAAACACCATGAAAGGATGTAAAAATATGTTTGAAACTTGCCATGGATAGCGTATTATCTTTATTACAGAGAGACTTATTTACTAATATATAGTAATATATTGCAGCACAGCTTGCTTCTTTGGCAACATATCATATCTACTTTAAGCCCCCACTGTGGGTTTCGCTTAAAGCTCTAGAAGTAGATCCTGTTTCCATAGAGACAATGTTGTGGATACCAGCTACAACTAGACCTGTACTTTCTAATTTGGTGATACTTCATTCTCTTCGTATGTGGGAGTCAGTGAAATAATTGGGGGGGAGGGGTACGATATCTCTTTACGCCCCATTTTCAACAATCAGTGGAAACGGTATGTTAATCCCTGACATGGTCAATAAGTCTAGTTTATATTGGTGGATTGCTCATGACTTTAGGATTTATAATTTTGTATCTTCAAATGCAATTCAATGGTTGGTATATTTTAAAAAGGAATACCTAAGAAACACAAGTCTGAGATTTTCTGGTACCTCCAAATCAAACACTTTGTCTCCACCAACACCTGACTCACAGCCTCCCCCATCACCCTCACTGTATTTTAGCATATATGTCTCTGTAAACTCAAATTAAGGAACTTATTTTGAACCTATATGATCTTTTACTGATTAAACAGAAACCATTGCCGTTGCTATATGTACACCGTTGGGAAAAAAATTTGTGCTTATCCCTGGATCCCCTGTTGATTGGTT
This sequence comes from Pyxicephalus adspersus, assembly GCF_032062135.1. NCBI lineage: Eukaryota > Metazoa > Chordata > Amphibia > Anura > Pyxicephalidae > Pyxicephalus > Pyxicephalus adspersus. Next base: position 112,231,957 of record NC_092858.1, read on the forward strand.
GCAAGTCTGGGACACAGTGGTCCTTTATAGTGTGAATGTGCTGGCTATTTAAGCTAACTATGAAATGTTAATGCGCTGGTACATGGTGTCAAAACGCATGCATAAATTTTCTCCTCATCTTACAGGAGAAAATTTATGCATGCGTTTTGCAACCAATCAACAGGATCCAGGGATAAGCACAAATTTTTAGAGGCTGTTCCACAGATGGAACTTTTCTCCATATCTGGTGGAAGTGCCGCAAGGTTAGGAGATACTGGATAGGGGTATACCAACAGGCATATACAGTGCTTGGGTCGTCCTTTCCCAAAAAGCCCGTGGAAGCACTACTCAATCTACAATTAAAAGTTTATTCAAACTAAAATTGAAAATATGCAACGTGTAATGCATTTTTTTTTACATGGACACCATGTAAACTGAAATACTATAGGTTACATTACTGGACAAATTGTCTTGGGAAACTTTTAAAAATTGTACTTACAGTACATATTGGCAGGAACTTAGTGGGTTAAAGAAAAAAAAGCCATACAAAATTGTAGAATTGGTCTAAAGGAGCAAGAGTGTAAATCGACTCTTGACTGTGAAAACAGTTCTCAATTAACAAAACTGATTTGATTGGGCTTGCCTCGAATTTGACAAATCTTTCTCAATGTTTGTTGTACCCAAACTTTGGCTGAACCCCAAATCATATTATTAATCTCAGCCTATTTTAATGCTGTTTGTCAAAGTACTATACCAGAAACTGAAAAAGGATTGACGAGTAGGGCACTACTTGAATAGGCATGTGCAAATGCAAAACTTTTTTTTTAGGGCTTTTCTTTTTCAAACATATTGTGGAAAAAAGACCTTTTCAAGCAGCTTGGAAAACAATACTGAAAATACACAAATCTTTTATTTAACATATGCAGGTGATGACATACACATAAAAAGGAAACAAATTAGCACATGTTTTCTCTACTATTCCAACCAGACCCTTATCTGGGCATGCAGGTTGTGTAGGAAAGTAGTACCCTCACCCTTCTGTACTCTACCAGATCCAAACATCTTTTTGGAGGGGTAATTTGCATGGGAAAAGGGAAAGGCAACTAAGCCTTTCATCCCTTGTAAAGTACACCTGTTGAAGGACAAAGTCTCATCCCCATCTTCACTGTCCCAAAATGGAGGTGGGGGTAATATGGTAGGACATTGGGACAAAGATTATTTACAACAAGGGTGCCTTTGCCCCAGCACTGTTAAAGGGAATGTGGCCTGGCATAACACAGAAGGAGGAGTTGTACTCCATGTCACATCTTTCCTGGCCACTCAGGTTGCATACATGGAAAAGGGTTTTAAGCAGAGCCCCACACTGTTTTTTTCATTGCAACTCAATAAGATTTTACTACAGCAACTATAAGTGTAACTTTGACCTCAAATAAACCTCAATTTTTTTCATTTAAAGCTTGAGTTGTGGTGGCTAAACTTTCTTTGGTATATTGTAATGTTTTGGAGTATTAAATGAAGCTATTGCTAGCGTCTAGTGTTATGGTTTGAACAATATTTGTTAAAATAAACCAATAAAAAAGGCTTGGCAAATTTAGGCCAGTTTAGGGAATTGTCTGTTTATTTAAATTGATGTCAAATAATATTGTTGGTTATAATGCCACTGAAGTTCACTTTTTTAGCTGGCCATAATCTCAATTTTTTGTTTGTTTGTTAGCTTTCAATTCTATAGTTTACAATTCACTGACACTATGCCTGCCCTTTTAAAGTCAGGGGACTGGAACATAATAAACCTCTATTTACAGGCTATTGTAACCCATAGTAAACCTGACCACAGTTAAAAGGAAGGGGCATTATGGGTCTCTGGAATTTAGTTCCTCTAAATTTATAAATTTGAGGGGATCTCTGAGCCTTGAACAGGTTGTCCTAGGATTTATGATGAACCTGTAGCCTAAAACGGGGAATCTTATGTCTAATAGTAATCAACTCAATCCTTTTACAAAATAATTCTCCAAAGCCTTTTCTTCCAGGTATTTCTACAGTTTCTCCTGTGACACAAGGTCCAAAAAGCAGCAGCAGGTCACAGTGCCATCCTTATTTAGGAGATAATGCTAATAATGTACCCAAGAACAGTTCACAGAACAAAATGTCTTCCCTGCCACATCTAGAGAAACAGTGCAGCAAAACTAGTAAAGGAGGAGCTGAACTTCCTTATCTCCCACCTGGTGCACAAGAAGGTATGCCGACTCTATGTTGTTTTTCTCAATGCAACTGTTGTTTCCTTTTCATAAAAAATAGTTTTTTTGGAAGTTTTTAACTCTCACACACACACACACACACACACACACACACACACACACATGGCTTTGAAACAGCAAAATACATTTTTGGAATCCTTATTTCTTGGAATTCCCACATGGGCTCACACTGTCCTTTCCAAAGACAACAGTCTTATTTAGAAAAGAAAGAATGAGATCATATAAAAAAATCAGTATACAATTGTTTAAATGCTGATTATAGTAAATCACTAAAAAAAACATGTACTATTTTTCAGATTGCTGTGTACATTGTACTCTGGCTCTGCTGTTCTGTCAGTTTCTTTCACTGTGTAACCTGCTTCTGGATCTCCTAACATGTGGTTCATGTTCACCGGACTCCGCTGGGATCTGCTGCTCATGCTGTTCCATTGGTGGATGCCCTGATTGTGCAGACTCATGTAACACTGACTGTGGCATTGTAGATGCCTGCTGCGAATCAGCTGACTGCCTTGAAATCTGCATGGAATGTTGTGGTTTATGCTTCTCCTCCTAATAGTGCACTTGAAATGTGAATAATATGCTGCAGTCCATAATTTAAATTTGATGAAAGCAGACTGATCTGAGCCATTTAAGTACCCATTTTCTGAGCCATTATGCCTGACATAGGAAGCTTGTGAAGAGTTAGAAATGCATTTTGTTGCTGCAAAGCAATTAAATCTATAACATTTTAATACTTAATTGTATTCGGAAAAGCGTTTGATGTTTGTCATAATGTTAAAATGCATAAATATCACAATACTACATGGTCAAGACTTACATACAGGGGCACAGACTAACATTGTCAAATTTAAAATCTAAACACTTGGCTAAAAAAAAAACTACTTGGATTGTTAGTATGCCACAGTGATCAGTATCCCATATGTATTTTAGTTAGATAACTTGTTTCAAACACATTATTTTTATATGTAATGAGACAATTTAGCTGGAGACATATACAAATATTTTATGTACACACAAAACAGTTTACTCTAAAATAATAATGATGGGCTTTGAAAAATATAAAGTGAATTTTACTAGATTAAATAAGTTATTTGAGTTATTATAGTTTTATTGAGTTATCTTATTATTATCTACAATTAAAACGTTTTTTTCTTCATTTTGAATAGAGTGGTGAGGGGGTTGACCCTATCAGGTTGCTTTTGTTGTATGTTACCTGAATGTTGCTGACAGATTTGGTTGTGCCTTATGAGGCATCAACCTCTCATTCATATATCAGCTTACCCACATTTATAACCTGAGCAAAATGCACCAAGAACTACAGTATGTTATTTAAAAGAAAACATTTTAACAGCAACTTCGCCACAAAACATTCAAATTACAATAGCAACCCCTATAAAGTTTTCTTTTACTGTTAAGCTTTTATCATGGCCCTGCTCAGAAGTAAGTTTCTCCAGTCTAGATAGAACTGACAAATTCACTGGTACTGGCTCACTGGTACTGACATTTTTGCTATGCTGTGTTGAACAAGTGGACCTAACAATTATCTGTATACTTTTATGGTCCTTTGTAGATTCTATCAGACATTTGGACATTTAAAAACCTATTGTTTTTTTTACTTCTAAATATTAATGCTTTAGAGGGTTTTCCCTTGTCACATTTCTAAAAAAAAGGTTGTTTTTCAATACTGGTGCCCTCCATATTTCTGTAGGATTTGCTTGAATCAATCAACTTCTACACAAATGCTGTTGGGTGTTGATTGCTGTTGCACCTGGTCCTGAATTTCCTTGTGGGTACTTCTTTTGGAAATTGCTTCATGTTACTTTCTCACTTATCTGAGTATACTTATCTGAGTATACATTCTTTTTATTTTGGCCTGGTCTCTCTTACCTTTGAAAAAAAAGTGTTTCATCCTCAAGCAACTTCAGTTTTCCAGTTTAGATAAAATCAACAGGTCTTCTGATTTAGTGTCCTTGTACTTTATCACATGACATCAGTGTTAGGTGCTGTGTTGACTTATATTTTACAGAGAGGAGTTAACGCCAACCCGGTCACAGAACCAATCCACATAAAGTGAATGGTTAACTATTACAATTTTATTGCTGAAAAGCTCACGTTATTACACAGGAATTGCCCATCATCCATCATCCCACACCATTTGCGAGCCCTCCCCAACTAGCTTCCTGTTTTGGCCCCAGCTACTCCCTTGCAATATCTATCATAGGTCGTTTTTTTTTTTTTTTTTTTAGAAACACAAGAAATGTTGGGTTGCCCACCAAAACCGAATCCCAGTGACATTGGCAAGACATAAGAAAGGCAGCCAAAAGCTAAGATCTCTCTTTTTATAAAAAACAAATATATGTTCTGTAAATTCTATATAATTTTAAACAACTTGTAGCTAGTATATTTAGTCTTTTTTGTTGCTAAATGGAATATCAAAAATCAAAACAACACAGGTATTTTGTATCTTATATATTACAGTATATGCAAACATTTTTGTTTTAGCAGTTTTGCGGGTAAATTCAGTATTGTCTTTAGCATGAATACAAATCTCTCTGTTTCAATATTGGCAACAGATTTCATTTTACTCACTAATTAGTATTAAGCGCCCTGCTAATTATACTATACCAAGTAATTAAGCAGTTAATTATTTTTTTGTAAGCTCAGAATTAATTAGAATTCTCCATGAAGATTGAAATTGTAGCACTGCATATGTACAAAGACAATAATCTTGTGAAATATATTACAGCCTGCAGAAGAGGGCACAAATGATGTAATTTATTTTTCCTGTTACACCTCCTGACAGCATGCACAGTTGGGTTAGTTCCACCCCTTGATCCTCATAGAACCACTTTACCAAAGCTAACCAAAAGTAACCTCCCTCAACCATTTGTTTCCCCTACCTTTCCCCACCTGGTTCAGCCTCCCCAAGGGGGAAGTCTCATCGCGGATGATAAATCCATCAAGTTTTGGGAACCCTGGTGCAGAGGGTATGGTGATATGGAGCCTAAATAGTTTTTTGTTGCGGTAGTTGAGCAGCAAGAAAATTTTTTACTTAAGTTTGTTACCTGTTTCCATTTCTTTGGCTTTCCAAAACAGTCGCTCAGTGCCTTGCATATGTGCAGCAGACTTCAGCTCACAGCCATCATGCAAATGGCAGTAGTAGGGATGAGTTTAAAGGAAATAATGTCTTTGCTTTCTGTTGTATCTCTGGGGCCACCTGGTGGATGGCTCCTTGAAATTGCAGTTTTGCATATAACACTGGGGAACAATTTTGAACAATTTTATTGTTGACTTCAATTTTTAAGCTTTTTAACACTAAAATAGGTATGCTGATTCTGAAAATGCAGTTAGTTTTCTACTGTCATGCCAGGTTTTTTCTCTACCGCTTATAATAATGTGATTACTGTAGCGTGGGTTTGTATAGTCTATTCACACGCAAGACAGTGTGGTCAAAGGTTGTGTGCTGCTCTACGTAGTGAATAAGCAAAATGTATTTTTCTACTTTCACAAGTATTTCCTTTCAGATCATGTCTGGCTCTGCTGTTTCCCGTTGTAAGTGCCTAAACAACCCTGATTCATTTTGTTATATCTGTGGCAGTATCACCATTCCCAGTCAAAGGGCGAACATCAGCACATTTGTGGAGCAAGCCGATTTGGCATATTTCAAATTAAACTTGGTGATCACGACAAGTCTCGGGCCCCTCATAAGGTGTACAAACAGTGTGTTGAGGGTTTACGGATGTGGACAAAGGGAACACGTGATAAGATGCCATTTGGTATACCCATGGTTTGGCTAGAGCCAGAGGATCATTTCAGTGACTGTTACTTTTGTATAATGAAAACTTCAGGTTATAACAAGAAAAATAAATGTAACAGAGTATCCTAGTCTGCCATCAGCTATATGCCCAGTGACTCATTCAGATGAAATCCCAGTGCTGGTTTTCGTTACACTACCCTCTCTTGAAGAACATGATTATGGTGATGAACTAGGTGACAACAATGATGAAGAGTTTGAAATTGAAGAGGACTCTGTAAGGGATTTGATCAGCATGAGTTGTGATTTGGCACATGATTTGGGACTATCGAAGAAGGCTTCAGAACTCCTAGCATCAAGACTGCGTGAGAAAAACGTACTTGAAAAAGCAACAAGGTATCATACTTTCGAACCAAAGATATTTTATTTCTGCAATACTTTATAACTGACAATGGCTTTGTGTATTGTCATAACATACTTGGTTTAATGGAGGAATTGGGAATTCCAATCTATAACTTAACTGAATGGTGACTATTTGATAGCTCAAAGCGGAGCTTAAAGTGTGTCCTCCTTCACAATGGCAATATATTTGGGTCAGTCCCAATTGGCCATTCAGTTTCTTTTTGTGAAGAATATGCAGACATAAGAGAGTCAATGAGTTGTTGCAAAATCACCAACACAATTGGGTCATCTGTGTTGACCTTAAAATGGTATGCTTCCTTCTTGGTCAGAAACGCCAATACACCAAGTATCCCTGTTATCTGTGCATGTGGGGCAGCAGAGCTTGTGAGAGGCATTGGGTGGAAAAGAATTGTTCTCCAAGATCTGCCCTAAAACTAGGTGATCCAAACATTCTACATGAGCAACTTGTTGATAGAATTAATATTATATTCCCACCTCTGCACATGAAACTGGGTCTGATGAAGCACTTCATTAAAGCTTTGCCAACTGAAGGAAACTGTTTCAAGTACTTCATTTTGGAATTTCCTAGCCTGCCATTTGAATAAAGGCCAGTGTGTTTGGTGGTCCACAGATTCGGCAGCTCAGCAAAGATGAACATTTCATCAGGACAATGTCAGAAGTTGAAAAGAATGCTTGGTTATTATTTAACCCCCCTAGCTTTCTAATTCTGTCAGTTTTTTGATGCAAAAAGTGATCCGATTTTTTTTGCATAGAAATTTTTGTTTTTTATTGTGGGCCAGTAATTCTTAGGAATAACTCCCGGGTATAATAATTATATTTATTATATTATAATCATAAATTATATTATAATACATAATTATAAATCATTATTATAAAAATAATGAAATATTAGACCACTGGAGGGATTTGAAGGCAAAGCACAGGAGCTTAAATTTGATTCTAAGGTGAAATGGAGGTCAATGGAGAGAACTACAAAGAGATGCAGCGGAAGAGGAGCAGAGGGAAGGATGGCTGCAGCATTCATAATAGATTGTAGAGGAGAGAGTCGGGTTAGTGGAATACCAGCGAGAAGAATGTTACAGTAGTCCAGACTGGAGATGCAGTGTTTATATAGCAGTGACATGTTGCGCAGTGCTTTTTAGGGTCCATGGTCATGCCACTAACTGTCTCTCAAAGGAGCTCACAATCTAATGTCCCTACCATAGTCATATATTTTATTACAGTTGTGGGTGAAAGCCAATTAATGGAATGCAGGCCAATTGAAATGCAGAGTATTTTTAAGGCAGATGTCATCTATTTCCATTGGTTAATGTAAATTTAGAGTTCCAGTTGTGTTTTTTTGATCCTTGGGTTTGCTGCCTATTGAAGTTAAGAGTCACTGTACCCTGGTCAGTCTAACAAGACTTGGGATAGAGGTGCTCTTTGGAAAAAGCTCTGAGACACAGGGCAAGGATTCCAGTCACCTTAGATGCCAGTCTTAAAGGTTAGGGAGCCCACGGTATGGCACATTGCCTTGAGCCTTACCTTCAAAGGTGGTCCACTCCTATTGTGGGCAGTCCTGAGACTTTTGAAAGCCTTTGCTTTGCTCTGTCAGAATAAAGTCAAGGTACCTGTGAACAGGTCAGATCTTCCACATTACCAGACAAAGTGGAATAAAGATCATCTATTTCCATCAAGTCAGAGTCAGGTTTTTTGTTTTACATGGACAAGGAAGCATCTCTACTTTTCTGTCTCCTAACCACCAGCCTGAAAATCTGTTGGCTGTTTATGATGAGAAGATCATTTCTCAACCACGAGTGGCCTCTGGGCAGACAGTTTTTCAAGTCGATAGACCTGATGGCATCTCCAGTTATGTTCAAGTGCCGGCAAATACTGGCCGTGACCCTTGCACAAGAAAATTGATTTTTTTCTCTACGTTTTAGAACCAATAGCACTGATCTTGAGAGGTCCCTTGAAAATAAGGAAGGATTCAGAAAAAGCAATGGTGATTATTTAAGTTTTCCATGGCCGGTAGCAGCATTCTATCCGTGACGGCCTGAGACTGAATGCCCACTTGTTGAAAGGCAGAGGCTCCTGGCATCTGGCTTTTCTCTGTGGTGGCAGATATGCAGCTCAGAGCTTACAAACATCTATGAATAGATGACACAATTTATAGAATTTTTTATTTGAATAGCAGAATCAAGGATTTTCTTCCTTAACCCATCACCAGCACAAGTTCCAGAATTTTCTGCATTCAGCATTGGATGAGGAAGTGATGGTAAACTTGTTTAGGTACAATTGTCAGCTCCCACAACCACCAAGTGGAACGTCTTTTGCGGTGACAGTTCTTCAAAGTAGTTGTGAAATTGAAGCCTTCAGTAAAGTCATTCTTTCCAGTATAGGACTTGCCTCTGGTCCTACAAGTTCTCAGGGAACTTCCCTTCCATCTAGTCAAGGTCTGCTCAATAAGAAAATGAACTTGAAAGATGACATTTTTGACTAACTGTAACCATGACAAGCAAGGATTCTGAACTATGCACCCTCTTGGAAAGGAGCCAGATTGCACCTATCTTCCTGAAATGTTGATGCATCTATCATTGAATGTCTTGTTTAACCTCCTGGGCGGTTCATTTCTGTCTGGATATATATGCTTAAAAGCGGTACATTGTTTTTCATGAAAATTTATTTTACAGTATAATATAATATTATGAGTAAAAAAAAAGTTCTTTAGTCAGTAAACTTAGTTTTTACTAAAAAAAAAAAAAATGATTAATATACTCATACTAATATATTTAGAGATGAGCGAATCGAAGCTGATGAAGTGGAATTCGATCCGAATTTCAGGAAAAATTCGATTGGTAACGATTGCGAATTTCCTCGCGCTTCGTGGTAACGAATCGCAATTTTTACCAAAACGGCGGCTACATGTGTAAGGACATGGGGCAAGGAACTCTAGGAAGGCGGGATGACCCATAATGCCATGCATGCAGCCAATCAGCAGCCAGCCAGCCCTGTGATGTCAGAGCCCTATAAATAGCCTCACCCATCTTGGATTAAGACATTTTACAGCGTTCTGAGTGCAGGGTGAGACGTCTGCAGGCACTGGGGAGACTGATAGGAAAAACCTCATTGTGAAAAAAAAACTGAGAAAACTATTTATAAGTGCAGGGAAAGGATAGGGAGGAATCATTTCACAGCATCCTAGTGCAGGGAGAGACGTCAGAAGGCGCCAGGGACAGTGGTAGAAAAGCAATTTACAAGTGCAGGGAAGGATTATTTGGGGATCCAAATAGCTATTATACAGCTCTGTCATTCCAGCAATTTGTTCTTGTTATTTGGGTGCAAGTGCTATGTTGAAAAGCCTTTAGTGGCCTATATCTGTGGGAAAAGAAAAAAAATATACGCATTTCA
>NC_092858.1:112242414-112311213 GCF_032062135.1 Pyxicephalus adspersus
GGCTGAGCCAGCAAGGTGGTAGCATGGCTGGGAGTCAGCAGGGTGGCAGCAGTGGGAGGTCGGGAGCCAAATGTGCCCGGGGTAGACCACCTGCTTCGCAGCAGCCTACCTGCCCGGGAATTAGTGTTGCAGGAGTTCACAGAGGCAGCGGCGGTAGCAGTCAGTCAGTGCAAAGTGTTGAAGGAAAAATCATCTACTCGGCGGTGTGGCAGTTTTTTGTTAAGCCATTGGAGGAGGGTAACATGGCCATTTGTAGAATATGTGGGCAGAAGGTGAAGCGTGGCCAGGGTGCCAATATTGGCACCACAGCCCTGCGTCAATATATGCAGCGTCACCATAAAGTGGCCTAAGTGGAGAACCAGGGCTCCGATGTGGTGGTCCAGCCTGCCACAGCAACCGCTGCATCACCCAGTAGCACGCACCGGGTTTCTGGCAGTCAAGGCTCCACCACCTCAGCCGAAGGGAGCTGTATGTCATTTCTATCTTCTGCTGTTCCAGATGCTCCTGCTTCTCCTACTCCTCCTACTCCTGGGAGAATGTGGTTCCTGCACAGCCACACCAGCAACTTGGCCAAGTCACATTGCTTTCGCCTCCACGTTCTCACGTCGCTGCTCCTGCGACAGCGTCCGCCTCTGCCTCCTCATCCTCCACGGTGTCCTCAGCCTCCACTGCAGGGACAATTCACAGTGCCCCTCCAGCATACCACATGTGCAGGGCACGGCGGTGTCTTGCTGTTTTGCACTTGGTTTGCCTGGGCGAACGGAGTCACACAGGGGAGGAACTGCTCCGTGTGATTCATCAAGAAATGGAATCCTGGCTTTCTCCGCGACAAATCAAAATGGGAAACATGGTGACTGACAACAGGAAGAACATGGTGTCGGCGCTGCGTCAAAGAAGGCTGAGCCATGCGGTCTGCATGGCACACGTGTTTAATCTGGTTGTCAAGCGGTTCCTGAAGTCTTCCACCCATCTGCAAGACATCATAAAAATGGCCAGGAAACTTTCCATGCCCTTCAGCCACTCGTACACCGCAAAGCACACCCTCCTTGACCTGCAGCGGCAGAACGGCATCCCCCAACATAGGCTAATATGCAACGTTTCCACCCATTTGAATTCAACCCTCCATATGTTGGACCGCCTATATGAACAGAGAAAGGCCATCAACAATTTCTTGATGATCCAAGCGGATAGGAGTACTCCCATGTGTAACTTCGATGTCAGCCAGTGGCAGCTCATGCGTGACACCTGCCGTTTGCTCAGTCCCTTCGACGAGGCCACGGTATTTGTCAGGCGCCAGGACTACGGGATGAACAACGTCATTCCACTGCTTCATGTCCTGCAACAGATGCCGGTAAATCTGGCTGGTCAGGGGACTGGAGACGTGGCGCCTAGATCCCACGGCCACATGAGCCCTGTGGGGGCTGAACTGGAGGAGGAGGAGGACATTGGAGATCAGGTAAGACTCGATTTACTTTTACTTCCCATAGGTTTACCTACCCTGAGTGTGACTCGAGGTAGAAAAATGATGCTAAAAGTGGTAACCCTGAGGGTTACCGCTCAGGGGGTTAAGGTGTATTCTATGTATCACTCCAACTGGGAAGTAATTCCATTTTCCTACAGAGAAACAATGGTTTTATAATTGTGGATGTTCTAGTCAGCCTCCCTAGTGGACCTATATGGAGCACAGGTGTATCTTTCACAGATTTTGAATCCTAGGGTTTTGCTTACATCATGAGGGCTTGATTCCGTTGCAGGAAAATAGGGAAGAGGCGACCTTATATGCTTAATTTGCAGAGGTTTCTACTGAAGTGATCTGTAAACAACCAGTTGGAAGTCTCTAAAATTAGTTTAGCCTTATCGGTTTTAGCTTTAGCCCACTTTGGAGTTTCCATTTGGCAAATGGCTTGTTTCTGTGGCATTGTTTGTTTTCTTCCCTCCCTTTAAGCTTTTTTGCTTGCTACATCCCAACTGTGCATGCTGTCAGGAGGAGTAACAGGAAAATGGAAAATTGTTGTCATATGTACCTGTAATTTTCCTTTCCTGTAATCTCCTCCTGACAGCATGCTTCCCTTCCTCAATTTTATGCATTTGGATATACAACATATTATACTGTAGGCAGCAAGAGCATACCCAAAATCAGTAAAAGTATATTTATTTAAAAAAACAAACTATTGATATAAAGTGGGACTAAATGTAAAAAATAAAGAATTGTAACCAGGCAGGTCCTTTATTGCAGAAGGGATAGGTGATACAAGATAAACATACCTGCCTGATGGCAAATTTTTTATTTGCACTTACCTGTTGCCCTGTCACAGGTGCCACCATGATCTTTGTCTCCTCTTCTGGATTTCGGGTCATCAGCCATTGATTGGCCAGGCCAGTGTGGTGTAACTCCTACACACGTGCATAGGATTTCATTCACTCCCGACAGCTCTGGGGAATGCCAGTACACCTGGGATATCCTGCTGTCTTGTCCCTTCTACAATAAAAACCCCGTCTTCTCATAAACCTTTATGCAGAACTTTAGTTTTAAACAGTTTTAAAGCTGAACTCCACATAAACAACCCCATTTTTTTCTTTTGTTTTGCCGCTAAATGATTTGTACTTTTTGCATTCATCCATTTCCAACATTTATCAAGCCCTTTTCAACAGTAAAACTAGGTTGTTGACCTGACTTTTATGTCTATTACAGTAAAGCAATAAAGCTACCTTCCATTATGCAATCTGATAGCAAAAGAGAATCAACAAACTAAAAAGGTCAAAGCCAACCTTCTCTCTTCTTTTGTCTGCGTGTTCCTTGTTTGCATATGTGCATGTAGGAAAACCTGATTGGCTGGCCTTTCTTTCACAGTGACTGCTGCAGATTACAGACAAAACCAGTCAGGTTTAGGTTTTCACATTAGTGTAAATAATATTATGGTAAGAAAATGTTAAAAATACAACCCCATGTGCCCCATACATATATGCTTCTTTTGGGTTTGTAGTGCTACACAGTGGCCATGCTCTGCTGCTTTTTCTGAGAATAGAAGTCTATGAGATGGTGTAATCATTAAAACAATGCACTTCCCATATGTCTAATATTTATTTTCAATTGTTGTTCAAGAAAGGAGACAGGGTGATTGCAAACCAGGTACTTCTTTCTAATATACCAACCAAAATATTTATTACAATAACATGAAAGTACCTTCAAAATATTTGTTTAACAACACCATTTAATGTATTTTTTTTAATTCAGCTCTATACTTTGCAGTATTGGGGGTAAACACATTGTCCACCCCCTGTATTTTTTCTTTTTTAGTAAATACTTTTTATTTTAGGTACCAGAAATTTCAGTGACAATGATAGAAGTAAATGCTCAAAGTACAAAAAAAAATCAATTAAAAAGCCAGGACTGCATCATACATAAAGCTGCGTACACACGGCAAATTTTTCTCGCCCGATAATCGGTATCGGCCAATTATCGGGCGAAAATCTGCCGTGTGTACAGTCGGTCATCGTTCATGCATCGTGCAGTCTTTTCTCGTTGGAAAGGATCGTGAAAGATCCTTTCCAACGAGAAAAATTGCAGGTGTGTATGCAGCTAAAGTATTGAATAATATTCAGTTAAAAACACATATTTTTTTCTTGAAACATACAGACATCGGAAACATATGTTTTTTTCCCCCTTTCTTTGGCCATTGACAGCCCTTGACACTGATGCATGCAACACAGGATCTGCTCCACATGAAGAAAATCATCACAATTAAGTAAACAATACCTTTAGTATTCACACAATCTTTACGCCATGGGCAACAGGCCCATAGGGTTGTGGAAATGCATGCACACTATCTTAGTGACTTGGGTGCCATTTAAAATTATTTTTACCACAAAATAATGCAGAATTATTTTATTTTTGCATGCAAACTACAACTCTAGAATCCTACCCATGTTGTGTATATACCTACAAAAACCCATCACATATCACAGTACGGTATGCTACATGCCATAGATTTATTCAAACTAGAGTTCTGGTCAGCTATAAATCACTGTTGCTTGTCATATGACTCGTGACAGAGTGTTCCTAAAAAAAGGTGGAAAAAGTGTTTGGTTGCAGGTATGTTGCATCTCTAATGAGGTATTACCTGTCATAATGGCTCCAGGAAAAAGAAAGTTGTCATTTGTGGTGTGGGTTTTGGGGGAAAAAAAATGGTTCTTTAGGGCCCTGGAGCTGGCCAAGAGAGAAGGGTGGGTTTCTTGGCCAATCCTGTGCTGGGATGTGTTCACCTGGACTTAGGTGCAGTGAAAAGGTCACCAGTCAGAGGCTGGGAGGAGGGCAGTGTGTTCCAGGCGTGAGAAGGGAGCAGAGCTCCAGGAAAGCAAGCATCCAATCCACGCTCCAAACCCTGAGTTAACAGTGTTGATGTTGAGCATATGTGATAGAGAGACAGGGCACCAAGTGAGGTAGCCAGATGCCCAGCCGGGCTATTATTGGTTTTTGTGAATTTATGGACACTGTTAACACCTTGTTGAATAAACCCTTCTGCAATTGGTTTGGACATTTAAGTCTGCTGCCTCCTATCTGCCCTGAAGCCCTCCTGTTACCCATCCTGTTACGAGAAATTCCTGTGATATCTCACACCTTATAAAAGGTTTTTCTGCAGTTGATTGCCTATTCTGGAACCCTGTGCCTCCAAGGACAGGCTGTTGGAATAGGATGAGATCAGGACAACATCATAGAAATGCTGAGGATGTCTTGAGGCTGTGGGCCCAGCTGTGTCAATTACAGATTGTATCCAAACAAAAAATATGAAATGTGAGTGACATAAAGACATAAACAATCAAATCAAAGCAATCAAAATTTTACACATATACTTATAGTACCATAAAATTAACCTAACAACTGAATCTCAAAACCAATCTCTGCAAAACTAATCACTTAAAAAAATGGGTTTTAAACAACTCCCATGTCAGATAAAGACATTACAGAGCCTTATCCTTGTGTTAAAACTTTGTGAATTGAGCGTAATCATAATCAATAGAATAAGGTGTGGTTTATACATTATTCTGTCACAAATGGTGTAAGTAAATAAATTGTTTTAGCTATCTGGGAGCTCAGACATGTCTCTTTGCATTCCACTGCACAATGTAGGAGCAATTACCTATTGAGTGTTACCTGCATCTTACTGACAATTTAGACATGGTTTTCAAAGTATATCATATTTAAATACTCAAGCTATATCCATGTATGTCATTTTATATGAGGCATTTGATATGACACTGCACAAAAAAAATCACTTGCTTCATCAAATAAGTCTCACAAATAGGAAATCACACAAGCCTGCTGCCCCAAGTGGCTAGGCCAGGTGGAAATGGTATTCACAGATAGTCAAGACTTTTGGTGTTGGTAGTCTGTCCTAAAGAAACATGCAGCTGCCTCCCGCTTACTGCATCTTCCAGGCTTAAGCTGCGTACACACTTCCAATTTTTGTCATTGGAAAGATCTTTCACGATCCTTTCCAACGACAAGGGAGTGCACGATGCATGAACGGTGCTGTACATACAGCACCGTTCATGCTCTATGGAGAGGGGAGGGGGAGAGCGACGGAGCGGCACCCTGCTGCGCGCTCTCCCCTTCCCTTTCATTAGGATCGGCTGTCGTCCATCGTCCGTGGATCCGGCAGGTCGGTCGTCCGGACGATGGTCGACACCGACTGTACACACGGCAGATTTTCGCCCGATAATTGGCCGATGCCGATTATCGGCCGATAAAAATCTGACGTGTGTACGTAGCTTTACTCTCAGACAGACACACTCACTACCTGACAGCCCATGGACATACCTGCCAGGTCAGTCTAAAATCCTGGGCTGTACTGCTGTGAGATAGGAATGCCCACTCAGACCCTTCCCTCCTATCCAAGATTCTGGGCCCTGTAAGGCTTACCAACAATGGCCACTGCAGGTCGCCAAACCAAATTTACCTGAACTCCTTAGCAGTACACCACCTCTTTTCAGAACGAACATGACCTAAAAGAGGGGGAAAATTATCTACCATCCAGGATCAACCCCTGGCATCCTGTATACTAATGAATGAAAAAGTTGATTGACTGATTGGTTAAAAAAGTCTGTACAGACTGGCCCAGTGTAAGTTTGAAATATTACGTATTAGGAAATTATGTCATTAAAAAATTGCCTTTTTTATTTTATAGGGCACAACATTTTCAGAATTATTTAAAGCCCATGTCTATGTTTTTGCTTTTAAATTTAGACCTTAGCAAATCGTGTAAACGGTTGCAATGCATTTCTCACCCTTTCCACACTCTTACACTTATATATAAATACAAAAAAAATATTTAAAAAAAATTGGAGGAGAAGCTTAACATTATATATGAATGGTAGACAATATCATTTTCATTCCTATGTAAGCCATGTGTAATTCTCAATATCTGTAAGGATGGGTGAACATCTAATAAATAACATATACAAAAGGCCTTAAGCTCCACCTATAAATGCATTACACTCTTGAGTTGTGATGTTGATAACTATTTTTATGTACTGCAGTCTAAAAAATGGCATTAGAGAAAAAAAACCATAAACGTATTATAAAAAAATAATAATAATAATCTTTTCTAATCTGACCGATGTTAGTATACATAAAAAACTTTTTATTATATATTTTTCAATTTGCTTATGACATTAGGAAAGATTTTTTTTTGCAGAAGGGACAACTGTCCCTTATTTTAGGATAAAAAAAACATTTTTTTACTTTATATAAAAGGGTTCCACCCTTTTAATTAAAGTAAAACATGATGATAGGTCCGCTTTAGAGTAAAGAAAACTATGATAATTTATTTCTGATAATTTCTTATCACTTTAACAATATTTCATAGTGATTACTATGCTAGGACATAGGAAGAATAACTAATGTGTCTCTTTTTCCTCCATGTCATTGTGAGTTATTCACTGACAAAGAGTGACAGTGTGCACAAACAGTATTTTTTAGAGAATAGTGATAATTCACAAATTCTATTGTTATTTGTTTGACAGCTTCAGTCTTTCTTGAATCCATGCTGCCTATCACTTATAATATTATGTTCTAGCAGAAACTCTTCTGTGGTTCTTTATCAAACTCTCTAGGATCTTTCCAACTATAGAACCTAAATTTACCGGTCTGTAGTAACTTCATAATGACTTTACTCTGTTTTTAAAGATAGGTACCACATTGGCAATGTCTTACACCAATCCATCACAGTGATTAAAGAGTATCTAAAAATTAGAAACAATGGCTTTGATATAACTGTGGAGTGTGTACTTTCTCTTAAAGGAGAACCTAACCCTTACTGTAAAGATTGCAGTTATAGAGGATTAATATTGTATTGTCATGTTACTTCCTTCTAGCAAGGTACCTAGGGCAGAACTGTTATAGTTTGGTCTTATGCTTTCCTTACAGTTCTAGCTGTTAGAGATAACTGTGGATTGCAGTGATGAGTTTCAATGTCAGGATTAGGATCCAAACCCAGGGCTGCTTCTGTGTCTGGCAGTAACTCTACTCATTATGCTACCTGAAGTGCTGGATAAGTCCCTGATGATGTATTGCAAGATCTTTTAAATCAGTTTAGGATAGCCTACCTGGATTATTTACTTATCTTTCAGATAATCTAGAGAAGCTTTGCAAGCATGTTTGCATTGTCTTTAAAAGACTGAGAAAAAATACACTTTACATCCAACTGGAGAAATGTGACTTTGGAAAAAATACAAATTCAGGACTTGGGTTATATCATTTCCCAAGAAGGATTGAACATGGACCCTGATAAAATCAAAGCAGTTGTGCAGTGGTCTGCTCCAAGAAATAAGGAAATTCAGTGATGTGTTGGATTTGCCAAAAATGTTTTCCCAAAAATTTTAAGGGATTTCTCCAAAGCCCAATCACCTAGCTTACAAAGAAGGTGATCCCTTTTCATAGCCTCCAAAGGCACAGACTGCATTTCGCAAATAAAAAACTTTGTTCATTTGTGCACCTATATTTGTTTATCTTAATCCTGAACTCCCTTTCATTGTAGAAGTTGATGCCTCAGATACTGCCATTGGAGCTATCCTTTCACAAAGAGTGGGGGATAAGATGCAGCTCCACCCATGTGCATACATTGGCAATATAGAACTCCTGGCAATCAAGTCTCGGTTTAACTTTAACATCTCCTACCGACCTGGATCAAGAAATGGCAAGGCTGATGCTCTATCAGGGACTCTTTCTGAACCACCTGAGAAAAACAATACCTACTGTACCATCCCTCCGCAAAAAAAATTTGAAAACTCCAATGCTCAAACCAGAAATTTTTTTAAGCTGGGTGGGTAGAAATTGTAGGTGGGTGGCAGCCCCTGTATTGTGACTAAACTCTTTGGTAACCACCCAAAAACAGCCGGGTGGGTGCTGAAAAGTGCCGAGTGGTGCACCCAGCTAAAAGGGCCTGGGAAGAACCCTGAACTCCAAAACATTTCTGACTGAAAGGGTTATAACAATCACCCACTTCTCAATAATCCTCCCAAAGATGTCAGTCTAACCCCTAAAAGCCTTTTGGCCTCAACTCCATCATCTCTATGTACCCGAGTCTGCCCGATTGGAAGTACTTAAGTACTTACTTGGCTTATTCACGATTAGCTAAACTAGCTGGGCATTTTGTATTTCAATATTTTTATTATTTTTTTTTTTATAAACAGGGTGATAACAATTTTAACATAGATAAATATACAATAAAAACTAGTCTGGGGGCGTGGCCCGAGGACGGCATCGGATGGTGGCTGCTAGCTAGAGCCTTGAGGCATTCCTCCGTTCCTCTCTACCCGGCCCGATACACACCTCTCCAGCCTGCAAGTCATGGTGAGAAAGCAGGGCAGGGGAATCCCTGCTAGGACACCAGCAGCACATTCAATCAAGTCTTTCCTCCTGGCAGACACAGATCTGCTGGCACACACACACTTCAGCTCAGAGCCCTTGCAGCAACTTATTATAGAGCATCCAGAGATGCAGTCTGAGTCTCCTGCCCCTGTCAATCAGCTGGACCGGGACTTGTCTTCACCTTGATCTTTGCCAGAATATGTTCATGCTCTTCCCTCCAAAGATGACCTGTCCTCCATGTTTGTGGACATGAAGGATTATTTCAAACCAGAAGTATCCTTTCTGCGTACTGACCTTACACACACCATGGCCAGGGTGGAAGAGGTGGAAAATAGGCTGGATTCTCAGGAACAGGCCATAAGCGATCTTCAAGATGCTCAGAAAAGGTCAGTAAAGGTTCAATGTACCATATTCTACCAGTTAGAATATGCTGAAAATAGAGGGAGGGAGGAATAATTTCAGGATAGGAGGTTTACCTGAAGCTACAGGACCCGATCAGTTGGAACCTACAGTGAGGGGCATATTTAATCAGATTATAGGCTTTTCATCTACTGCTCTGCTTTGATTTGATAGAATACACAGATACCCAGAGCAAAAGCTGCTGCACCTGATTCATGCCAGGACATTATTTGTTGTTTACATTACTTCTCGGATAAAGCAGCCATACAGGAGAAGCTTAAAGTATCCTCTACCTTAAAATTTGATGGGGCATTGTAAGGAATATATTTTTGCTGAGTTTTGAATTTAAGTTGTTTTTGTGTTTTTTGCTATATTTTGCAGATAATAGAGTTGTGTCTAAACTAGTTATATCCTCCTTATCAGTAGGTCAATATTTGCTCCATCCTTACCTTGAAACATCTTGCTCAGCAAAGTTGGTAATTCTCTTGTTATTGACTAACTACTAAGTGTCTTCCACCTTGTTGTTTGACTATATAAACTGCAATGTGATAATAAAGATTTGAGAAGAAGTGATATAACTACAAGCTTGAGCTGCTTGTGTGTTATTCACTGCTCCCAATGCGTTGAAAACAGAGGTCATGATAGAGAGGGAAATATTGATCTGGGATCAATAGGAAATCGCCCTTACAGTTTGGCGTCAGAAGTGGGACATCTACCTTAAAAAGACCAGGATCAGGTAAGTAGAAATTTTCTTTTCTACCTTTGCCCTCCCCTGTGTCCCTGTAGATGTCTTACGAACCTAAGCACTGTGACAGGGTGGACTCCCTCATAGAAGGACTGGGTCCTTAGTTAGGAAGATTTGGGAAATCTTTTATTGAATATGTGCACACTCATGACCTCTGTTTTTAGAGTATAGGAATTTTGTTGCATGATATAGACGTATATAAGATAAGTTTGTGTTCTAATCTGGTTGCCAAGGTGAGGTTGGGTCAATTCTCACTGCTGTTGTTGCCTCGGGCAAGTAGTAACGTGACCTAAGCTGCGTTTTGGTAAGCGGTCCTGGGAACAGCACGTCAGCGAGCACTGCAGCTACCTGCTGGACTAACTGAACTAACTGAATTAACAATTACTGTGTATACTTGTCTGATATTTATACTGTAATTTATACTGCAACTATGGGAAATTCCCAAGGTAAGGGGAATAAACCTGAGGAACCTAAATATCTCTACAAGAAACATGTAAAAAAAAAAAAAAAATATATAAAAGTGTGCTAGAAACCTGACAACAGGTATGCCCCCTATAATGTTAACTGTAGAGCAGGAAATTATTACACTGACACCTTTACATTACACCTGAAAAATGGAACAGAGAACTTTTGTTCTGTTTGTTTTGTTTGGAATGTCCCGATCCATTCCCACTTGAGGGATCTTTCTCTAAATTTCATATCAGTTGCATATTGGGGATATGCCTTTCCAATCGAGCAACAAACCCTGGCCATCCCAATTCCAGCACAAACAAATGTAAATAATTATCCCCTTATAACTGAAGCACACTATAAAAGTTATGGGAAGAGTTACACACTGATTTTGTAAGATTACACGGAGATAGGAAATCCATGGCCACTGCATTAGCATGCAAGCAAAAGCCAGGAGAAACTATAAGTGATTATGCTAGAAGGGTTAGGAAAGTGTGGAAGGAAGAAGCAGGTTTAGGATTAGAAGGAGATCTGAGTATAGTATTTACTGTGAACATGGGCACACTGCCAATATGATTATTGCCAACCTGAGCACTTTAGATGCCCCAAACATTTTTGCCCAATTATTAACAAAGGATGCTGCAGGATGTTTTGAGCTGCCTAAGTCGTCCAAACCCCATGTACAGGGACTCCACCACCACTTTGTTACAGATCTCTGACCAGGCTGATGAAAACCCAATAAACACATTAGAAGTAGGACAAGTCCTGATAGACTTCTTAGCAGACACAGGAGCGACGTGTTCTGTCCTCCGGTCCTGGTCAGGTCCAACTACATCTGGTGGGCCATCTGTGGGAATAAACGTCATCACCCCTACAAGACGCACACCTCATATCCCCATATGTACAGTACATGGAGAATACATTACACATCACTCATTCAAAGTATTACCTAGTTGTCCAGTTAACCTGTTAGGAAGAGACCTGATAGGATCTCTGGGAATGTCACTGGTTGTTGACCCAAAGGGAGGCATTACAGTGTCAGTACAACTTTGCAACTACCCTTATTGGATTTTCTAGTTCCTGACAGCACATGGTCCACCGGACCATATGACATGGGATTCTTGGACTGCACCCCATATACAGCACTTACAAAACCACATACACCAATATACCAAAAGCAGTATCCTTTAACTAAAGACAAGGAAGATTTCTTAGCACCCATGATTCAATCTTTCTGCCAGCAAGGCATACTTAAGAGACCCTGCTCTCCTTAAAATACTCCAATAAATCCTGTCAAAAAGCCTGATGGCTCATACTGCTTTACACAGGATCTCAGAGCCATCAATGAGCTGATCACACACCTAACACCGGTCATGTCAGATCTTAGTACCATTCTCACAGCAGTACTGCCCGAGACCCAATTTTACAGTGTTATTGATTTAGCCAATGCGTTTTTCTCATTACCATTGTCACCTGAGACTTTATTTTCAAGGGACAACAATATACCTGGTGCCGCTTGCCCCAGGGTTTTGTTGACTCCCCGGCAGTTTTCTCAATTGCCCTCCAGCAGGTTCTTGCCAACTGGCAGCCGCAGCATGGTTCCACTTTATTGTTATGTACAGTAGCCCCTCTCAGGAGGCATGTCACAGAGACATGGTGTCATTGTTGTGTTTTCTGGAAAAGGGTGTCGCAGAAAAAGGTTCAGTTCTGTCTGCAACAGGTCACATTCCTGGGAATGCTTTTAACCCCTGGATCCCGGCTGCTAGCTCCCAGCTGTGTACATGCCATTACCAGTCTGCCTTGCCCACAGACAAAGAAACAGCTGCTCAGCTTTCTTGGCATGATAAATTTCTGCAGACACTGGATTCTTGACTGCTGGTATTGGGACTCAAAGCTCCATCCCAGTACCACCCCAGTGCCCCTAATAACATTCAATGGTCTGATGAAATGACTAAAGCATATGTGGTGTTAAAAGGATCCCTGACCTCTGCCCCTGCATTGGGAATGCCGAATTTTAATGTATTATTTGTATTGTATGCAAGAGAGTATTGTAAAACCATGGCTGCTGTGCTTGCTCAGATGCATGGAGGTAAATTGAGGCCTGTGGCGTATGTCTCTAAGACACTGCCTGTTACTATGCAAGGCATGCCAGCCTGTCTGCGTGTGCTGGTAGCATGTGCAATGGCTGTAGAAAGTGTCTCACTTCTAACTTTGGGTCACGAGACAATACTTTACACATTCCATGCTGTACTACATTTGCCTAAGAATTTAACCACGCAACACCTAACAGCACATAGGTAGTCTGGGTATGAAGTTATTCTAACATCCACTGCAGGATTAAGTGTAAAATATGCTCCTGCTACCAGCGGTCCTGTCTCTGTGCTCAATGCCCTCTTAGGTCTTAAAGGGCCGGAGGATGAAGTGCCAGAGTTACACTCATGTATCACTGAAATTCCCCCCCCCCCCCAATCAAATAGCCATTGTCAAATGTCAAGCACACACTTCTTCCAGTTCCTTTAATACCAGGGGCAACAGACTAGCAGATTTTCATGCCAAAGTCTCTGCTCAGTCTACCACACCCACCACTAGCCCCCCTGATACACTTTTGCTCGCCATCACAGCTTCCACTGAAACCAACACACTTCTAACACAATTACAGTCCTTCGCCACCCCACAGGACATTGAATTCTGGGAAAAGGAAGGATTGACCCTAGATTCCTTTGGAATCTGGTCAAAAGGAAGGATTGTAGAGCTGCTCCAGATAGCAGTACCCCTCATTTGTTTTCAAATCAATGGTATGGTTCTACCCACATGCTGAATCTTTCTGGCACATGTTAAACAGTGAGAAAGTATGACTTGCGTCTGTTGGGCACAAAAGTGCTTGTGTATTTCTTGTGTTGTGGTCTTAATGCTTTTAAGTTAATTCATGATTGTATATTTTTTTTCATGGTTAATGATTTGTCAACCTTGATTTCTTATAATGTGAAAGGTTTACACTCAGCCACTAAGAGGCACCACGTTCTTCAAGAACTTTATTTCCTTTGGGGAGATAATATTTTTCTCCAGAAAACACACCTCCCATTTTACTCTCATGTTTGTTTGTTTTGTGGACACTATCCTCAGTGGTTTTATAGCTTCTCACAGTCGGAGAGATCAAGGGGGGTGGCTATTGGTTTCCGCAGAGGTATCCAGTTTGAGTTAATTGATTCAGCTTCTGATTTAGATGGAAGGTTTCTATTTCTTAAAGGGAAACTGTTTGACCAAGTATGTACCCAGCTAATATCTATTGCCCTAATAAGAACCAGATTCAGTTCCTCCTTGATGCCTTGCATAAATTGCTTAGGTTCCATGAGGGGCTATTAGTGTTGGCAGGAGACTTTAACATATTTTTGGAACCTCTGCTGGATACCTCTTCAGGTAAATCTTACCTCCCATTTAGGCAGCTTCGTAACTTAAAAAAATTATTACATAATATGCAACCAGAAAGATGTGTGGCGGAATCTACATCTGGATGATCAGGATTTTACTTTTTATTACCCAGTACATGACTCTTATTTCAAGATAGATATGGGCTTTGTTGACCATTTTCATCTTGATAGGCTGGGTAGTGCAGAGATAACTACTCACACTATATCCGATCACGCTGCAGTAAAAATTACAATGCTTTTAGGTTCCCCTACTTCTCTTCCATCTAGGTGGCGATTGAATGATTTTCTTTTACAAGATAGAGAAATGGAAGCTGAATCGTCAGGGATTTGCACATCTTTTTTGAAGAAAATGTAACTGAAAATATGTCCCCTGCGTATGTATGGGAAGCCCATAAGGCCACCATTAGAGGTATATTCATGGCTTTGGGGGCCCATAAGTAAAGGGAGAAAAGTTGCAGAGTTAAGGAATTATTGGAATTATTATAGAGGAAATGCATAAACAATCTCAGTGGAGGTTGCAGGCTGCACAGTTGGTACAGTTGCGGTCATAATTGAAGCAATTGTTAGATGAAAAAGCAAAATATGCTATTTCTAAGGTTGCTAGGAGGCTGTATGAATGGGGCAGTAAACCTAGTAAACACTTGGACAAAGTTCTTAGAAATATGAAAGAGGCTTCTCATATTTCTAAGATAGAGATCAAATCTGGGGCCTTTGTTCATCTTGCACAAGAAATGGCAGCAGTGTTTAGAGATTTTTGTCAAGATCTTTACCATGTGCATGAGGAGGAATCTCCTGAAACTATCACTGTTAAAAGGGGGAAAATTATTCGCTACCTCGATAGAGCTAATTTGATTAGAATATCTCGGGAGGGGCTAATGGAAATGGAACAGGATACATCTGAAAGTGAGTTGGGTAGGGCTATTAAGTCCACACCTACGGGCAAAACCCCAGGCCCAGATGGCTTCTCTTTGAGAGAATATATATATTTTAGGCATCAAAATATACTCCTCCCTCATCTTTGTAAATATATTAAAAACTTAGTAAAGGGAGGATTTTTGTGTGAAGACACTTTGAGGGCCCATATATCAGTGTTACCTAAGATGGGTAAGGATCCTTCTCTTTGTTCTAGTTTTCACCCAATCTCCCTACTTAATGTGGATATAAAATTGTTTGTGAAGGTGTTATCTATGAGATTGCAAGCTATTATCCCCTCGTGGATTCATCTTGATCAGACAGAATTCATTCCAGGTAGAGAGGCGAGAGATAACTCTACACAGGTTCTTTCCTTAAAGTGCAAAGGTATAGCCAGCCCTCCTTTCTCTTATCTACTGACGCTGGGAAAGCATTTGACCGGATGGACTGGCTGTACTTGTCTATGACTTTGGAACATTTGGGTCTTGGCCCTAAGATGCTAAATTGGATCATGTCTTTGCATTCATGTCCTACCGCCAGAGTTTGTGTCAATACTACATTGTCTGTCTCCTTTCAGCTCCATAATGGCACTAGGCAGGGGTGTCCTTTATCACCTCCACTTTTTGCCATATGGTTGGAGCCATTTTTGAATACAGTTTGGTTAAATGCAGATGTGCATGGTATTAAAATTGGTGATGTAGAACATAAACTGGCAGCATATGCCGATGACGTATTGTTTTTTATACAAGCTGATATTTCTCTCCCTAACTTGCTCTATCTAATCTATCTAAATCTGAAATTTTGAATACTAATATTCCAGGAAGGGTAATACAGAGGTTGAGAGATAGTTTTCCATTTGTATGTTGCCATAAATTATTGACTTAGGCATTGAGATTATGACATCTTTGACAGAGCTATTTCTGGCAAATGATATCCCTTTGTTAAATACTATTAGACGAGATCTTCAAAAATGGAAACAGTTGTGCCTCTCCTAGATAGGAAAAGTTAATGTAGTAAAAATGAATATTCTCCCTAGGGTGTTATTTTTCAAATGCTACCCATACAGCTGCCATCTTCTTTCTGTAAATTAATAAAATGGTAACTACATTTATATGGTACCCTTTGAGAGCTAGGGTCTCTCGGAGATCACTCTTTCATCCTAAAACAGAGGGCTACTATTTTAAATCGAATATTCAATTGGAAATATGATGGTGTTGCTAAGAGCTGGGTTAACCTAGAATTCGATCTTTGTTTTGCTAATTTAAGTACAATTATTTGTCTGCCAAAGCAATTTAGAGCTTTAGGCCCAGATACTTCACCTTTTACTATTAATACTCCTCGGTTTTGGGATGCATTGCGTAGACAACAAGGATGGCAATACAACTCTCCCTTACTTCCCATTACTGGACATTCCTATTTTTTCAAAGGATTTCAGTAACCCTCTTTCTTGGGTCAACAAACTAATTCTAGACTAGTCCTATATCAAGTGATGATGAGAGATTTGGTTCACCCTCTTGCTCAGCTTGTGCAGGAGGAGAGGCGTAAGCCAATTCATAACCATATACATATATATTTATATACATCATTAATTCAAAATATATTTGTGAATTTTTTAAATTTGTTTTGTTTTTTTTGTTTTTTTTTGGGGGGGGTTCTTTTTAGTTGCATAAGCATACATGTCCATGCATGCACATTTAAAAGTGTGTTTATGCATCATGCATGCATTTTTGCACCTTTAAATGTGTTTTTATGCATCATGCATGTCTGCACATTTAAATGTGTTTTAATGCATCATGCATGTCTGCACATTTAAAAGTGTTTTAATGCATCATGCATGTCCGCACATTTAAAAGTGTTTTTATGCATCATGCATGTCTGCACATTTAAATGTGTTTTTAGCATCATGCATGTTTGCACATTTAAAAGTGTTTTTATGCATCATGCATGTCTGCACATTTTAATGTGTTTTTAAGCATCATGCATGTTTGCACATGTAAATGTGTTTTTATGCATCATGCATGTCTGCACATGTAAATGTGTTTCTTTGCATCATGCATGCATGTCTGTACATTTAAATATGTGGTAAGGCTGCTTCTCATATTCCTCAGCCTAAGAACTCACCATCTTTAATCCTTCAGATGTCCTAAACCCATGTTTCTAACAATTTGAAATGTTGAGGGTACACCAAGGATCCTACTAGCTACTACTAAAGCACATTTGTTGGAGGTTTTTGCTGTTTAAAAAGCAAGTGCATCTAGGAGGCCAAAAGTGAAAAGGCCCATTTTTGCCCCTCTGGGCCACTTACCGAGCAAGGAGAATTGGGGTGTTACCCCTAAATTTTTACCTACATTTCAAGGAACCCTAATTTATTGGGAATGGTGAGGTGCATAAACCAGAAAATGTAGGTTCAAGTGGGGGGACACTTGCTCCTTGCTATGTAAGTGGGCCCGGGGGTCCACTTTTTCAATTAAGGACACCTATGTGCACTTGCTTTGGAAAATGCATTCCCAATGTAGGATTTTCAATAGTGTTTTCAGTTGGTATCCCCATATCTTCAAATGCTTGAAATCTAGTGGGCTGAGATTTTGGAGATCTTTTGGGACTAATATCTATGAGAGTCCTCTGTGCTTGTACACAGAGTTGTAAGGCTGCAAGATATGACATGCAGAATTCCCAAACACAGCTATCACACTGTGCCCATGATGTTGTTACACATGCCCACAGAGTGGATATATTTTCACAAATATTTATTTATATAGACACCACAGCACAGCTATAGAATGGGTGAGGGACACCCTGTGTCCCCATCTCATTCTAGCTGCGCTGTTCTCACTGCCCAGCTCTTCTCAGCAGCTGGAATCCTCTGCACTGATGACAGCTGAGAATGGAGCATCCTCTATTGTTCTTTTAATGGGCTGCGGATGAGAGCTGGGTAGAGGTCCACACACCTAAAGTTGGCTGTGAACAACAATGTACATGCACATATTTCAATGTGTGTGTATATATACGGTTTGTAAAAATCTTCATGATTCTACCCCATTAAGCTCAATCAGAGGTGGATCATTTGTAGAGCAAATAATTAGCCTCCTAGCTATCATGCTAGGCTGGAAATTATCTTTATCTTGAGGACAGAGAATGTACTCTGGATAGATGAGACCACAATGAAGTGTTTGCGGAAGGCATATCATTCAACCATCTCACATAGATAGACAGATAGATAGATAGACAGATAGATAGATAGACAGATAGATAGATAGATAGATAGATAGATAGATAGGTAGATAGATAGATAGATAGGGTATTTTGTCTTTTTTCCGTGGCAACAAAATAACTACACGTGCTGAATTTTCGGACATAACGCAGCTGTGCTTATATTTTTCACATAGATTGTATGTATGTCTGGCACTTATGCTTCACTTAAGCAAAAATAGGATTAAGTACGTTTACATCTAGGATCCCAATTTTTTGGGTTTTCAATGATGTAGTTATGATGTAGCTTAGTGTGGTGGAATCCTGAAGATTCGTAGTAATAGTATACACATACATATCTAGACACATTATTACCAGTTAACAATTGCAAACAAACTATGTCAATCTGCACCAGAAATGAATAAATCAGGTATCTCTGATTTGTTGTGTTTAAGAGGTGTTTGTTTGTTGTAAAAAGATATAACATTTGTTTTCTCTTTTTCTTTAGACTATGCTTATGCGGTGCTACAATCAGCAGCATTCTGGAGAGGCTGGCAGACAGGTTGTGGACCCCTGCAGGGACTCGCCCAAGTGTTAGCCAATTTACCATACTTGGAATGACCTGAAGCAGAGGAGACCGGATTTCCTCAGTGAGGTGGGGGGCCACATCCTGTCTGGTAAGTATTGAATTTTGTGTTCTCCTCTTGTTAAGGAGCAGTGTTTTCAAATGGTTTTTGTTTGTGGAAAGTATTATTGTCTGTCCTTAGAACTGTTTGTTTCTCACTTCCTATATTTTCTTACCCTTAATAATTTGTGATGTTTGTGTTTGTTTGTGTTATTACAGCCAACTCTCAATCACACTGGTGGCAGCTGATCTTACAACGGCCACACAGGCGACTGGCAGTCCCAAAGGATGTCCAGGAGGAGGAGGCATCCCAGGGAGAGGAACCAACTGTAGAGGAGGTGCCATTCCTGGAGGAGGAGGAGCCAGCCATGGAGGAGGAGCCAGCTGTGGAGGAGGAGCCAGCTGTGGAGGAGAAGCCATCCACAGAGGAGGAACCCGCTGTCCAACATCAGCAGCCAGAGTCCCCAGATGAAGGAGAGGAGACGGCCCAGGCCTGTAAGCTAACCTTAGAATCAACTTTTGTAACATATGTTACAATTTAACTCACTCTCACACTATTTTCACCATTTTAAGTTACAAATACAAAGAAAGATCCAGCAGGATTTCATGTAGCTTCTTGTCATTAATCATGCGTCAAATGAAGGTTGTTTCTTGGTTGTTGCCTAGCATGAAGAAAAATAGACATGGGTTGTTTAGTTTCCATAGTTGTACTGACAAATGTTTGCTCAGAATTTTTTTTTACGTAGGCAAAAAGTATTAGTTAGAAGTTCTGCATTAATCTATTCTCTATTCATCTTAACTAACCTTACAAATCTATTTCAGTCCTGCCCACCCACTTTTACTTATGGTGTTTATTTTTTTATCTACAGCTAGTAGAGCGCCCTTGCCAGCACCTCCTCCACAGGACACAAGTTCCTTATCTGAATTTAAGTATTTCTCGATTTTAGATATTGTGAACATTCCTTTAGAACCATGAATATAAACTAGGATGTAGTTTGTTAGGCCTAGCTCCATCAGGTATCATTAGAAGTGTATGACTATCTTCATGTCTAGGCAGCTTTTAACAGAAGACAAAGGTTAAATGTCAATTAGCCAAGTTTGTCTCCTGTGAAAACCCACAACTTTCATTGCCAACAAACTGCATCACTTTAGTTCCACAGCCATAATTAGCTTGGCCCCAGAAATCACCTTTCTTTCTTGTTGGGCACTGTGTAAACAGCAAAACAGTCATAACTTGATGACATGAGATAGCTTGAGTTCTTTAGCACTGTGCAATTTAGGAACTAGCTGTATATTATACTATTACATTTGCTCAGTACTTATCTCCCTTTTTTTTTCGGTCTCCTTCCACATACACAGCCAGTTCCACATTGATGGAGACAGCAAGCCCTCCTGAGGTTCCCTAAACATACCTAGATTTGTGTTCATTTAGTGAACAAAGATGCAATCATGTATTTGGAAATAATGTTTAGCCTTAAGGTCTGTTATTTAGGTAAATTTGTCTGCATAAATATGGAAATTATATCCCTTATCAATGCATACAGATATTCAATTAACGAAGGTTCGTGCACAAATAATAGCTAGTCACTCAAACAGTTTAATTAAGAAAACAAGGTAAAACAAAGTACACAGCAATATTGTCAGATATCTACACATAGGAACTTCAATCAATGCTACATATATATCACATGGACATAAAGTTATTAGTAGTAACCGCTGTAAGAATCTAGTAACTCCTTAGCACACAATACAGTAATTATAAAATAGCAATAATAACATCGACATATACTGAACAATATAAGAATGCAATTCAGGAATGTGGTATAGCTACCTGCTAAGAGGTTAATGGGTACTTCAGGAACCTGCTTCCTTCCGAAGAGGACCCCATACCAGCTTACCTAGGAGACTCTCAGGAGACGAAGAGCAAGCAAGAGAGCAAGAGAAGCAAGAGAGAGCTAAATCCTCTCAGTTCCCCTTTTTACATAGGTAATTCCTATTGGGATTGGTTAATGTAGTTTGATGGACCTCCCAACTAAATTTGCTATATGAATCTCCAGCTGGAATCTATGTTTAGGGGTCTATAAATGTCCAGCTGGGTCATCCCCCCAGTCCATCTGTTCAATTATGCCTCCATCTTCTGTTTACTCAGGTGGATGAATGTATTGTCCCTTCAAGGCCATATTGGTGATCTGTTTGTTATGGGAAAATAGGTCTTGTCTCCTGGCAGCTGTAGTATCACCTGTGTGTTACTCTGTGAAGTCCTGGACTTGGAGACCGCCTAGGAGGGCCATATATCCAGCCCGAGTAAAAAAGGTTTCCTGTCTAAACACCAACTTCCTGCATTGCATTCCTGCATTATTTCCTGCTAATTAGATACAGTCTAATTATTAGGACGCACACATACATATTCATACATCTATGAATACATCCATATATATATATATATATATATATATATATATCATACATCTATGAATACATCCATATATATATATATATATAAATATATATATATACATATACATATCTATTTACATATTCATAAACAATCTTGAGGTGCAACAGGTCATTACAGCAATACTTGAGATTTCATACTTGATTAGAATGACAAATTTACAAACTGGAATATTCTCCTGGGATTAGCAAAACTGAATTTGGAGCATACTTGGGCCACATCAAAAGAAACTATGATAGGTAAAGTGTCAAAGTGCGAGGGTCACTAACCTGTGGAAATTGGGCAAACACAAAATAGAGATTAAGCTATTTTATACAAACAAGTGTCTTCACACAGGATCCCAACTCAAACTCACACTGTAGGTCTCATGGAGTCCAGAAAAAATTGTGGTGGGGTGGCAGGGACACGGGCTAGGCTGGCAGAGGCTCAGGGTGGAGCTGGGGAACAAGGTGAAGCCGGGGAGCAGGATGGAGCCGGTGACCAAGCTGCTGCTGGCTGCTCTGCAGGGGATGGGGGGCCGGCAGGACCTATTGGGATTTGCCAACCCAGCCTGTGAATAATCACTTGATTTAGCTGAGATTGTTGGCCCAGGGCTTCACTTGGTCAACTCTGAACATGTAGGCACCCAAAGTGGCTGATTGTTGCTGGGCCATTTTTATCAGTGTTTGCATGACTGCCAGATGTTGTTGGAACATCAAGAAATGCTAGACAAAATGTTAGACACATTTATTCAGAATCCTAAACATTAAACATGGGTTTCTTACGGAAACCTCAGGTGTCTCCTCTTCTTCTTGTGGTAAATGTCCACCTGAGGGACCTTACACAAAAAAAAAACACAAATGGAACACATTGGGAAAGGTTCATCCCCCCCAACACATCCCAAAATAAACACTAATGGACCAGTTCTTGCCTACCTCCACAGAGGATGCAGCCCACGAAAACTCTTCAGAACCAGAAACCAGCAGACTTGGATGTTCTACAAAGGCACATGATATATCACATCAAAATAAATTAATGTGGTAACAAATCTTCACATATCAAAAGTCCCCAATATTTCGCACAGGCAAAATGATTTTTTACATTCAGACAGAAATTGGAGTCTACTTTAAATATTTAACTCAATAAGCAGGCAGACATTCCCAAAGGAAGACTGCACCAGAAACATCTCCCACGAAAATTTAACAAATCTTATATATATAGACATATTATAGAGAGATCGAAGGTTATTATTTAGCTTTTGGAAGGCTGAACACACACAAACCAAGTTACCTGTGTTCTCCTCCAGGCTTCTCTGCAGTGGATCAACAACCTCGTTCGGTAGATGGTGATCTGGTAAATAAAGCACAAAAACAAATACAATAGAGTGAGCTTGACTCTAACCCAAGTTCATTTGGATTGATCGGTTCACCACAAAAATAACCAAAAAACATAACACTCCCAGACCAAAAAATGCGTGAAATGTAACACTCATATTACACATATGAGTGTGGTTATAAACATGATTAGAGACAGCTGCACAATGTCAAACATGAAGGTTCATCTTACCAGGAGGAAGCTCAGTGTCATCTTGGAGGGAAGTGACATCCTCGTCATCCACATCATTCCGAGCACAGAGGGCAGGAGGGGACTGCTGCGTCTCAGGGCGTACTATTGTAAATTAAAAAAAAATGATCTCATATTTTACCCCAAACATAAATAAGTAAAAACACAATCCAATTTTGTTCACAATGCTATTGACTAAACTGTTGCAAACCCAAAAAATCGCCAAAATAAACTAACATTGGTAATTAGGTAATGTAAAAGGTTACGTAAACTTACATGGTTGCCAAGCATCGGAGTCATCCCGGTAGTCCCCCCCACCACTGTTTCTGGCCCAATAATTGGCAATGCCAATCTTTCGTACTCCACGAGACGCTGCACAAGATGTTCAGGATAGGTCCCACTCCTTCCAGCCTCTGTGCCCAAGACCTTTTTGACGTGTCTGAAGATGTCACTCACACGCTTTTGACACTGGGTAATGGTCCGTTGTGTACTGCCCACTGCATTACCACTCCTGGCAATTTCCTCCCATAGTTCCTGCCTTTCAGCATGGGAGGTCTAGGAGTGCAAGCCCCCACAGAGTGGTGGAAAATGTTGTACGTAGGACTCCATGAGTTCTGCATTTTGCTCAGGAGTGAAGCTGGTTGCCTTGGAAGCAGATTTCCTGGGCCGGCTGAAACTGAGGTGCCAGGTTGAGGGCCCAGGGACCTAGATGTTACTTGGCCTTCTTCACAAGGCAACCTAGCTGGCCTGAGGGAGCTGCCTGTTTGTCTATGGACTGAAGACCCTGGGGTGGTGGTGGCGGGGCCAGCAGCAGCAGCGATGGTGGTGGTGGTGGTGGCAGCGGTGGTGGCCATTCTCCATGGCTCCATGGTATGAAAAAAAAATGAAAACAGTTATGGGACAACACACCAAAAACATTTTTGGAGGAATAAAGTAAATCGTGTACTCCTTTTTTCAGTTCTGTTTTTTTTTTGTAGCAGCCTTCTGGTTTGTGGCGTTTTTGTATGCATGCAGAATGGCTAAGAAGTTCTGTGAAATTATATAGGGATACAGTACGTGCGTATGTTCATGCGCGTAACATGCACACGTTCTTTTGTTTGCACGCGCTTAAATATGCCCTGGGGCGAGGATTGTGCGTGTTGTTCTCATGGAGGAGGACATTGCTGAAATATTATTATTAACTAGCAACAATCACAACTCTTCTGGTTAGTGCACAGGAAGAGCAGCAATAACCCGAGGAGCAGCCTTCAACTTCGCAACGGTCCGGGAGCCATGTGTTTTCTTACAGCATAGCCGCCTTGATAGTATAAGTGACCAGAATGTCAAAAGGTGTTTCCGCCTGTCCCATCAGGTGATCCATGACCTGTACAGCTTGCTGGAAGCTAAAATTGCTTCAATAACCAAGAGAAGCCAGACTGTGCCAGGAATGACCAGGCTCTTGGCCACTCTCTATACTTTAGGAAGGGGTTCCTTTCAAACCTCCTCAGCCTTAATTTGTGCACTAAGCCAGCCTACAGTTTCCAGGATTTTTATGAAGGTCGTAAAGGCCATTGTGGACCCACTATATATTCAGTTCTCTCAAACAGCTCAGGAGTGGAGGAAAGTAAAGATAGACTTATTCAGATGAGCAGGCTTTCCTAATGTTTTGGGGGCCATCGATGGCACCCATGTGGGAATTCAGGCCCTTAAATGGCAGGAAATCGCCTTTCGCAACCGGAAGCGATATCATTCGCTGAATGTACAAATAGTCTGTGATGCCAACAGGAAAATCATGAGTGCATGCACAGGTTTCCCAGGATCATGTCATGATGCCTATATCCTGTGTCAGATAGCCCTCTACCAGAAATTCATCTCTGGAGAAATGCCTAAGGGCTGGTTATTAGGTAATGTGTAATGTCATTACTGTAATACAACTAACAGTAGTAAAATCATAAAGACACCTATTATGTTGCTATGTCCCTTTGAATTGCCAGAATGCCAAGCTATTACCTATATTGTATATATGTCATATTTTGTGCTAATATTTAATTTAGCAAATAGTTTATAAATATTGTACAATATTGGGAGCATGGGGGAACCCTAGAACTAACTTTAAGATATTCCCAGAAGCCCTAGTAAAATTACTATGTTCACAGCTCACAGTACTTCAGTGTGGTAGTCAGTAGTAACAACCGAAGGTAGTCAGTGGCTCCTAACAACCAAAAAGCAATAAAGTGACTGGAGAACACAACCCTTAGCTACCTTTGTAAAAAAAACTCTGGTGTTACACTGCATTCACAGAACACTTACTATACCAAGACTTAACACTTATTATGTTTGTCTTTTAACAGCTGACAAAGGATATGGGCAGCTTCCATGGCCTATGACAGCTGTGCATCACCCCCGGACGGAAGCAGAGCATAATTACAACAAGGCTCTGCAAAAAAGCCGGGGTTGTGGAGCACACCATCGGGCTGTTAAAAGCATGGTTTCTGTGCTTGGTGCGGCCTGGTGGTGAACTCCTCTATGCACCGTGGAAAGCTCTGGAAAGAGTTATTATGGCATGCTGCGTCCTGCACAACCTGTGCCTGCACCATGGTGATACCTGGGACATTCCAGAGGAACTCGAGCCAGAGGTGCACCAACATCCCGCCTCCAGCTCCCAAAGTACAGCAGAGGGACATCAGGGATGAACTTGCAAATGTCTGCGCATGCCTTTGAATATTATACATATGTTTACAATGCATGCATTACATATTTCAGCACATCATGTTTGGGTTACAAACCAACCTAGGAGTTTAAGTCATAGCAAGCACACTTTAATTGTGTGGGAAATGAAATAGCAGACATATTTGTGTTAGAGCTGGACCTTTATATGACACTTTACAAAAACACATTGCCATATAGGGGCAGAGTGCAATTTAGTTAATTATCCTCTAGTGCCCCAGAGATCGCACACTCTTCTCAATGAATGCAGCCACAGCTACAATCATTGAGAAGATGCCCAGCACAGGAGAACCTCCTGACATTGTAATATAAATATCTCTTACAAATGATGCATTTATATCTGTAACAAATGTATCATTTGTAAGAGATATTTATATTACCATGTCAGGAGATTCTCAATCTTCTCAATGATTGCAGTTGTGGCTGCATTCATTGAGAAAAGTGTGCAATCCCCAGGGCACTAGAGGTTAATTAACCTCTAGTGCCAGGGATCGCACACTGTTTTCAATGAATGCGGCCACAGCAAATCGGTTCGGCAGAATTTCGGAAGAATTCCTCTTTTAACAAGTATCCGTTTTAAGAGACTAATTTTCCTTGAGCTCTTTCCAAATTCTAAAATCCTGTTTTATATACTAATTGACAATAATACTATATTACAGTGTCACAAATATTATTATTATATAATTGTTAATCTAAGGGCCAGACAACCAAGACAACCACATACATGATACAAGAGGGTTTCTAAAAGAGGAAAAAAAAAGAAAGAAAAATTTTTGCACCAATTGATTTCTATTTTAGATATTTATGTTAGAAGAGGAAAATTTCCTCCATGGTTCCCAAATCTAAATCGAATTTGATCAATGTATTTTCAAGAATATTAGTCATTTTGTCATTGACCATAATCCAGTTCATTTTGGTTTTAAATATTTCTATTTAAATGATATGAGATTTCCAAGATTTAGCCAAAGTAATCCGGGCAGCCAATAACATTAACTTCAAGAGTTTCTTAAGAGGCTTAGTGATTAACCAATCACATCTACAAAACAAAGCCATCTCTACGTTGCCAGTTATCTTTCGTTCTAAGATCAGGAACCAAATACTATCTAAGAATAACTTTGTAATTTGCTTCCACTAAGGCTGTATTTAAGGATACTTTGGACAAAGAATAGGCAATATCATTCCACTCTGTTCTAGAGAGTGATATACTTAACTTCTTACTCAAGGATCGCATAAATTTTAACTTATTTGAGGTCGACATCAGAGCAGAGTAGATTATTGATATTTGGCTTTTCATATCCTTTAATGATCTACATGATTTTTCAAAACTCGTAGAAAGCAAGGGATATGAAGCAGAACGAATTTTCGCAAATATAAAAGATCGAAGTTGCTATATCTTAAGTATTCACCTGTTGGAAGATCTCTTTCAGTTGTAAGGAATTCCAGGCTTAACATGCCTTCCTTATCCAAAATATCACCAATACATTCAAAACCTTTACTAATCCACCAAACAAAATTTTTAGAATTTTCTCCAGGTGAGAAATCCTGATTTATGGGGGGGGGGGGTATGCTTTGAAATTAGTTTAGAGTTTTTTTTTTATCCCATAATGATAGGGAATGATTTAAGCTCTATAATGTCTATACTTTTTTGGAGTAACATGCGGAGTAACATGGAGTGACATGCGGGGATGAAATATACATCAAAATATCGTCAGCGAACAAAGCACATATATGTTCCCTTTTGCCACACCAATCCCTTTAATATCTGGATGATCTCTAATGGCTATCGCTAAAGGCTCTATCGCCAGTGCAAATAATAAAGGTGAAAGTGGGCATCCTTGACATGTACCCCTTTTAATGGGGATGTTAACAGAAAGAAGGCCGCCCAAAGATATATTTGCTGATGGTTTGTCATATAATGCCTTTAAAACATTAATAAAGTGCTTACCGAAACCCATTACTGATAAGATCTTAAATATATATTGCCATGAGATGCTATCAAAAGCTTTCTGTAGATCTATAGCTAGTACCATAGCTTCATTCTTTTTGCCATCATCCCAATTAGTGTGTAGTAGAGATATTAGGTCTATAGTGCGTCTAGTTTGATCTGAAGCCTTTCTGAGGCGTATAAACCCCACCTGGTCAGGATGAATATATTAACCTATTAAAGAGTTTAATCGAACCGATAGAACCTTTTTCCATAACTTCAAGTCACAGTTAATCAGAGATATAGGTCTGAAGTTAGTTATATCTGAAGTATCCTTACCTGGCTTTGGGATCACACTTATAAAGGGTCGATTGGTTTCAGATGGAAGAAAATTACCCTCTCGCAAATAATTGAAATATTCTGCCAGGTGTGGGGTTAACTGTGTCTTAAAGGCCTTATAATAAACATATGTAATTCTATCTGGGCCAGGTGCACTACTTGATTTCATTGGTTTTAAGGCTTTTTTAATTTCCTCCATTGTTATAGCTTTATCTAGTAATTCCACATGTTTGATTTGGAGTTTATTTCATCAAAGAATGCATCCAATGAGGCTTGTGTTGGCCATGTCTGTTTATCATAAAGGGTAGACTAGAATTCTTCAAAAGCCAAGAGATTTCTCCCTGGGTTTTGAATTATTCTAACATCTTTTGTTTTAATTTTAGGAAGAACATAATTGTAGGGTTTAGGGTTAAGTTTACTTACTAATAAATTTCCAGGCTTATCCCCCCTTGTATAAAACCTATGGTTTGCCCATTTCAGTGATTTCTCAGCCTTTGTGGTCAACAACAGGTTAAAATCAGTTTGCAATATTTCAGTTTGTGATCTATATTCAGGCGTTTGGTTACTTTTTTGTTGTTGTTGTAATAGGTGATATTCCCTCATTTTAGTTACTAACACTTTTTTGGGATCTCTTATATTTGGTTCCCAGGGGAGGTGTCTTCTGGCTCATTGAAAAAAGAAATATTCTGCAATTGAACGCTCTATTTCATCTTTTATTGCTGGGTTCAAAAGCAGACTCTCATTTAGTCTCCATCGGCCTCGGTTTTGAATAATTCTAAGACCACTCAGTTTCAACAAAACCAACAAAACAACAAAAAGGGACTGAGAGGTACCAATTTTGATTGGAGAAAAGTTATCAATTCTAGAGTACTGATTATGGGCCACTGAAAAGGTTGGGTTTAATTCCTGCCAAATATCTATGAGATCATATTTATGTAATATATATTTATATATTTGATGTTTAATGGCTATTTTTAGGTGGAAATCAATATTTAGGGATACTGGTTTTATCCAATAGCTGGTCCAGTGCTATATTGGAGTCACCCAATAACATCAAAGAGCCTTGCACAAAAGATTCTATTTTATGTAGTAATCTGTAGTATTCAGATCTTCATTGGGAGCATAATATGTTACCACCGTTATTTTTTGTCCTGCTACATCCCCTCTTACCATAGAGTATCTTACCCCAGGGTCCCCGAATTACTTCCTGTGTTGAAAAGTTGAGATGCCCAGCGAAACACAACATTACTCCACCCTTTTTCTTATCAGAATTTGCATGATAATTTATAGGGAACCTTTTGTGGAAAAAGCGTGGTATAGAATTCCCAGAGAAATGCATTTCCTGTAATGCTAGTATATCTATCTTAAGTGAGGTATAGTATTGAAATGCTTTTGACCTTTTAATGGGGGAATTAAATCCTTGGACATTATGAGTCATGCCATAGGAAATTTTGGGTACAACAGTTGAGAGCCTCCATTTAGCTAAACATTTATTTGGGGGTAATAGATACAATAGGGTAATAACAACAAGACTAAAGACAAAGACAAACAACCAAACAACAAAGCATTTAAAATACCATTTTTCCTTTTTCAAGGTTTTCAGGGATCCTGGGGCACATATGAAACCCAGCTCCCACATTGTAGCACATATACTGCCCCAAGAAAACCCCTGCCTTTAGAACATACTTTTGTTCAAAAATCCTATGGAGGAGTTAGTAGGAGTTGCAGCCCCACACCACTAAATTCACTCCACAGACAGAGGAGATCATGTATTACTCTCTTAACTCGTCCTACCTACTTTGAATAGCTATATGCTACGAGGTTATTAAAATATTTTAATCACTGTAGGAGCTAGCACTGCATCGAGACCAATATGCTTAATTTTCTAAGCCCCTTCAGTTAAATACAATAATTCTTTCAAGACATAAAAGTATCTTTTGGGCTCCACCAGTGTAAATTACCAAGCTTGCCTATTTTGCCAACTCGTCAGAAGTTTCCAAGCACAATCAACTTATCCTATTAGTCTAATTTCCCCTACGCTCTCTAATTGATCTATTACATTATTTGATAGGTAGCATATGCCTATTATAACCTTTAATCAACCTCTCCTAGAGGATCCCCACAAGATCACTAAACAGAGAGGTACAACAAGAAAAAATAGACCATAATATGATATTCCAATATAAATATCCCATTAGGTAGATTTTAAAGCTTTTTTAGCGCTCTGATTTGCCCTTTGCCATAACCGATATAAAGAGATTTGGTCTACATCGTAGGAGATAGCTCAAGTTCATGTAACAGCTGTTTGCCTTCATCAAGTGTAGAGAAAGAAAATGTCTTCCCTTGAAATTGAAAAATCAACCGAAGTGAAAAGGCCCAGCGGGATTTATGAGATATAAGGATTTGAAGTATTGGTTTCAAAGTCCTCCTATATTGAATAGTGTATGTTGAGAGGTCAGAATAAATTTGAACTGGAGCACCCTCCATTATCACTGGATCTTCTCCCCTTCAAATTTTCATTAACCTTTCTTTAGTGGAATAATAATGAAATTTCACTAATATGTATCTTGGAGGGATTGGGTTTTAATTGGTACCAATGCTCTATGAGCTTCATCAATTTCAAGATATATTTCTAGGATATCAAGAAATGAATATGAACTTTTATGAACTTCTTAACCACAGTTTTATTATCTGTAAATGTCTCTGGTAATCCTCGAATTTGAAAGTTAGATCGTCTTGAAGGATTTTCTAAATTGTCTATTTTATGTTGTAATTCCTCTATTTTACCTTCTAGTGTCGATATCTGTTTTATATTTTGCAAAACTTTATTATTAGTGTTATCAATATTCTGTTCAATAGCTTCTAATCTACTTCCAATCCCCTGGAGATCTTGTTTTATCTCGGCTGTAATATCCACTGAGGTTTTCACCAGTTAATTTTGTATAATAGTAGTCAGGTGTTCAATCACTCTAGATTCACTTTCAGCTGACAAGTTAAAACCAGCAGGCAGGGGTTAATTTGAGATAATATATGTCCATTTTCTGAATAGTTAAGTACATTATCAGGTAAAATCTCACTATTATCAGTAGGGGAGAAAGCTGGGCTTTGTGGTAAGGACTGGCTCTGTGAGGTGTTACCTCCATGCTGTGAGCTAGAAATATCAAAGCCTTCCAATGTTGCCCCCCGGAGAGGTTGAAGGGGAAATCTCCTTCCATTCCCCAGCTTCAATGCTGTCTCTCCTACCTGAGCCGCCAGGCTGCTGACCTGCTGGAATTATTTGCGGTAATCGCACTGCATGAATCCCAGGACAGCGTACAACCATCTTCCCCTGCTCACTGCCATAGACACCGGCGCATGCCCTAGCTGGGCATTTTGGTACTACAAAAACTTTTATCACATTCCTTTTGGTGGCCCAATTATAAAAAAGATGTCAAGAAATATGTTTCTTCATGACAAATCTGTGCATGTAAACGGACCCCCAAAGCTTCTCTTGGGTTACTTCAACCACTCCCGGTCCCCTCAAGGCCTTGGGGCAAAATTTCCATGGATTTTGTGGTTGACCTACCTCCCTCAAAGACGATGACCACAATCTTAGTCATTGTTAACCGTCCTACTAAGATGGCTCACTTTATCCCAATGAAGGGAATATCAACCGCTGAAAAAAACGCTGAGCTTATGTTCAAGAAATATTTAGATTACATGGAATTCCAGATGATGTGGTGTCAGATAGAGGAGTACAGTTCACCCCAAAATTTTGGAAGCACTTTTGCACAGCCCTAGGAATCACAATTAATTTGTCTTCTGCTTACCATCCTCAATCTAATGGACAGACTGAGAGGACCAACCAAACTCTAAAGCAGTACCTAAGCTGTTTTGTAAGTTATCTTCAAGATGACTGGGTGGCAATCTTGCAACTGCAGAATTTGCATATAACAATTCTAAGCACAGTTCTACATCTCAAAGCCCATTCAAGTTAAATACAGATTATCATCCAGTCTTCATTCCCAAACTTCCTATGTTAACTCCAGTTCCTGCCGCAACACACAGGTTATTAGTCTTACAGGAAACTCATGGGAATTTGATTGAAATGCTAAGGGAAGACCAGTAAAACTACAAGAAGGCTGCTGACAGACATCGCAGAGACCTCTCTATCTTAAATATTGGTGACAAGGTATGGCTATCTACCAAACATCTAAAAACACATGTTTTTATTTTACAAGTTGGGCCACAAGTTTCTGGGACCTTTTTAAATTGTGGATTAGAATAATCCAGTCACCTATTGTTAAAAAATTCCTGGCAGTATGAAAATTCTTCCTGTTTTCCATGTTTCCCTACTCAAACCATTTCATAAAAACACTTTTTCTGGGGGAGTTCTTCCACCTCCACCACCTGTAATGTACAAGGTGAAGAAGAATTTGTGGCTGAGAAAACTTTTTACTCCAGGATATTCAGGGATAAATTGCAATATCTAGTGCAATGGGAAGAACTGGTCCTAAAAAAAATGTTCAAGCTCCTAGATTAACTCCCTAGCGTAATTCTGTCAGTTTTTTGATGCAAAAAGTGATCCTATTTTTTGCATAGAAATTTTTGTTTATATTGTGGGTCTGTAATTCTTAGGATTAACTTCTGGGTATATTAATTATATTTATTTATTATATTATAATCATAAATTATAATATATTACATAATTATAAATCATAATTATAAAAAATAATGAAATAATAGACCACAACAATGTAATTTATCCAAAAAAAAAATGTTATCAAAAATTTCTCACTGAAATTTTCCAAACAAGGGTGCAATAATATTGATAAATAATAATATAAATTAAATGCAGATTTTAGATAAAGAAAATATTTACATTTTTAGTAGACATCCCGGGTGTGGTAGATTTTGAAGCAGGGTGCTGCACAAAGTCCAACATCAGTCAGGACAGTAGAACCTGGTTTCCTTGCGTTTCTTCCTTCCTCTGTCATCAGTCTTTGAGCAGCAAACCACGCACATCCTTGTAGGTGCTGCCTTTTTCTTGGTTGGTGGGATGTATTTAGTGAAGGGACGACCGGTCAGGCGTTCTGGGTTGACAACGGTCGAACCACAACGTCCAGGTCTATTCATAGCCACTGATGGTGTTTGGTAGTTCTTGACTATGGATTCGGAAACTTGCAAAATGAAGTCTGAATGATTTACAGGCCTCTGACTATTCCTTTGTACAGAATGTAGGCATTCCTTAGTCACTGCTCAACTAGATGCTTGAAAATCTTTTTTTTTCCTTTGCTGTTTCCTCATCCCTGGGTAGAATGTCATAGCTTGGTCAGCTCTGTCCACACCTCCCATGGTGTTGTTGTAGGCAATCACCCCCTGTGGCTTCATCACTTCTAGAACAGTGGAGGCATCATGGACAGTACTCATCAGGCACACATCTTTCTTGTCACACCATCTCATGGCCATCATCTTGCCTTTCTGCACGGGCAACAATTTCTCCTGTCTTCAGCTTCCCTTTTGCAAACAGCAATGGCAGGTTGCGCCGGTTAGCCCTAACGGTTCCATAGGCATCTGTTCTGTGTTGCAGAAGGAACTTGTAAAGTTCAGGAGAGGTGTAAAAGTTGTCAGTTGGGACACAATAGCCCTGATCTAGCAATGGCTCAATGAGGGATAGCACTGAAGATGTTGCCAATCCATAATAGCTGTATCTAGGGTTGAACTGTGTCCCTTTTCCAGTGTACAGTACCGTATTCCAAATGTAGCCAGATGAGGACTCGCACAGCATATAGGTTTTCACGGCAAATCGTGCCCTCTTTGACGCAATGTACTGCACCCAGCTGAGCCTCCCCTTGTAAGCCGTTAGACCTTCGTCAATGCTGACATCTCTTTCTGGCACATAGGTTTGCTGGAAATTTGGTAGAATCATCTGAGACACTTACCAAATTTTCTTCAGTTTTGGTGCAGGATGGGTATTCTCATCAAATTCTTCATTATTTGTGAAGTGCAGGTACTTCATGATGAGGGAAAAGGTATTCTGGCATGACTGTGCCAAAGAATGGAGTGGCAATCATTTTATTGTTGGACCAGTACTACTTCTGCATGGGTTTGCCCACAACTCCCTGTGGGATCACCAAGCCCAAAAACTAAAAAAAAAGCCAAATTTAAAAAAAAAATAAGCAAAAAATTTTAAAAAGTTAGAACAGAGCAGCACACATGTTGGCATAAATTTAAAAAAAAAAAAAGTTAGCAAACACAAAGCAGCATACATGTTTGCATTAAAAAAAATTAGCAAAAAATGTAAAAAAGTTAGCAAACACAAGAGCGGCTTACCTGTTTGTCTCAGCAACAATTTTTTTCGATAACTTCATCAGTCAAAAACAACTTCAGGTATGCCAGGGGGTTGTCGCATTCAGCCTCAATTTTCATCCCAGGTGCGCCGGTGAATGGAAATCTTGGCGGTGCTACCTGGTCTGCATCAAGGTCAATGGAGCACCATGTGCGCACAGCACTGACCTCAGGTTCAGAATCGTCGCTCAGTTCACTTTCGCTGTCTAATGACAAATTTCCTGGTGAATCACTATCACTCGATTCCACAAGGGACTCCAAATTGCTATCGCAGCTTTCAAATTCCTCCAAAACATACATAGCAATCTGTTTTCAAATTTCCCGCCCCTAGAATCCATCACTCCACTGCATCATCCATCGGGTGATGCGGTGGGGATGTCCTCGCCCTGCTCACTCCACTGAAAGCACCAATGACACTGCTCGCATCACCCAGAGGCTGCAAGCGTCACATCCTCTGGGTGATGCGAGCAGCTATAGTAAATTCCGGGGGTGATGCCAGCGGGAAATCGCCACTGGCATCACCCCCGGAATTTACTATTGGTGATCGCATCTGCAGTTAGGAGTGATACACCATGCAGAAATCCTGCATGGTGCATCGCATCTAACTGCTGATAGGGGCAGCAGCGTGGCGGGGACCCGGGCGGCATTTAAAAGCAGATTATTGGGTAATCTGCTTTTAAATTCCACGCCCAGCCACACCCCCCGACGGACAGGTGCCCCGGCATCACAGCGGGATCGTCCGATCACCGCTGGAGCAGAGGTAAGAGGGGCTCCCAAATTTACCCTTAGTGTGACTCGGGGTTACCGCATTTTGCATGTTTTTTCCACCCTGAGTCACACTCGGGATTACCGCTAGGGGGGTTAATGAGTGAAATTCATTTGATATTTCCTCTCAAGCCAGGACCTATGGTGTCCAGAGGATGTCCTGGAAGAAGGGAGGTACTGTCAGGGTCAGGATCAGGATTAGGATCCGAATCCAGGGCTTCTTCTGTGTTATCTACTCATTATGCTACCTGAAGTGCTTGAATGCTCTCTGCCTGT
This sequence comes from Pyxicephalus adspersus, assembly GCF_032062135.1. NCBI lineage: Eukaryota > Metazoa > Chordata > Amphibia > Anura > Pyxicephalidae > Pyxicephalus > Pyxicephalus adspersus. Next base: position 112,277,366 of record NC_092858.1, read on the forward strand.
TTTCACAGTCAAGCCTCTCTGATTCCCTGTATTGTCATGAACTCTGAACTTCTTGCTCCTCCCCCTGACTTTTTATTTAAGCCCTGTCATGAATTTTCCTGTCTGCCAGATTATTGTGCTCCTGCCAGTGTCTTCCTTACTACCGCTACTACTGCTGCGTCGCCTAATCTGCTATTTGCCTGTGTATTGACCTTTGGCTACGGATTTACGGACTACTCCTATTGCTTGCTCCTGTTAACCTGTAACCTGTAAACCTGTCATCCTGTTTACCGAGATACTGACTTTAACCTTCTTCCTTACTATGCTTCTGTCTTGCTTCTGCATCATTACAACTGCCTGTGTACTGAACCCAGAGTATTTACTCTGTGATTCTGCTAGTTGCTATAGCTATTGGACTCTGAGCTTGTTCCCAGATTGTGACATACATATCCTTTGTATTTTAGATCTGTTGGGGCTGCTATTTCTGCAAGTCAAGATTGGAAGGTAGGATATGACTAGTTATATGGGGCACAGAGCATAGGATTGCTAAAACAAAGAGTTTTTAAACAGAAAGTAATGTGTGGGTATGTGACAATGTATCAAAAAGTCTACTGAAAACCCTGCAGTATTAAATTCTGCTCTCATTACTATTAAGTGACCCCATCCCCCCAAAGCTTTCCTTGTACTGCCTTATGGCATACCTGACAAGTAAAATTTTCAAATCAGTGCAATGAAGCTCTTTAAAAAAAAATTTAAGCGCAAATTGATGTGATCAAATTTTTGAATATCAGAAAGGACTGCACATTGTTTTTATGACTGAATCCTTATCATTTCGAAGACAAGCAGATTTGAAAATAAATTAAATTCAGTACTTCTACTCTTCCATAAATTATATGGTTAGTTCAAGGCCACAAAGTACAACCCCTTAATAGGTGACAAAGAAAGAAATCTTTCTTTGTCACCTATTGTCTTTATGGGAGCTTACTTAAGGTATTTGCTTGCTCTCCAGAAAACAAATTGCTGCCATCCTAAACTTAATAAAAACCCATCTCTGGATAAATGTTGTAACTCAAAACCTTATAAAAAAATGCTTCCAAAACAGTTTTTCACTCACCTTAGTCCACTATTTGTCCATGAGTAGAACACAATGGACTCAATGGTTGTCCACATCAGAATTGCAGGGCACCCGAAGCAGGAAAGTTTCATTCTGAAGTAAAAAAACAGATTTTTGGAGAAAAGAAAATATTATTTATATAACTCTATAAAAAAACGTATCTAATCTAATAAAGTAGACCTTAACCCTAACTAGTTTGCTAGAACACTATTAAATCACTATTTCACTGTTTTTGCAGCTCAGTGTTGCTGATCTCCTTTAGCCTCCATATTGCACTTCCTATCTATATGCATTTGCACAACAATTGGCTTTATAGCATTGTGTAAGGCTGGCTTGCTGTAAGTGATAATGGTGGTTTACAATGGTTTACATATTTTAAGTGTGTCACTATTGCTTCTTCAAGTCTCAGTTGGGGGTTTATATGCCAGGGCCACATTGCAGCATAAAGGGACTCAGTTGTCATCCCTCAAGAATCACTGTCTCAACAAAGACCATTATGGTTCACCTGAAGGGATTTTTAGAGGAGCTGAAATGGAATAAGCTTTTATTGTGTGAATTGCTATCTATATTGTGTTGTATTAGCAATGTTGTTGCCCTAAGACCTGTAGTTCTACAGCAACAAGAAAATTACTTCAACCTTGAATGCAAGATAAGATAACTTTTTTAGTTGTGACCAAGGCAGCATACAAGTTTAATTGTTGTCCCCGTAAACAATATTTTGTGACATCATTTTCAGCGACAAAGTAGTGACAGATGAACAAACGAGTGTTGTATACACAGCACCATTCTACTCTATAGCACCCCACTGGGTTTTTTTCTATCAACTTGTAGAGGCCACATAGTTACATAGTAAGTCAAATTGAAAAAAAACATAGGTCCATCAAGTTCAACCACTAGGGAAATAAACATATCCCAGATATAAAGCACTATGGACATAGTTGATCCAGAGGAAGGCAAAAAAAACCTGATACAATTTGCGGGGATTTTTTTTCCACTGTGGGGAAAAAAAATCCTTCCTGATACCATGAGGCAATCAGATGTTCCCTGGATCAACAGTCTGTAATTTCTCCCTAAAAGCTTTTTTAATGTATGCCATAAAAATCCCACATAATTTTATTTTTTTTGTTTGTACAGAGGTTGTTCATGGATCTGTCAGGACAGATCTCAAAACGATGTTGGGTGCTGTACACATGTGAGATTCTCACCCAAGGCGAACACGACCTTTCGTATGGGGCAAGAATGCGTGTACATAGCCTAACACAGCCCCGTACAAAGTGGGCTTTATCTCCCAGACCTGGCTGGAGCAAAACTAATTTTTTTTTTTTTACAAGGATGTGGACATGCCATCTAAAATTATATAGAATGTGTTTCAGCGCTACTGTGCTATTGCATAATTTGTTTGTCTGATTATCTATAAAGCATCTTCTCTTCATAGTGAACATCCCAAGTCCTTCATTATTAAAAAAAAACTCATTACCTTTAAATTCTAGGGACTCTTTTTAAATTCCCTAAAATACTTTGAAGCAGAAATACCTGTTTGAATTTGTATTCTCTATGTGTGTCTATAAAAAAAAACCACTCCTTAAACTGGGAAATTTGGGATTTTACTGACTGGGTTTAAAACCATTTTAAAGAGGACCTATGCTGAAAGAGTAAGTAAGGTGTAAGTGTAAGGTGTCAAGTGGTTATCTGTATGCTTGTTTTTAGGTGTGTGATTGAAACTACACCAAAAGATTGTACGTCCAAGTTATCATTCTTTAAAATTTGTTCAGCAAGGGCTGCCAACTTTCATAAACTCTAAAAACACACAGAATGATACATATTGCAGTAAAAAATAAATAAATAAAACTCTGGAAAAGGTTTTGATGGAACAAATTGCATAATAATATTGGGTGATGAGATAATATTTTAAGAGCCACTTATAGCAAATTCTTGCCAATGCATTCCATATAATGAAAGGTAAAAAGTGCTTAGTTAAAAGTTTCTGATCTTATTTTCTCCAGTTTTTGAGTCATTAGTGGTTAGAAGGGGGGTCTCAGTCAGGAAACAAAGTCACTACAGTAGTGCCCAGGTTACATACGAGATAGGGACTGCAGGTTTGTTCTTAAGTTGAATTTGTATGTAAGTCGGAACAGGTACATTATTTTAATAAATGCAATAAGGACAGATGTTTGTCTCAACATAATATTAAGCAGTGTGGTGTGAGTTACTGTATAAAATCCTCACTGTGAGTTAATCACAAAGTAAAAAAAAAACCTTAGACATTTATTAACTTCTGGAACAAGCTGTGCTTTGATGTGCAAAAAGAAACAACTGCAGAGTTTGTCTTGGCCATTAAATAGTTACAAGAGGCTGCAGAAAGAGCTCACCCCCCTAAGATCACCCACAACTTCAGCTGGGTTTAGCAAAATATTTCTTCTGCAGGTCATGCAAACCACCCCCCTCCCTCCCATTCAGCCTCCATACTGCAAACCAGTGAGCAGGGAAGCCCTGTTCGTATCTAAGAGTTGTCCATATGTCTGATGTCCTTGACCTGGGGACTATCTGTAGTCTGATGCTAATTTGTAAAGCAATGTATAATATATTGGAGCTGAATTAAAAATGAGCAATACTGGCAATAGATTTATTCAGAGAAAAAAGAAACACAGATTTCTGTACCCCAAATTTTATTTTTCCTTTCATTATTTCTGGCAACTGTATGGAAAACACATTTCTCAGTCAAAACACCTGGAATACTTTAATTAAGTTTCAAGATAAAGTATTTATCATACTGAAATGGCAAGTAAATTATTTCTGCTCAGATCTACTGTGTACAGTTTATAGAATGCCTTCCATAAATCTAAAGTATTTTTCCTGTGTTTTAAAAACAGAGAGCGATATAACTTGAAGTCCACAGACGTTTTTATCAGTATTTAATACATGCAGCACCCTCTTGAGGTTTTTTTGCAAAAAATAAACTGCAGTAGCAAAACAGACTATAATTTTTATAGTGTATTGGTCTAAACAAGGAAGGTCCAGTTAATTAGAAAATGTGACCATTTGAATCAAAATATTAACACAAAGAACTTATTAGACCTAAACACCTGAGAAGTGTGTGAAAAAAGAACTTCTCAATTACAGAGTGAGGATACTCTGTTATATAGGGTTTAAAGCAGGCACTGAAAGCTTTGGCATTAAAAACCTAGGACAGCATTTTCTATGGTACAAGCAGATAATTATTAAAAGCATAAATTTAAAAACTGTAGCACAGAACTACAGTTTTGACTAGAGGTAATATGCATGTTTTTTCTTGTGCCTTTCTGGGGGCAAACTAAAATTGACATCTATGGCCATCCCAAGACTGAAAGAAAAAAAAACTGAATGCATATTTATTGAAGACTGAATGAATATAACTATATAAATATAATTTTAAATTATCACGCTTTTGACTAAAATGAAAAGGATAACACAACTGAGATGATGTAGGCAGAATTGAAGTTAGTTCCCCCACTGGGGACATATGCTTAATTCATGCAAAACAAATTTTTAGCTTTGGCAACTGGAATTCATTATATTGGCTTTTAAACAGCCAAGTGCTCTAAACATTTTACAGAGGATTTACTGTATTGAGTAATACAGATGCACAGTACAGACATTAATCTGTTCATTAATGACAATCCCAGCAGTAATCAATCTTAGTTGTGCATAGACAACTAGCAATAATGAAAGAGGCTTTAATAGTGGCTAATGGTACGGTGTACAAAGGTCCTACCCACTAATTCCCCAATAGCATATAGTGCATACATTGTGTACAATTTGTATAACAGCTAAATAAATCTAATGCACCAATAATGTATCTGTAATTTTAACAACTAAAAGCCACAGCTTGATCCAGTGATTTTAAAAGTAATAAAAGTGGATTCTTGCCTAATATCCAACGTCTTGATATTTCCAGGTAACAAAATTGTATGAAAAATCAATACATAAGCACACATTCCAACGTTTTAAAACAACGTCGTCAAAAGAACTGTAACAATTAATAAAATGAAGGTGTATCTTCACTGATATACCCATACAATTCAAAATCCATATGCACAGTTTCTCTCAATAAAGGCACTTCAGATACTTGGCAAGTGTCCCTGTGCATGCCACAGAGGAAAAAAAGGCAGTGTAGACGCTGAAGCATCTGTATGTAAGTGTCATTCACACAGATTTTAGAAAACTGATGCTGGTTAGAAAGTAGTTATTTGGTACTTCTTATGAGGATAGTCTAATTTGACTATATCCTTGCATATTCTAAAATGCATAGAATTAAGTGGTCATGTGCTTTTTACCAAAGTGTCCCATAAATAAAGTAACAGGATTCCTGGGCCCTAGTTTGCAGTGATGCCAATACCAGGCATTGTACCTGGATCCCAGGTCCTATAGTTCATAATGTCACAGACCATCCACTTCATCAATGCTAAAGCTGCTTCTTCTGCTGCTAGCCTTAGAGGTTCCAGGAGAAAGTGTAGACATAAGTGGATCACAGGTCATCATAGGATCAGAGCTGAGCATGGTATCTTCCATGAGCATGAGATCAAGCTCTGACTTGGAAATAGCAGGGAAAGAAGTGTCTGAACAGGCATTGTTTTGAAATCCAGTGCCTGCAGAAAAGTCCACAACATGATGATAAGTATTCTGATGAGGAACTGTAAGTTGCTGCTGTACACTTTGCATAGGATCTGGTTCTTGCTTGATGGCATCAGTGGGGTTCAATCCATGAGGTGAAGCTGTAGCAAGGCCATGCGCCTGTGCCTGCAGTTCTAACTCCTTAAACAAAGATTATAAAAATTAATGTGGTAAGGTCTTTATGTAACTCTGTATGTGAATAAATTGGTTGATATAGATTTGCAATTTATCTTGAGATAATCATTTTTATTGGTATTGTAATTATATTCACTGCTCTCACCTGGATCCGAAGCCACAGCTGCTTGTTAGCCTGTTCCAGTTGCTTTGAATGTACCTCCAACTCTCGGCTCCGCTGTTGTTCTTTCTGCATATGTTTAATATATTCCACAGAGGCTCTCAGGATAGTCCCTTTATTCCAACGTGTTTCACTAGAAAGGAACACAGAGAAAATGCCCTCTGATCTTGACTATAACATTTCAAGTACAACACAACAAATAATACTTTTCGTCATTATCTACTTGTTTACTACATTTGGTTTTAGAACTAGGAGGTCTGTCTTTTCAAATCCTTCCCAGAGAACTCTGACTTGTGATGTGATCATCCACACTTCTAATCAGTACAAGAAGTGACATGAGGGGCTCAATTAGGCAACACAGGAATCTGGAAGGTACATTTTGGAAATAATATTTACTTAATACTATAATAATACTATACTATAATAAAATTCATGAACAAAATATAAATATTTTTATAATGTGTCATTTTCTCTTCTGACAGTTTAAGGTGGCAGTTAGCTCTTTTATTGTAATACAATTTAGATTAACCTTCCAAAACTGTAGCTGAAGGGTGTTGTAAAAGCAATACAAAAGTAGATTAAAGCTGACTGAAAACGTTGCAAAAGCTTGTTGTCTCTCTCATGTGCTTTAATAAAGTATTTTGTTGCCAATAAGGACCACTCATCACTGGTGACTAGAATAAGATAAATGTGTACAACAATCTTTTGATATGCAATGAAAATAGTATATAAAAGACCTAAGCACTACTTCCCTACCTCTCAAAAAGCATCTAAAATTTATTTTAGGGCCATCCAAGTCCTTTCCTGGGGGGGCAGGATGTGAAGACATTTTTAGTAATTATCCAACACAGTAGTTTTAATAAAGTATGATTTACAAAAAAGTCTCAAAATGAGCATTATATAAAATCATGGCCTATATGTTGCTCACGTTTGGCTGGTGAAACAAGTGACTGAAAATAGGTGATTTAGATTTTTTTAAATTGTGTATTTGGGAGTTGTGATGTTTGACTGTAGAGTGACTGTTTTTAAATAGCTTTTTTAAATAGCTTTTTAAATAGCTGATTTAGGTTCTGGGTAAACTCACCTTAAGCCTGTCACTTTTTTGCTGGTGACTAAAAGTGGAGTTTGAAAACAAAAGGAGTTGAATCCGTGAAATAGCTAGAAACTGTAAGTTAACATTTATAACTCTGCATGCACAAATGGAGCAACAGCTCCTAGAAGAATACTGCTGTGACAGATGTGAGCAGGTTGCCCTTCTGGAATCTAACATTAGAGATCTGAAAAAGCACATTGCAACACTGAAACCACAGGATCACCTTGAGAGGCCATAGATGTGGAGGGTGGGGAGGTTAATCAGGATGAACATTTAGGGAGCTGAGTTACTGTAGTTAGAGGGAGTGGTAGGGGCTCCTATGTGAAGATAGAAAGCTATGTGAAGATGTGCACAAGGCAGACCCAGTGGTGGCAACCCTAGATATTACTGCTACCCCTAACAGCCAGGAGAGCAGCTCATCCAGTAGGGATGGGGAAGCCAAAGGGAGACAATTGGTTCTCATAGGTGATTCTATGATCAGGAAGACTGAATAGTTTGTCGCCTGGATCCCTTTAATCGAATTTTTTGGGTTCGGCATGTAGTGGACCAAGTGGAAAAATAACTGGGGGGCGGCTGGGCATGACCCAGCTTGTCTTGGTCCATGTTAAAACCAGACACGATTTATAGAAGATGGAAGATCCATAACCTCTCTGGTGGTATGAATACTAAGTATTTTTAAATGTAAAAGTGGTAGATTTAAAAATACTTGAAATTTTAAATTTCCCACCTAGTTCTACCTTTCCGGCCAGGATGCCAGCAGGAATCGCCAGGTTACACAGATGCCCGGCTGGCATCGCCAGGGGAAGAAGATGGCGGGCATTGCTGGAGGATGCTGCGGGCACCGCTGGAACATGGGAACCAGGTAGGACTTTCACCCCAAGCCACACTTGGGATTACCGCTAGGGAGGTTGAAAATCAGTTTAAAGAACTAGGTTTCAAGTTGAAGGAAAGGAACTTCAAGGTTATTATCTCTGGAATATTACATGTGCCATGCGCAACAAAAGAAAGGCAGTGGGAGCTTAGACAGCTAAACACATGGCTTAAATGGAGGGATTTTTAAACTAGGACAGTAAAAAAAGCTGGCAGAAAGATCAGACAGGGGTCAGTCGCTAGAGGAGGATGAATTGGGGAGAGTTGGGGGGAGGGTTATGTATAAATATTGTTACACATAAACATTGGACTGCTCAGTACTAATTGTACTGAAAAACAAAAAGGATTTGGCAGTGCTGGTAAATGCAGCAATGGTTTAAAGAGCGTGTTTACCAATGCTAGAAATCTGGCAAACAAAAAAGGGGAGTTGGAAGCCTTAATGAATGAGGATCATTATGATTTAGTTGGTATTGTTGAATCCTGGCTTTGTTTTTCACATCACTGGGCTGTCAAAATTCCTAGTTATACTCTTTCGTAAAATATTTAGAAACAATTGTATTTATATGGACTTTAAAGGTGATAATGTTTGTATTTTTGCTTTAGTACTTACCTCCTCCTTATATGTACAAACTGTTTCCTGATGAAGCGGAATCATGTCTTTGAAATGCGTTGAAACGAAAATACTTATTAATGTTTATTTATGTGTCACAATTATGTTTGGGCGAATAATATGCAATTGAATGTGGATATTTGGAGGTTTGTTTTCATAGCACTTCACATCATAAAGTTATTTTAAAATAAGCAATTCAATAAATTTGATTTTATTTACCACGAGTAATTGTCTATCACCTTTAAAGTCCCTATAAATACAATTGTTTCTAAATATTTGACTATTTTGGTGATAATATATAAAAAGAGTGATTCACAGCTCCCTTTCTAACAATTTAACTCTCTTTCGTAAAGACAGAGTCAAACAAAAAGGTGGTGGTGGTGTCTGTCTGTATGTGAGAGGTTATCTAAAAGTGAATGTGAAAGAAGATATTGTTGATGGAGCAAGTGATGAGGTTGAGGCATTAAGGGTAGAGTTGAATATGGGGATACATACTACACAGTTAATTATTGAAAACTGCTATAGGTGCCCCAGTGCTAAGGAAGAAATAGAGAATAAACTACTAGCACAAATAGAAAGGGGTGCAAAAGCTGGCATAATTTAATTAATGAGGTATTTTAACTACCCTGGCATTCACTGGAGTAATGGCACTACAGGTACAGCAATAATTATTAATATAAAACAATATAATTTTATGGTATCTAACAATGCACAGCTTATAATAAATGTGCATTAAAAGAAAATCTGGGTAGCAGTGACCATAATATGATTTCATTTCATGTAAGCTGTAAACAGGAAGCAAACAGGAAAGATAAAAACATTCAATTTCAAGAGAGCAAATTTTCCAATATTGATGCAGCTCTCTGTGTACTGGGTGGGAAAATTGTCCTCAAATAACACAGAACCGAAATGGGAATGTTTCAAGTTCTACACAAACACACTGAAAAATATATGGGTAATAAGTTTAAGAGGCTAAAAGTAAATCCTTTGTGGCTCACAGCTAATGGTAAAAAAACCCATACAGAATGAAAAAAGTGCATTCTAAAAATAAAAAAATGAAGGATCTCCTTCATTATTTGAAAACTATAAAGAATAAAACAAAAGATGTAAAAAGAAGATAAAATGTGCAAAGCTTTAAAATAAAAGACAGATTTCAAAAGAAAGTAAAGCAAACCCCATTTTCTTTAAATATATTAAAAGGGCAAAAAATCAGATCTGAGCGTTTAGGTCCCTTAAAGGATGTCTTGGGGTTGGTAACTGGGGGTGAATAAAAGGCAGATTTACTAAACACTTTTTTAGCTCTGTGTACACAAAAAATGGCAGAGCTCATGTTGAAATTGCTAATAGCAATGTCACTGCCTTAAGTTGAGCCACAATGGTTCATAATTGATATGACTGAGAAACAGCTGGGCAAAAGTAAGGTTGACAAAGCACCAGGACCTGATAGATTACATCCACGTGTCCTCAAAGAGCTGAGTTCAGGTATTTCAAAGCCATGGTTTCTAATTTTTAGAGACCCTTTAATCACTGGCATGGTACCAATGGATTAGTGTAAGTCCAATGTGGTTCCTGTCTTCAAAAAAGGGAGCGAGGTCATTACTAGGTAACTACAGACTGGTAAGTTTAACGTCAGTAGTTGGAAAAGTCCTAGAGAGTTTGATAAAGAACCACATAGAGGAGTGTCTGCTAAGTAAATAATATTATAAGTGATAGTCAGTAACGATTCATGAAAGCCCGAAGTTGTCAAACAATAAAATTTACTCCCTTTTTTTGAGGAAGTAAGTAAACAGGTAGACAGTGGAGTAGCAGTTGATATAGTGTACTTGGACTTTGCTAAAGCATTTGACACCGTACCCCAAAGACGGTTAATATGCAAGTTAGGGTTAAAAGGTTTAGAAAAGTCAATTTGTATATTGATAGAGAACTGCCTTAAAGACTGCATCCAGAGAGTTGTATTTAAAGATTCATATTCTGAATGGTCCAAGGTTATTAGTGGTGTACCCCAGGGTTCAGTGTTGGGACCTTTACAAGCTGAAAGCGGTAACCCCGAGTCACACTCGGTGTAGTTAAAACAGTACAAGGACAAACACATACCTGGTCCCACTGGTGTCCTCCAGGCTCCATGCTCGGGCAGCATCCTCTTCCTCGATCTGTCCCCCGCCGAGTGTGCTGACGTTCCCCGGGAGTTTCCGGTGATGTTGGCGCGTACAGCTGCCGCTAGAGACGTGGTGGGTATTTCAAATTATTTTGTATTGCATTCAATACAAAAAAACTGTATTGAATGCAATACACTGGATTTCTATGTATTAAAGCAATATATTGTCTTTCATGAAAATGTATTTTAAAGTATAATATAATAGTTTGAGTATATTAAAGTTTAAAACATAAAATCATGTCAAAGTTTATTATTAAATGTATTTTTTTTTATTTATTTAATTTATTTTGACATGATTTTGTGTTTCAAACTTTAATACAGTCATACTATTATATTATAGCAGCGGTCACCAACTTGGGGTCCGCGGCTCTGGCAAGTTTCTCCCCCTTTGGTTGACACCCGGCTCCCTGTGCATGTGCGGTCAGGAACTGGTGATTTTAGTAGTCCGCAGAACCAAAAAGGTTGGCACCCACTGTATTATACTGTAAAATAAATTTTAATGTAAAACAATGTACCGCTTTTAGACATTTAAATCCGGACAGAATTCAACCGCCCAGGAGGTTAAAGACAACATCCAGAGAGTAGTGATTAATGATCCATACTCTGCTTGGTCAAAGGTTATTAGTGGTGTACCCCAGGGTTCAACGTTGGGACCTTTACTGTTTAACATCTTTATAAATGATATAGAGTTTGGGATTAAAAGTACATTTCTGTGTGTGCAGATGACACCAAACTGGAATGTAATGGAATTAAATCCATATAGGATGTCTATAATCTAGAAGCAGACCTGGATGAACTGTTTGATTGGGCAGCCAAGTGGCAAATAACATTTAATAATGAGAATGCACTTGGGGGCTAACAACCTGCATGCATCATACTGTCTAGGGGAAATACATTTGGGGGAGTCAGAAATAGAAAAGGATCTGGGGGTTCTGGTAGATCATAGACCTAATAATAGCATGCAATGCCAAGTTGAAATATCTGAAGTTAGCAAAATCCTTACTTGTTAAAAGAGGAATAGACTGAAGAGATCATGACATAATCCTGCCCCTGTACAAAGCATTGGTCAGACCACATCTGCAATATGCAGTCCAGTTTTGGGAACCTCTTCACAAAAAAGGACATTGTGGAATTGGAGAGAGTACAGAGAAGGGCAACTAAACTAATAAAAGGAATAGAGGAACTCGGCTAAGAGGAGAGATTAACTGAACTGAATCTATTCTCCCTTGAGAAGAGAGGTTTAAGGGGGGATATGATCAACCTGTATAAATATATAATGAAGAACTCGCATCCCAACTGTTAACTTTAGGATCATTACAAAGGACAAGAGGGCACTTTTTGCTTCTGGAGGAAAAGAAGTTTAAGCTCCAGATAAGGAAAGGATTCCCCACTGTAAGGTCTGTGAAATGTGGAATAGGCTCCCTGTGGAAAAAGTGTTGGTAACTACTATAGATTGCTTTAGGAAAAAGCTGGATGCTTTTCTGGAAGCACAGAAAATAGCTGGGTATTAAAGTTTTAAAGTAAAGTTAACAGAGACTGTTGATCTAGGGAACATCCAATTTTTCCATCTGTTGGAGCAAATTGTACCAGGGTTTGCCTTCATCTGGATCATCTATGTCAATAGGGTTTTATATCTGGGAAATAATTATTTCCCTAGTAGTTGAACCTGATTGCCTTATGCCTATTTTCAACCTGACTTACTTACTTACTATGTGGCCTTCTAGTGTTGGAGTAGGACAGTCCCAATATAAACATGGACACTTTCTCGTTTTTATTTTTTGAAGCATAAAGATTTTCTGTGTTTTAAACTCACAGGTCATTTGTTTTTGGAATTAAAGTGCCCAGCTCCTTTATACGATCATTGATGTTGAATCTTCTTCTTCGTTCAACTAAAAGACACATATAACCAACAAATTATTAAGGAGATCATATGCAGGACATAGAATGTTACATGGATAATTTAAACATTCTAAATATATGTACTAAGCCATTACTATTACATAAGGATCAGCTAAGTGTATCTAAAATTTTAAAGGAGCTAAGTTATATGTTTTTTTATGACTTACTCATGTTATGTGTGTCCTTTTTCTGACGTTCACGAGCAAGAGCACGATTTTCTGCATCTGTGGGGAAAGCAATGCAAATTTAGAATAGCACAGAATTTTCCATGCAATATATTAAGTGTTGATTTGATAATATTTTTGCTCACTCTTGGCTGGTGAAAAAAATGGCTTGGAATCAATTGAGTTAGAAAACACAGTTTTCTGATATTGTGCATTTGGGAGTTGTGTCCCTTTGACTGTTGGGTTGTGTTGGTTTGACTGTCAGTTTTAGTTTTAAATAGTTTATTTTTCCTATTTCCTTGCTGACCTCTAAGAGGGAGTTGTCAAGGTTTCACAGATGATTTGAATTCTGGGTAGACTCACCTTGAGCTTGCTCACTCTTGGCCTGTGATACAAGTGGCTTGGAATCAAGTGAAGTTTGAAAACACCATTGATTTCTGATATTGTGCATGTGGGAGTTGTGTCTGTTTGACTATGTTTTTTTTATAGCTTTTTTCCTCTTTCCTTGCTGACCATTAAGGGGGAGTAGTCAAGGTTTCACAAATGATTTAAGTTCTGGGCAGACTCACCTTGAATTTGCTCACTCTTGGCTTGGAATGAAGTGGAGTTAGAAAACATGAGTTTGAAAGGAGTTGAATCCTTATAGTAACTATAAATTGTAGGTACACTTTTATAACTCCTTGAAAACAAACATTGTAACTGGGAAAATGAGTGACAGCAAGGTGGAAGGTTTTTTGTTCAGTGCATAGTCTGCCGTATGTATGCACAAATAGAGCAACAGCTTCTAGGTGAATACTGCTGTGACAGATGTGAGCAAGTCGCCCTTCTGGTATCTCGCATTGGAGCTGGAGAGGTGCATTGCAACACTGAAATCACTGGTACACTTTGAGAAAGGCCCCTGCTCACTGAGCAGGTAGTTATTGGCTTAGATGTGGAGGGTGGGGAGGTTAATCACGATGAACATATAAGGATTTGGGTTACTATAGTTAGAGGGAGTGGTATTGGCATCCAGAAAAGGAAGGCCAGCCGCGTGTTTGAGCACCCTAACAAATTTGCAAAAGTTATGTGAAGATGTGCAGATGGCAGACCCAGTGGTGGCAACTCTAGACGCTACTGCTACCCCTAACAGCCGGGAGAGCAGCCCATCTAGTAGGGGTGGGGAAGGCAATGCAGGAAGGTGTAAACAGTTGGTTGTCATAGGGGATGCTATGATCAGGAGGACTGATAGAATAGTTTGTCGCCCGGATCCCATCAACCGAATGGTTTGCTGTCACCTGGTGCCAGGGTTCAGCATGTGGTGGACGGAGTGGACAAATTACTGGGAGGGGCTGGGCATGACCTAGCTGTCTTGGTCCATGTTGGAACCACTGACACGATAGATGGAAGATGGAGGATCCTTAAAAATCACTTTAAAGAACTAGGTTTCAAGTTGAAGGAAAGGACCTCCAAGGTTATATTCTCTGGAATATTGCCTGTGCTATGCGCAACACAGGAAAGGCAGAGTGAGCTTAGTCAGCTAAACGCATGGCTTAAGTCCTGGTGTAATAGGGAAGAGTTTGGGTTCTTAGAGAACTGGACTGACTTTTCATTGGGGTACAACCTATATGCCAGAGATGGTTTGCACCTAAATGGAAGAGGGTCTGCTGTGCTAGGGGAAAGATTTAGGGGAATGGTGGAGGGATATTTAAAGTAGAACAGAGGGGGGTGGGGCAGTTAAATAAGGTGGCAGAAAGGTCAGACAGGGGTCAGCCACTAGTGGAGGGTGGATTGGGGAGTGTTATGGATAAATATAAGGAGCTTCCCATGTTACACACAAACATTGGATTGCACAGTACTATTTGTAGTGAAAAACAAAAGAATACGGCAAACAGTGCTGGTAAATGCAGCGATGGTTTAAAGAGCCTGTTCACCAATGCTGGAAGTCTGGCAAACAAAAGAGGGGAGTTAGAAGCCTTAATGAATTAAGAGAATTATGACTTAGTTGGGATTGCTAAATCCTGGCTTTGTTCTTCGCATGACTGGGCTGTCAACATTCCTGGTTATGCTCTGTTTCGTAAAAGCAGAGTCAAGCGAAAGGGTGGTGGTGTCTGTCTGTATGTGAGAAGTGATCTGAATGTGTATGGGAAAAAAGAAATAGTTGATGGAGCAAGCGATGAGGTTGAGGCATTATGGGTGGAGTTGAATGTGGGGTTGAATAACACACAATTAATTATTGGAGTCTGCTATAGGCCCCACAGTCCTAAGGAAGAAACAGAGAATAAACTACTAGCACGGATAGAAAAAGCAGCAAAAACTGGAAAGGTTTTAATCATGGTAGATTGGTAGATTTCAACTACCCTGACATTGAATGGAGTAATAGCACTATAGGAACAGCAAATGGGAGGAAATTTATGAATCTAATACAAGATAATTTTAGGGTACAGTTTATAGAAGCCCCAACTAGAAATATTACTCTGCTGGACCTAGTTCTTTCTAACAATGCAGAGTATTATAACAAATGTGCATATAAAAGAGAATCTGGGTAGCAGTGGCCATATTATGATTTCATTTATTGTAAGTTGTAAACAGGAAGCAAAAACAGGAAAGATAAAAACATTTATTTTGGGAGGGCAAACTTTGCAACTTTGGGAGACAATATTGTCCGCAAAGAACACTAAACAGAAATTAGAATGTTTCAAGTCTGTTCTACACAGGCACACTGAAAAATACTGTATATTCCAATGGGTAGTAAGTTAAGGAAGTTAAAATGAAAACCCATGTGGCTCACAGCTGATCGTAAAAAAGCCAAGAACAAGAAAAGGGCTTCCAAAAATATAAAAATGAAGGATCACCTTCATCGTTTGAAAACTATAATGAATATAACAAAAGATGTAAAAAGGAGATAAAATGTGCAAAACTTCAAAATGAAGGACAGATTGCAAAGGAAAATAAGGCAAACCCTCAATTTAAAAAAAAAATATATTAATAGCAGAAAGATAAGAACTGGGAATAAAGAAAAGGCAGATTTACTAAACACTTTTTTAGGTCTGTGTACACAAAGGAAAATGGCAAAGCTCCAAATTCTTTATAGCAATGTCACTGCTTTAAACAGTTCGCAATGGCTCAAAATTGATATGATTGAGAAACAGTTGGGCAAAATTAAGGTTGACAAAGCACCAGGACCTGATGGATTACATCCACGTGTCTTCCAAGTACTGAGCTCAGTTATTTCACAGCCCTTATTTCTAATTTTTTAGAGACTCTTTAATCACTAGCATGGTACCGATAGATTGGCGTAAGGCCAATGTGGTTCCTATCCTTAAAAAGGGAGCAAAGTCATTACCAGGTAACTACAGACTGGTTAGTTTAACGTCCATAGTTGGAAAGGTCCTAGAGAGTTTGATAAAGAACCACATAGAGTAGTTTCTGCTAGAAAATAATATTATAAGTAATAGTCAGAATGGTTTCAAGAAAGACCGAAGTTGTCAAACAAATTTACTATCTTTTTATGAGGAAGTAAGTAAACAGAAAGACAGTGGAATAGCAGTTGATATAGTGTACTTGGACTTATTTAAAGCATTTGACACAATACCCCACAGACGGCTGGTATGCAAGTTGGGGTCAATAGGTTTGGAAAAGTCAACCAGTAAGCGGATAGAGAACTGGCCTAAAGACAGCAACCAGAGAGTTATAACTAATGATTCATACTCTGAAGGGTCTAGGGTTTTTAGTGGTGTACCCCATGGTTCAGTGTTGGGACCTTTATGATCCCATACCAGTGTTCAGTACACTCCCTAATATTCCTGTATCCGACATGGAAGATATAAAGAGTTTTGAGTGTAATCCAGAAGTTAGCAGTGGAACTGAATATGAAGGAAGTGTTTCATCAAGCCAGCAGTTCTCCCAAGAAGAGCTCAACTATTTAATATGTGACCTAGGTCTGTCAAAACAAGCATCTGAACTTTTAGCATCCAGGCTAAAGGAAAAGAACTGTCTGAGACCTGAAGTTAAAAAAACAGTTTATAGGGCAAGAGAGGTGAACCTCCAATCATATTTCAGTGAAGATGGAGACTTTGTGTACTGTTGCACCATCCCTGGACTACTAGCCTATATGGGAGTACCAGAATACCGAGCAGAAGACTGGCGGCTTTTCATAGACAGTTCCACTCGAAGTTTGAAATCTGTTTTACTGCATAATGGCAACTGCTATGCATCCATTCCAATTGGTCACTCAACAAAACTTAAATAGGAATATAAAAATATCAAAATGGTCTTACAAAAGCTTTGCTATCATGAACACCAATGGTCCATATGTGCTGATTTAAAAATGGTGAACTTCCTACTTGGACAGCAAAGTGGATACACAAAGTACCCATGTTTCATCTGCCTGTGGGATAGTAGAGCAAAGCAGGATCACTGGCAAAAAGTGACAAGGCCTTCAAGAAAAAACATGAAAAAAAGGTGCCGCGAACATCATTAACAAACCAATGGTTGTCAAAGAAAAAATCATTCTCCCTCCACTACACATAAAATTGGGATTAATGAAGCAATTTTTTAGAGCTCTGAACAAGGACGGCGGATGCTTCAAATACATTTGTTCTTCCCTGGATTGAGTACTGAAAAATTAAATGCAGGAATCTTTGATGGACCCCAGATTCGTAAACTGATAAATGAATTTGGGTGCTAGTATGAGCATAAAGGTTCATTAATCTCCATAGCCAATTGCAAACATTTTCAGAAAACCTTGGTGATTTCAGTGAGGAACAAGGGGAGAGCTTCCATCAAGATATAAAGGTGATGGAAGAAAGGTATCAGGGCAGATGGGATAGACACATGATGGCAGACTACTGCTGGAGCCTTCAACGTGATTGTCCTGATCATCAGCAAAAAAATAAATCATACAAACTGAGGTTTTCAATTATTTCTTTGTGACAAGTTCTGTAAATAAACTGAATATAGAAAATACTGACATTAAGTATTTCAAACATTTATTTTTGTATACGTAGGCATATCTAGTTTAGTTTTGCCTAATTTTCATGTTTCATTAGTTTTCTATAAAGGGTTTAAATATAGGTCATTATTTTAAAAACTAGAGCCAATCTATCAAAATCAATACCATATTTGGAATCTGTGCATCAAACATAAGCTAAAATGACTTTAATCTGTTTGGCAAGAAAATGTTTGTTGATCAGTGTAATTTGTTCTTCTAATTCGATACCTGAACTTTTCGTTTTTTTTTACACTGTACTACATACATATCACATTTGTTAAATTGTTTTGGTCAGAAGACTTTTTTGAATACATTTTGGGTACTACATTTCTTTTCTTCTTCTAAAAATAAAAAAAATCCACTTATGTATGTTTTTGAACATTGGGCCTGATTTACTATAGTTCCCCCAGGCGGGAGAAGATAGACTATCATGGGAGAACCTGCGCGACCCAGCAAACCTGGAATGGATTTCTTCAAATTCATTTGCTATTGGTTGGCAAATGTTTTTAATTCTTGAAGAAGGTTCTCCCATGATAGTCTCTCTTCTCCACACTTGGAAAGCTTTAATAAATCAGGCTCATTATCCTCATTGGATTCATATGGAAATTTGCATGAATGCTGGGAAAAATTGTGTAAATTTTGTGTGAATACATTTATTATAGGTAAAAAAAACATACAACATTCATAGGTAAATTAGTCATATAATTATTGTCACATTAATAATCCACGTTGATGCTAACTTTGGTCTGAGAATCTACACATTCATGACCTCTGGTCATTAAAGGGATAAATAAAGCTGAAACAATGACACTTTTGAGGCTTAACAAAATCAGCAACATTTAATGTCAAATGGAATCTCACCACCAAATTAGCTGACAGATATAGAAAGATGATGATGATGATAGTCTTTGGACACTAATTTCAATGACTGGAAGTATTGCACTTTGAAGTAACATAACAGTATTCAAAAAAAAGATAAGGTGAAATGAAATGTTGTTACCGGTTAGCTCTTGCTTTACAGGTAAGTCTGCTGGACATGAATTGCTGGTGATACCTACAATGGTATCACTGAGTCGTGGACTATCGCTATACAGCCCCAAATGACTACTGGAAAAAGGCAGCTGCAAAAATGGTGGAAAAAAAAATAATTAATTGGGAGGTCTTTTACTTGTAAATGCAAAAACACTTAAATGCCATAAATAGTCATACCGTATTTGGCATAGAAAGGGCAGGTTCAGTGCATCCATACATATCATCTAGACTTATTATGCTATCAAGGACATCATCCATCTGCAAAACAGGAAAACATATGCCAAAGTAATACAAAATAAGCATTTACTATATAGAATTTTTACATTATATATATACACATTTATTTTCAAAGCAATTATGCAAACTTAGGTTAAATTTTATGTTGGCAAATTGGCTCTTCTTTTCTCTATCTATATTTCTACAGAGAAATTTCCACTTCCTTTTGTATATTTGGTGTAGGAAATTAGAGTAAATCTCTGGCTGGCAAAGGTTAAAAAGAACAATACCTGATTTGCCCTATACATCCAAAAAAATAAAAAAAATAAAAACTTTTGGGTAAAGACACTTTAATAATGTCTAAAGTGTAGTACTGAAGTGATGGCTCTATTACAAGGATTTTTCTTCAGCTTCTGTCAATGTAAAAGTGAATTCAACAGACATGAAATAGGCAATATACTATAACGGAGACCCAACAATAATACCAATGGTTATAAAGTTTAAATGTTTTAAATGGCTATGGATATTAGTTTAAATGTGCCGCACAGTGGCTCAGAGGTTAGCACTCTGGCCTTTGCAGCGCTATGTCCCAGGTTTAAATCTTGGCCAGCACACTATTTGCATGGAGTTTGCATGTTCTCCCTGTGTCTGCATGAGTTTCCTCCCACATCCCAAAAATATGCAACTAGATTATTGGCTTCCCCCAAATTTGACCTTACATTGATTTAAAGACATATGGATATATGGTAGGAATTCTTTGAAGGACAGCTAGTAACATGACTATGGACTTTGTAAAGCACTGCGTAATATGTTGGGCTATATAAATACTAATTAATAATAATTATAATAATAATATTCAGGGCACTGCTACTTCTGACTACAGCAGATCATTTCACATTCATACTATACTTTCATTCAACAGAAAATTTAAGCAGGAACTGTACAAATATTATGGGTTCTTTTTATAAATTATTCCTGTTAGTCAGAAATTTGCTGTTCGAATCTCTCCCTGTCAAATATAGATAGGATAAAATGACCTTTTTCTCAATTATTTGCATACATGAACAAAAAGACAAGAAAGAGTAACCCTTTTATGACCAAGGCACTGATGTCTAGGTTAAATTTAGCATTTTCTGAATGTGTCACCTAATTTCACAATAGCTGTATACAGAACATATTTAAACAAGTAGGCCACAATAATTTCTTGTGGTCTATGCAATGTCACTTAGGCCCTAGAAGGCACTATACATGTGACATCTAACAAGTAACCCACATAAATCGCCATACGTATTTAACACTAACTGATCATAAACACATTAACTAATCGCATTGACCAATATACCCGGTGTGTTTCGACAAACTAGGCTTCCTCAGGGGTAGCGGGACGTCAACGAATATTTAACTCTTGCAGTGATTACATCTAAATTCATAAACATATATGTAATTTGTTAGGATCATCATATTATTGTGAGGCTAAATACAGACATTTCAGAAATGTAGTTGAATTAACAGTAAGGAGAATGAACAATAAAACTATATAATTTGTAAATACATTGCTAAAGGTATATGAAACACGTGTGTACATCAAATGCAAAATAATTCAAACATCGATACGGAATATGAAAAACCTAAATATATCAAGATGAACTTACATGGTCCTGTTATGTGGTTCAATGCGCTTAATAGTAGAGGTCGGTGAGACAAAGAGCTCCCCGAATGGTTTTTAGGTAATATATAGAAGGATAATATATCCAGTGCAGTGGGACACTGAGTACTGGAGAAAATTAGTATGGATCCCAACAGGTATAGTCAGGGGATATAGGAATAAATGGGTAGCACGAAAGCACATATGTTAGATCAAGGGAAGTACAGACCTGTATCAGGTAGTCCCCAGGGTTGAATGAAAACAGCGAGAGTCCTATGGCTGTCAGTGTGCCGTGGAGCAAGGGGATTCCTGCGGCGCCGTCCTTTATATATATTTTTTCATAGATATAAAGGACGGCGTCCCAAGAACTTCCCCGCGCCCCACGTGCACGCACCCGATGTCCAGGGATGCCCCAGAGGCTGGCCCAATGATGCAGGACAGTCATCGATGATTAGTAAGGAGGGCAGACCCCCATCTCTGCCCAGGCTCATTGCTGCAGTTGGTCATAGACTAGTCACAGCAAAGCATCCCCGTCTATTAAGACGGGGATATGCGGATAGATAGAAGGACGGGTCCCCAGAAGAGGGCAGGGCTATCTAAAGAGCACTCGTAGTAAAAGCGATTGCTCCTGTCCCCGCAAGTCGGGTCCTCCCCCTTCTTGTTTTAGCAGTGGATTAAATCCAAGGCAGCCAAAAGCACAAGTGGTTTTTTATTTGCAAAAAAGCATATAACTGGGGAAAATCCTTTACTAAGTGATCTAACCCACAACCTATCACCACACAAACAACAACTACTACACCAGACCACATCCCAATAGACCCTCCAGGCTCACAACACTCTACAACCTATAACAACAACGTAGCTAAAGGCAAAATGCCTTATAAGAGTGACCTCAGTGATCGACCCAAAACGGAAATGATCCACACCAAGCAACACCACCCCTCCCTCCACACCATCTATTCTCATCCAGGTAACTCCATTCGTGGATACATTAAACACACTCCCCACTATCACTCCTACGCGACCAGAAACCCAACCTACTACACCCCCTTTCAACACACAGACACCATCATGTGGTACACCGTAAGCAGAAAACTCACCAGAATTCACACCATTACCCGTACCATCCCATACAACCGTACAATCCACATCACCCAAAGGCACCATTCCCAAAACCAGGACACAGGACTCTTTTTTAGGATCATTGACCCAACTAATCCCCTCCCCAATACAGCTGAAAGGTTCAATCCCGGACTACTTCTCCAAACTTTCTCCACGGAATCAAACTTAAAAGTTATCAATTTATCCTCCCATAACCTTACTCCTATAGAGGAAGAGGTCCTCAAATTGGGACTATCTTTCTGCCCATCAAGCCAACTGAAAAAAAATTTGAATTAATTAAGGATATCCATTTATTTGCCAGAAATCTAACCCTAAAACTCATGTATGTATGATAAATCTACCAAACCCAACAACCCTTTAGAGACATCACAATTCAAAGACTTTATAGTCAACGATTTTAAAACTTTGAAAGCTCTACAGGGACTTTACCTAGAGAGTAACCCTGAACTTGATCTACCTCACCCACCCATTGTAGACACTGAACCTCTAGAGACTGAAACCATACCCATCAAATGCAATAAATCAACCTTTTTTCCCTCATTAACCCACAACACACATTTTCAGACATTTGTGAACATCATTACAAAGAAGTACTTATACTTATAATCCCCACATCAACCACCAAACATTTCCAAACTACAACAACAAGCATTCAAAAGTCTACAAAACAACAAACTTATCACAATCAAACCCCCCGATAAAGGTGGAAACATTGTTATAATGGACAACCATCAATATGTTCAAATGTGCTTGGACATTTTTCACAACACAGAATTGTATACAATCATTCACAAATCAGACATCACCTTGATTTACAATGAAAAATACTCCCTTATACAAGAAGCACATACATCCGGTACCATTGATACCCAAACCAAGGAATTTCAATGGACAAAATACCCAGTCTTCCCAAAGTACACAAAAACCTAGCAAAACCCCCAGGGCGCCCAATTGTGTCATGAATCGACTCAATATTGTTGAGGGCAAGTAACTTAGTAAATACATATTTAACCACCCTAGTGTTCTAATTCTGTCAGTTTTTTGATGCAAAAAAGTGATCTTAATTTTTTTGCATAGAAATTTTTGTTTATTTTGTGGGCCTGTAATTCTTAGGATTATCTCCCGGGTATGATAAATGTATTTATTTATTTTATTATAATCATAAATTACAATATAATACATAATTATAAATAATATTTAAAAAAATGAAATAATAGACAACAATGTAATTAAAAATAAAATTAAAAAATGTACTTTTATTTTTATTGTATGTTGTATAGTGTTTTTTACACACATACAATACATCACCACTCGCATCACCCAGAAGATGTCACATCCTCCCAGGTGATGCGAGTGGGGATGTCCCGCCCGCCTCTCCCAGACGCTGCTGCTCTGCATCTCCAGGGAGATGCAAAGCACAATGCAGACCTTCTGCATTGTGCATCGCATCTTCCTGGGGATGCGAGCAGCAATAGCAAATTCCGGGGGTGGGGCCAGCTGGCATCACCCCCAGAATTTACTATTGCTGCTCGCATCTGCAGTTAGATGTGATGCACAATGCAGAAGTCCTGCATTGTGCTTCGCCTCTCACTGCTGATGCGAGCAGCAGCGTGGCCGGGACCCGGGTGGTATTTAAAAGCAGATTACTCGGTAATCTTCTTTTAAATTTCCTGCCCAGCCACGCTCCCCAACGGACCGGCACCCCGGCATCACAGTGGGACCATCAGATCGCCGCTGGAGTGCGGTGCAAAGGTAAGGGGGGCTTCTAAAGTTACCCCGAGTGTGACTCGGGATTACCGCTTTTTGTTAGTAAAATCCACCCCGAGTCAAACTCGGGATTACCGCTAGGGGGGTTAAGACCTTTTGTCACTCAACTACCATCATTCATAAGAGACACTATCCAACTACTCCAAACACTACATGATATGACAGTTCCTCCCAACACACTTCTAGCCACTGTGGGCATAGAAGCCCTGTATAGCCCCCATGGGACCTACAAACTATAGCATCCTTCCTCCATACAGATGACCCATCCCTACATACATACAATCAATTCATCCTGAAACTATTGAACTATATCCTCACCCGTAATGTTTTCACATTTAAAACCAAACCTACCTACAAAGCCAATACCTTGGGCACTGGGAGAAAGATCTCTCCTCAAAACCTGAATTTCATCTCTACTCTCAACACCATACTGCTATGCTGCCGTTCTATAGACGACATCTTGATCGTTTGGACAGGTCCCAGAGACATACTCAATAACATGCTAGAATCACTTCATGACAACTAATACAATTTAAAATTTACCTGGAACATACACCCCTACCAAATTCCTTTCCTGGATATCTATATTAACATATCTCTTAACTCCCACATCACCACCACACTTTACAGAAAAGAAACGGCGGGCAACACAATCTTTCATGCCCCAAGCGCGCACCCGAAATCCCTCATCAATAGCATCCCATACAGTAAGATGCTCAGACTCCAGAGAAATTGTACCTCTGATACAAACTTCAAAACTGAAGCAAAAGCCCTTACACACAGACTTACTACCAGGTAAGTAAGAAACTCCTCTAAAGGACCTACCAAAGAGTCTCACAATTCAACACAAGGGGCCTCATTTTTACTACATCTCCAACTCAAGCCCCATCTACATTACCCATAATCACCAGATTCAATGAACATCACCAATATATTCACCAAATATTCAGAGAACACTGGAACATCTCACGTTAGACCCCAAAATCAACACCATTGTAGCTGAGAAACCATGTGTAACATACAGAAAATCAAACTCACTGCGGGATTCACTAGTATCAAGCCACTATACCCCCCAATCCTGGGATCCAGAACCATGTTGAATATATGGTACATTCAAATGTGGCTCCTGTAACCAATGTGAATATATCCATGAGAACCAAGCACTCCTATTACCCAATGGCATCCTACATGAAATCAAATATCATGTTAATTGCCAATCTTCTGGCATCATATACCTTATCACCTGTTCTTGTGGAAGATTTTATGTGGGCAAGACTAAAAGACCAATTTAAGATATACAGAAAAAAGGGGACTTAATGAGCACATATATAAAATCAAATAACAAAAACTTTTTATTTAGAAAATATTAAAACACCAATAAAAGATTATGCCATTTGTCTTAACATGCAAGAGAGCACGATCTGAACATCTATATTGCTCATAGTTTGGACCATAGTATATCAAATGATTTAACAGCTAATATGGACGCCGTGATTTCATGCTGGGGCTTCGATAAGAGACAGAGCTCAGATGGGGTAAGAGGCTGACGACAGGAGCTATCAGAGCTGGGACGTGTGGTCTATCTTCTTCATTTTTGAAGTGGCAATTCATCTACATCTATACAGGTACGCTTCTCTTGTGAATTTGTTTAACCTGGTATGGTTTATATTGAGGGACAATGTTAGAACTTGCAAAGTAATGTGTGTACAAATAGCGTGTAGTACAAATAAGCCATGAATTCAGACAATAAGAAAAGATGAATCAACTTGGGATATATAGAGCTGATATAAACATATTAAATTAGATATTGCTGATACTGGTGGGCACATTTGTCTGCCTGCAAAAAGGATATATGGCGAGGCACTACGGACATCTAGTGACAGGATAAGTTATTGCAGCTCGGACTGAAAGTATATATATATATATATATTCTTTGCAACAATAAGAAAATCCTTCTTTCTACCAGGGTTTCCTCTCTGTTATCGCCTGTTGGTTGGCACTTACCCTCATCATGAGCTCTTGGTTTGCTTTGAGGCCCTATATACATTTGAATGAAGATGAAAATATACTGCAAAGTCTAATATCTGCTTTAAGTAATTGTAAGTATGCTTGTTGCTGACATTTTAAAAACAATATATGTTGTTTTGAAGAAAAATAGGTATTGTATATTATGGTATGTTATTATGTATATCTAATCAAAAATGGCAAAATGGCAACTCCCATCAGCTACCACGTAGGTTCAGAACACAAGTTTGATACCCACTGTATAACCTTCGCCACCCTGAAACAAATACCACCTAGCCTCAGGGGTGGCGATTAAGACAAGAAATTACTACAGTCAGAAACCAAATGGATTTTTCTTTTTAAAGCCAATTAATTACCTGGTCTTAATGATGTTTTCAGCTTTAAACCATTCCTCTAAGATAACATACCGGGACTTCGGGTTCCGTCGCCTCATGGACTAGCAGCGCGAGTTAGAGGCTCCTGCCCATCTTCGGGATAATCTTCTATAAAACCTACACTTCTTGTGGTGGATACTTCGCTGTGCCTTCACATTACTCAGGTGCCTACATGGACCGGTTTGTGGATCATTCCTCCTCCTCAGCTTCCCTACTTGCCATGGGCAGACGAGACAAACAGCGTGCTGCGCCATCCAAGATGGCAGCCACTGCACCTTCTCCTCATCCTCCTGCCTCTCCCTCCTCGTAGGGATGTCCCGCTGATAACGTGGCAACACCAGATCCAGTAAGGATCACTGATGCAGTCGTAGAGCTGCTGAAGCCAACGCTCCAGGAGGCCATAGACGCTGCTGTGCACCGGGGTATACAATCTATACGCAAGGACATGCAGGCGCAATCCCAGCATATCCAGGCAGTTGAGCAACGGATCACATTAGTTGAGGATGATGTATACTCTGAGCACCTATTTCCTCCTTTGAGGCTAAGGCTGTGGCTCTGCAGGATAAAGTTGAGGACTTGGAGAATAGGACCCGCAGGAATAACCTGTGCATAATTGGGGTTCCATAAACCAAATACCCTGCTCATTTGCCTGAAGTATGTGCCTCCATCATACCCCAGCTACTGGGTATCCCGACGGGCTGCCAAGTTGAGAGGGCACAAAGATTGGGCCCTATATGCAAAGAAGCATCTACTCCCTGACCAGTCTTAGTGGCCTATTCCCACTATATGTATGGATCTTGAATCCTTTAAGCATTCCATTTTTAGCGGACCCTGCAATATGAGGGGGCCTCTCTACTTATATTCGCAGATTACTCCGCGGAAGTATCCCGGAAACGCCAGGCTTTTCAGCAGGTGTGCTCCATACTATATCGCAATAAGCTGCGCTTTACCTTGGCTTACCCGGCAATTCTTCATTTTACGGATTCACACGGGCAGAAATACTCCCCACCTCAGCTGAGGAGGCAGAAAGTCTGGTACACTCTCTTCTTTCGGATGTTGCTTCATCATCATTGGAAACATCATTTCAAGATACCCCACATCCTGGCCCATCCACTAAGAGCAGATAATTTGTAAGCAGATAATTCCAGTAGATAATTTTTACATTCCAGTGGTATGCTGTTGATTTAAGCGAATGTGCTTTGCTTTTCAGTTTTCTTCATGAGGAAATAAGGAAAGTCAATCATTCCATTTGTTTGTTGCTGTTTTTGTACTTGGTTTTTGTTTTTCCCCTCCCTTTATTCTGATGTGGACCCTATACTTTGTTGGTTTGCTCACACTCAAATCTGGCACCAATGTTCTGCCATGCTCAGTTCTGTCCCAAGATGGATTTCTGCTGTATATGTTGGGGATATTCGTCCCAACTGGTCAGGTGGACTGTATACTGCCATGATTTTTCACACTGCATCATCTATGACATGGTTTCTCTACTGGATAATGACGTTTTATTTACTGTCTTTTACGTGCTCTGTTTTACTGTTCTATGACAAATGTACTGTGTGTGCAATACTCTCTTATACAGTATTTGAGAGTGATCTCTTGGAATATCAAGGGGCTACGTTCCCCAAATAAACTTATGGCTGTTCTCTGCCATCTTAGGCGGATGAAAGCCGATATAGTGCTCCTGCAGGAAACCCATTTAGTTACTGTGAGGTGCTTACCCCGCCGGCTATCCCACGTCGTCCTCGGTGACCCCAGGGATTGCGGGCAGTGTAGGGGAGGCCACCGCTGCTCTGCTAGCAGCGCGTCTTTCCGCTTTGTCGGAGGGTTCCGTTCTGGACGAACTACTGTTCTACCAAATGGCATCCCCAGCACTCCTGCAGAGACGTGTGCAGCACATCACGATCCAGGGGTACTGCTGTAAGAGGCACGCACGCTACTATGCGTGCCTCTTGTACACCCCTGCGGGCGGGGCAGTCGGTTGCTTTGCCACATAGCGGGGCATGTTTAGTTTAAATTTGCTGCAGCCAAATCAGCCACAGGGAAATCGTTAGTTTATTTATTCACCCTATCCAATAGCGCCAGGTGGCGCAATGTGATTGGGTAGTCTGGCCATTTATTAAGACCTGTCAATTGTACCCTTGCCTATTATAGCCTCTGTGTTACAGGGTGGGTGTGTTCTCGTATTGGATTACCGTGGTAAACGTCTGTTGTCTTGTTACCAGCTCGGACTTATTACCCACAGCGACCCGGCCTGATTACTGACCTTTGCGTGAACTCTGCCTGCCCTGACCTCGGATTGTCCCTGACTATGCCTTCTGCCTCATCCTAATGTACCTTATTTTATCAGGCTGACTTTTTGTGTTTTGCCTCAGCCTGTATCTGGATCACGCAATAAAGGTTGTTAAAGTACTTCCTCGAGTTGGTTGTGGTTTGTGCACTCAGGCACATTACAGGTAATGAGGATTTTCAAAGAATGAAAAAATTATGGGTCAGAGAAGTCTATGGATCTCCTTCTGCTGATCGCAAAGCTGGTGTTCTGTTACTGGTGCATAAATCATTTCCAGGTACAGTTAAATCTGTTCAGGGTGATTCGGAGGGCCGCATTTTTCCAAGGGGTGCATCATCAAATATTATGACCAAGAGATATCAATTTATAATATTTACGCGCCTAACTCACCTAGGGTATCATTTTTCCAAGAGCTCACCCGCTGAATCGCCCAAGACTATGGCCCACAAAATAGTTGGGGGTGACTTTAATTCGATAATGTCAGAAAGTGAGGACAGGTATTCCCACTCAACTGGTGGAGCTGGGTGTCAGATGTCATCCACACTGCTATGTGACTTTGTTTTCTCACTGGGTTTAAACGATGTCTGGCGTTAGTGCCACCCCCTGGAAAAAGAGTTTACATTCGTTTCCTGGGTTTATCTTTCGCAATCAAAGTCAGATTATTTGTTTTGCTCAGATACTTTGTTGTACAAGGTTGACTCACCTGAGATACATCCTATGCTACTCTCTGACCACTCCACCATTTCTGTTTTATTACATGATCAGTATCCTAAAGGGGGATTATGTTCCCTGGTGTTTCCCTTCATTTTTTTTTAAGGATCCCGTATTTCAAAATGCTCTTATTTCAGCGTGGTCCGAATATGCCCAACACAATGCAATTCATAGGGATAACCCAATCCTTTTGTGGGAAGCTGTTAAGGCCTTTATGCGAGGGAAAATGATTTCCTATATGGCAAAAATGAAGAAAAATACCCTAACACAATTTTTAAAGGCCGAACAAGTACTGAGACAGGCGCAACATGATCTAACTGATAATTCTACTGTAGTAACCTGGCAACATTGGTATTGTGCTAAACGTACATTTGACTCTCGGTTGTTACAATATGAGCAACTAAAAAATAAAAAATACAAATCTTTGGAATACTATAAATTAGGTAATAAGTCAGGCAAAATGCTGGATAATTTAGTTCGCTCCACATATAAAACCTACACATATACCTAGGCTGTGTACTCCTTTGGGAGAAAGTGTCTCTGACCCCAAGGATGTCAATTATCATTTGGCCCAATATTTCCAAGCTCTGTACTCTTTTTCTGAGGGGAATAAGCAAGCTGCTAAAGCCTTCTTATCAGAAGTGCACATGCCCTGATTAGAACCTAGTGATATTGATAACCTTAATGCTCCGATAACGCAAAGTGAAATTCTAGCAACTAAATCTGTTTTAAAAAACGGCAAAGTTCCCGGGCCTGACGGCTTAACGGCTGAATTTTGTTAAGCTCCTGAAGGATTACATTGTAGAAGACCTATATGCTTTATGTTCCACGATGTGGGAGGGGAGTTGCTATTTTACATCGAATCAAGAAGCATTTATCAGACCTATTCTAAAAAAAGATAAGGACCCCTGTGCCCCGGAATCATATCGCCCCATTTCCCTGGTAAACATAGATGCAAAAATTATGTTTAAAATACTTGCTGATAAGCTGGCCAAATT
Source organism: Pyxicephalus adspersus (assembly GCF_032062135.1). Classification (NCBI taxonomy): domain Eukaryota; kingdom Metazoa; phylum Chordata; class Amphibia; order Anura; family Pyxicephalidae; genus Pyxicephalus; species Pyxicephalus adspersus. The sequence goes on from NC_092858.1 coordinate 112,307,341, forward strand.
ACTCCCTTGGCTTATTTCACCTTCCCAGGTAGGGTTTGTTCAAGGGAGGGCAGCAGTGACCAATATCAGAAAAGTACTTGTGGCGTTGGTAATGACTAAACTCCACCCAAATCTTGATCAGGCTATTATCACAATAGACGCAGAAAAGGCTTTCAATAATGTTAATATATCGTGGCTCTTTTCTGTCCCTGATCGAGTTGGTTTGCATGGCCCATTTGTCCAGTTTCTTGCTGCTATGTACAGATCTCCCACAGCCAGGGTATGCACCCCGGGATTTTTATCCCCTACCATTGCTTTACATAAGGGAACTAGACAGGGCTACCCCGTCTCCCCTTCTTTTCAACTTAGCGTTGGAGCCGTTAGTAAGATATATGAACAGCACACCACTTTTACATGGCTTACCAGTCCACAACACCGAGTTGAGGACCGCGTTTTTTGCGTGCGATATTTTGATTTTTACAGTTGAGCCATGTTTGGACAGTGCTGTTATACAATCCCTATTTACTCGGTATGGGTAGTTCCCTGGTTTACCGATAAATTTTAATAAAAGCGAAATCCTGCTCCTCTCTACACCTCCATCTAAGGTCACTGATGGGAGAGTTTATACTCCTTTTAAGGTAGCTGAGGACCATATCACCTACCTAGGACTACGAATTGGCCGAATGCCCTTTTCTTTGTATAAGTTGAACTAACCCCCTTTGGTGGTAAGCTATGGGAGAATTTGCCCCTCTCTTTTATTAATCACTGCTTCCTTATCAAAATGATGTCCTTTTCCAAACTATTGTACCCTATGCAGACCCTCCCATTGCTAATACTGCATATGGATGTTAATATTCTAAATAAAGCATTTATAAAATTTCTATGGTGGGGCAAATGCCCTAGAATAAATTTTTTGAAGCTTTATTCGCCCAGGACAGCTGGGGGGGGGGGTTGGTTTCCCAAATATCCGGTTGTATAACCTCGCAAGCCATGTAGTGGATTGGATAAAGGAAACCTCCTACTGCTCCAACGTACAACTGTAAACTGCTATGATACACCCTTGGAGTCCCTGTGCCCTCTTACATTGTAAACTATCTGCCCATCTTCCATCTGGCATAATGTTCTAGTCAGGGACACCAGTTGCAACATGGAAGAAAATTAGGAAGAGATTCAGGGTTCCAGTTAGCCTGTCTAAACATCTACCTATATGTGGTAAACCAATGTTTCTTCAGGCCCAACATTACGTGGCCTTCAGCAAGTGGAGGAAAAGAGGTCTATTATGTTATAGGCATATGTTTCATGAAGATGATTGTCATCAGCAGAGTTGAGAGCTAAGTATGCAATTCCCATGTGGGCATTACACCCACTTTATTTTGGTCAGTACATGTCTTGTCTGGGCTCTTTGGTAAGGAACCAGGAGTCGATTCTGCAACCTAACGCTTTTGACCAAATATTGTCACTGTCTCCTCCGAATATTTTGAATATCTATGCATAATTACTACCTGTATTTACAAAATTGTTGTCTGATACTAATGTGAATCAGTGGCAGAGAGATTTTCCAGACCTGGATATAGTGGACCATGCGATACAAGAATACCAAATGATTAGAAAGTGTATGCTTAATAAAATTTGGAGGGAATCCCAATTTAGGATACTCCACGGGGCAAACAAGCTGTTTAGGCCCTCTGAAGGTGGGCCTCAGTCCAGAGCTTGGCATCTTCAAAGTCCTAAGTGTGTTTGTGGTTTTGCCCGTGTATTGCAGAATACTGGCAACAAATACTACTGCTGGTAAGCAAGGTGACGGGTTGTGTTATATCGGACCAACCTTCTCTCTTGCTTTTTGGCTACTGGGATGAGACGATTCCCTGTACCATTACTAAAAGTATGCGAGCCTAAATTAGTGTGTGTCTACTGGTGGCTAGACATGCCATCATGAACACATGGATTCATCCACAGACAGCAGAGGTGGAACAAGTGGTTGCTCTCCTAAAAACGTTATTTTATAACAAATGTTAGAAGCCCAAATCCAGGGAGATGATGGTATAACTTGTTTTCTGCAACGTTGATATACATTTATACTTTACGCATTTCCTGATGTGGAGAGAAATACTTATCTTGACCAGTTCAAATATTCGTCCTGGTAAATTTATAATTTGTCAGGGTGATCATATTATGCTTTTCTAGGCCTGCTGACTGTTATTCTGTTTTATTGCCTTGATGTAATTTTTTTGCTGGTTCCTATGCTGTAGAACCCGAATGGCTGTCTATGTCTTAGGCACGTTGTGTCTGTAGAGATGTGAGCCACACCAATAAGCCTGGGCAGAGATTGGGGGTCTGCTCTTCTCCCTAATCATCGATAACTGTCCTGTCATCAAGCCGGCCTCTGGAGCATCCCTGGACGTCGGGTGCGTGCACATGGGGCGGGGGGAAGCCCTTGAGATGCCGTCCTTTATATCTGGACGGCGCCGCAGGGATCCCCCTGCTCCACGGCACGCTGACAGCCACAGGACTCTCGGTGCTTTCATTCAACCCTGGGGACTAACTGATACAGGTGTCTACTTACTTCCCTTGATCTAAGATATTATCCTTAGTCATGTGCTTTATATTAAACAAACGCTACCCATTTATTCCTAGATCCTCTAACCATACCTGTTGGGATCCTACTAATTTGCTCCAGTACTCAGTGTCCCACTGCACTGGATGTATTATTCATCAATATATTACCTAGAAACCATTCTGGGAGCTCTTTGTCTCACCAACTATGTAAGTTCATCTTGATATATTCAGGTTTTTCATATTTTGTATCAATGTTTAAATTATTTTGCAATTGTTGTATATATGTGTTTCATATATATTTAGCCCAAAATTTAGGTTTTTTTGTTCATCCTCCTTATTGTTACTCCAACTACATTGCAGAAATGTCTGTATTTAGTCTCAAATAAATATGATAATCCTAACAAATTACATATATGTTTATTAATTTAGATGTAATCACTGGAAGAATTAAATATTCGTTGACGTCCCGCTACCCGAGAAAGACAAGTTTGTCGAAACTCGTCGGGTATACTGGTCAATGCGATTAGAACTCAATATCGCAAGTGTTAAATACGTATGGCGATTTATGTGCGTTACTTGTTATTGTTACTTGTTGTTGTTGATGTCACATGTATAGTGCCTTCTAAGGCCTAAGTGACATTGCATAGACCACAAGAAATTTTTGTGGCCTACTTGTTTGAATATGTTCTGTATTATTATATTTGACCTACCACTGTACAATACAATATTATTTTGTGCCGAAAACCCTGCTTTTCTCTTCTCCTATTAACTTTCGTACCTAACAAGGGTTGGCACATAGTCTTTTAGAACTAACACGAAGTGTCTTCCACCACCTATCCTTAAATCCACCAATGTATGCATACCTAAATAACTATTTTTTTTTGATAGAGCATAATAGGTTGATACAGTTAGTTTGATACATTGTTCTATTTGAAACTCCACATTTTTATATGCTAATGCACAAAACTATTTTTTTTTCTTTTTTTTGTTTTCATTTAAACTGTATTTAATTTAAACTGGATGGCACTTCAGGTTTAGGGTGGCAGTGTTATTTTTCTTTTCTTCTTTCAATGACCCCGCATGTAATCAATATGTCATTGCTGAAAAACTATACTTATCACATGAACAGAAACTACTTAAATTAGTCCATGGGGATCCAAGAAAAGTGTTGGCTGCTAGGTATTTAAAGTGGAATGGGTAAAAACATTTTAAACACATTGGGCATCATATTTGAGACATTTGTTTACAGTAAACAATAAAAATACCAATAAAATAAACATAAATTACCGTATTTTTCGGACTATAAGACGCACTTTTTCTTCCCCAAAACTGGGGGGG